>NC_046657.1:174476049-174501136 GCF_010883055.1 Belonocnema kinseyi | reverse complement strand
AATATGTTATGAATATTAATGACCAGATGTCTAACTGTTAATAGAGATAGTTAAACTTCGAGCGCGGCAAGCCAGCACATGCGCGCATCATAGGCAGTCAAGTGTCCCCCTTGAGTTTAAGTATTATGAAAAAATTTAAGAGTGGCGGCCCTACCGCTCCCCAGAAAGAGCAAAAAAAGTTTGGGAATCGCTGCTCTAGGGTACTCTCCATCTCCGTGATTTAATTTGGAAAAACCATTGGGCTAAGTGGGTGGCTACACTCGAGTTGAGGACTATAATTAGAAAACCATTAATTAGCGAGCCACTTCAGATGACAGTTTCGATGCGAGTTCTCTTCCTCCACCACTGTAACGAACTCCGGACAAGAGCGGGGAGGTACTCTCTCAGTTGGATGAAAGAGGTACTTAAGTACTAAACATAAGGATTACAATACATACGTCTTAAAAAATATTAAACACGCCAGCATCAAGAAAATAAAATTTGTGTAGTAGAAGTAGATGGTTGAGTGTAGAGGGAAAGAAGCCTCGAAGACAAAACTTTCCTGGCACTCATCCTAGCCCGGAACGCGAGAAATGCCCCCCCCCCCCTAGATTCTAACCATAGTCCGCAACCGTACACCGAATTGGGCACCCTTCCCTTAAGCCTCATGAAAGTCCTCATGAAATCATTTTTTTATCCAAGGTATAAGTAATAATACTAAAATACTCATCTCTCAATAAATTATCCTTCTAAGTATTCCACTGTATTGTGACCGTATGTTAGTTTCATAACTTTACTCAATTTATAAGTATCACTTTTTTTTAACTTGCAGCTAATACTTTTTTAAATTGACTAATATGGTTTGTACACGTTAAGAATATTTGAAAATAATTGCACACAAACGGACTGAGTAAATTTTGTCAAAAAAAAAAATTTATAAATTGAATATATGGTAGATTTGGAATATCTTGTTTTAAAAACCACTGATTTCAAAATTATTATTTGTTGTTGTTGATTTCGACATTTTTACCGGCTTTATAACGAAAGTCATCTACTAAAACATTGCCAACGCTTCACGGAAAAGAAAATCTAGGTAATATAGCAAGAGCATTTCTCATGTAATTATAGCAGAGTTTTTTCTTGTTGTGCTAGCAAGAATTTACGCCATTTAAGCACGAGTATATCCTATACAAGGAAAGCTAAGCATTTTTTGCTCTAAGAGCAATCTTGCCGAGCGAGAGAAGCGTATAATATTTTGGCAGTAAAGAGGCCTGCCACACTATAATTGTGAGAGTTCGAGCAAATATAGGAAGAACGTCGGGCTAATTTTGCACGTTAAAGTTTCATACTTTGATAGGAATAGCTCAACTTTCTATTATACTTCGATTTTTTTGTTTTTGTAAAAAACTACGTAAATTACCGAGGGCATTTCACTTACCCCTCTCTGACCACTAAACCTTGGTAAAAAAAATTGTACAGGCTTATACACAGAAAAAAGTCTTAGTTCTATGATGGTATTGTTTTTATTTTTGCTTTAAATTAAGCTGATGTATGAAATTTAGCAATAATTATGTCTTAAAAAGAGGCATTAAGGGTATTAAATTTAAAACAAAACACAATTATGGCTAGCCCTTAGTCTTTTGTATTTAAAACAAGCCCCATTTGGTCTTCGACCTGAGGCAGCAAGATTTGAGTTCAAAAGAAGAACACCTATCTGTTTCTTAATTATTTCAATAGATGCTCTGTTCACTGAGAGAATAACTAGACCATGGGATAACCTACAGATACGCATATTTACCTATTTGGGCGAAGATACTGTCAAAGATGGATTTGTCTGGATGAAAGTGTCCAATATTGGAGCTGGCACTCAATTTTTTATGACGTTCAAGGAGCGTGCGTGTCAAGTTTATAAGAAAAGCTTCCATAGTTGCGCATAACGGACGTAATTAAACGACGTACAGTACCAATCCGATAACTTTCCAACTTTGGAGCTGTAGGGGTGAAAAATTGCAGGAATTGCGGACTTGTCGGATAACCCATCTATTCGCACGATATCAGGTGCGCGCATGCGTAAATCATTAGCAAAGTAGCTCACGTAGTGGGAAAACCACAATTAGTGTACGTGCTGTACGTGTGACGACGTTTTAAGGAGAGTGTACACTTATCGGACGGCAAGTTATCGGACTTCTACTGTATAAAGATAATAATATAGCCAATAATCAGGATATATCAAAGAAAAGTTTCTTTTATTTTAATGAAACTGTTTTCTGGGCGTAATTTGATTGATAATATAGGCTTTATTTAGGTTATATTCATCATTTATTTTAAATTTATAAAGTGACTTGATGTAAGCCCACAGTCTGGCTACATACGTTTTAAGATTATGCAGCGACTTGATGTTAGCCTACCGTCTAGCTAACAACTAGTTTCTAAACCATGCAGTGGCTTGATGTTAGCCCATATTATCGCAACCGACTACTTTCAAGACTACATCGGGTCTAACTTGTAGTTCTAAATATAAGTAGTTCAATTTAAAGATTTCAAGCTATGCTAGTTTTTAGCGGAGCTGGTCTTCTTTATGTTACACATTGAAACAAGCCCACTTTTGGTTTCGAATCAAGACTTTTTTACATTCTCATCCTACTGAGAAGGTTTTGAATTTATGTTAAATTTCACTTTGCGGTTTTCATCAAATCTCCACGTGTTGAGACCCACTGAGTCACAGTAAACGATTTTTACGAAGGTGTTTGTCTGTCTGTAGTCTCTATTCTGTAGGCACGATAACTTTTGAAAAATTCAGCAGATTTAATTCTGCTTTGATACACTTTTTTAAGGCCTAAAAAGAAAGAACGAGTTTGTAAACCAGCTATTTTGGATCAAAATTCAAAATGTGAGCGCATTTTTAAAATGTTTGAAACCAGAATTTTGAAGATTTAAAAATTCTCTGTACAGTTATTCATAGTAGTTAGAAACTGAAACAATTTATCTTAATGACTTTCTTCTGTAAAAAGAAAATTATCAGAGTTAGAGCATTTTAAAATATAAAAAAAATCTAAACTGAACATTTTAAGCCAAACAACGCATGATATTAAAAAAAAGCCAGAAGGAATACTTTGATTTTTGAAAGCTCTACAAGATGATTATAACAACTTTTTTAATTTGGTCGAAAAGTCGAAAATTCCAAATTTGATCCTACCATACATTTTTTAAATCACATTTCTTTAAGATTTTAAAATTCTAAGTACGGTACGGTATGTACTCTTTTAATTTGGTCAAAAAGTTCCAAATTCCAAATTTGATAGTACTAAAAATAATGAAAAATCCAATAATTCCATGTTTTAGTCCAACTTGCATGATACAAAAAAAAACGAATAAGCTGAAATTGCGCGTCCTCAAAAGAACTAAAAATTTTTAATGAATTAATTTTCGATAAGACGCGTAATTTTTGTTTTTAGTCGTAAAATACAATATAAAAATAAAAAAATAAAATTTTTTGGACGAACAACACAGGCTGCGAAAAATATGAGATGAAACTTGTTTATCCAAAAAAGAGGTATAATTTTTGATAGGACACATAGTTTTTGCTTTTGTCGTAAAAATAACATTCAAAACAGAATATATTAAATATTGTTGAAAAAACGAAACAAGTACGAACTAAAATTAACAGACAAAAGTTGTTCGCCTAAAAAGATCTATAAATTTATTATTAATCTTTTTTCTATAGGACGAGTCGATTTTCTTTCAATCGTAAAAAATAAGATTGAAAATTAAAAACTTAAATTTTTGGAAAAAGGACAGAAAAGACGAAAGAGAACATAGGACCCTATATAGGACCCTATATAAGTTCCTGTATTAGACCCTAGGCAGATGCGCAGTAGTTTTTCTTTAATCGTCAAAAACAAGACTAAAAATAAAAAATATGATAAAAATAAGAAAATAAGAATTAGTATGATTTAATTTTCATGCATATTATGAATTGTATTGATATAAATTTTTCGGAATGATACATGTTTGAGCGCAGCTTAGAATGCAATTTAAAGCAAAATAAGAAACAAATATTAAAATAATCATGACAAATATAATTTGTCTTTTATTTTTCATTTAAAAGGTCTGTGCACGAATGCAAAAGAAATGCAAAGACCGAGCGCGCAGTGCGAGAGCCATCAGTTGCGCGGCGTAGGTGCGCTCAAACTCTCGAGCTAAGCTGTTTTAAGAAAAGAGAATTCACAATCAAAAAATTACATTGGTGGAAGTTTTGAGTCTTAATTTTAAAAGGTTTGCGCAAGAATGTATGAAAATATAAAGATCGAGCGCATAGCGCGAGGTAATTACATAATCGAGCGCGAAACGCGAGATAAATACATTATAGAGTGTGAAGCGCGAGAACCAACAGTCGCGCGCTCTAGGCGTGCTCAAACTTGTGAGCGAAGCGAGCCGTGCGCGTAGCGCGCTATGAGAATGTGCCCGTGTAACGGGCAGATTTTTTTTTCTGTGTACCCAGTGAAGTAGGGACGTCTGGCGGTAGGCATACTCAGCTAAAAGACCGTTTCTACCACTTCACCGCCGCACTTAACACGGAAAAATTCCGTCTCACTCTTACATCTGTTCGAGTTTAGAATGGATAAACTACATACAGGATCATCAAAAAGTATCGGACCCCCCCCCCCTTACAGCGAAAATATACGTTTTCGTGAGAAATGTTTCAGACAAAAGTTTCACGGTTTTGGACGAGGATCTGAATGGTGACCTTGAAGCTGACCTTGGCGTTGACCTTCAAGGTTATGTCAAGGTCAACTTTTATTTTCACATGGAAACCCCTATTTTTGACACCGAAATCGAAAGAACGCAGAATTAGACGTTTAGATATGCATCAAGGTCATGTGAGCCGATGATCTTCGAGGTCATTCCAGGATCGTATAAACTCAAACAAGGTCTAGACGGCTGATCAGCGAAAATATGCGTTTTCGTGAGAAATGTTTTGGACAAAAGGTATACGGTTTTTGACGAGGATCTGAATGGTGGTCTTGAAGCTGACCTTGGCGTTCAGCTTCAAGGTTATTTCAAGTTCAACTTTCTTTTTAAATGGAAATTTTTTTAAACGCTTACTTTCGCTGATCAGCCGTCTAGACCTTGTTTGAGCTTATACGACCCTGGAATGACCTCGAAGGTCATCGGGCCACATGACCTTGATGCATATCTAAACGTAAAATGTTGCGTTCTTTCGATTGGTGGTGTCAAAAATAGGAGTTTCCATTTGAAAATAAAAGTTGACCTTGAAATAACCATGAAGGTCAACACCAAGGTCAGCTTAAAGGTCACCATTTAGATCCTCGTCTAAAACCCTGAAACTTTTGTCTGAAACATTGCTCCCGAAAACGCATATTTTTGCTGATATGGGGGGCAGGGTCCGATACTTTTTTATGTGATTCAATCCTTTTGAATGCGAAGTATGCACGTTGGAGTACCGCATTCAGCGAGGTAAAGCTTGTTGCAAACTAATACATTTCAAACCTTGTCCCTGCATCAGGAAGCATAATTAAAACTCCTTCAAAATGTGAATACACTAGAATCACGTTTTAATCGCCCGCGATTTAGTCTTTCTTAGAACTTTTATCCCTAGAAGTTTCACAGTGGACAGGATGAGAGCAGCTGTGACTGCCTCTTCGTAGCACAAGTACAATAATGAAGTATATTTGCTCAACATTATATGTTCCAATTGAAAACGGTGCAGGCTACTCTGAATGTTTTCGTTTCGATTCCTCCGATTTAGTCCCAATGCTATTTGCAAGCAATTCCCGACACTCTTTTTATGCGATTTTTATGTACAAAATAGCACATGCAGTGAATAGAAAAGTCTTCCCTATCTTTCCCTTTTTGAAGTTGGATTCCGATGGGGTCCCTATCATAATATCTAGTCCCGACTGCTTGGCAATAGATTTAGGTATAGATGTCGGTGTTCAACACTCCGTAGCATTAGAAATTTTATTTATAAAATAATGTTTAAACATGTAATATATGTAATCACTATAAATAGGACCATTAATATTTAAAGTCAAAATACTCGCAATCAATTAATATTGATTTTTTGAACATCTCTTTTGTCATGTCAATGAAATATTCAACTCAATTAAATAATTATCATGTAATAAAAAGGGTCTGGACGTGGCCCTACTAATTTTCGGGCGATAAAAGGAAATTCTAGTTAGGGCCTGCTCAGAAGTTCTAGCCCTAAACCTATGTGGTAACTATATGGTAGGAATACAGGTACAGTGCCGCTTTTGTCCCGAACAAATTATTATTGTTGATTTCTGTATTCCATCCATGTGACAGAATTACTCGGCGTCTCTCACTTCTATTCCCCCTCATTTCCATACATCCCCACTCTCATTTATAGCAGATATTTTGTTATTTTCGAAAAGCTATACAATACTAATACTAACTCTTTCCGCAGCGACATTAGAATATCTAGTCTAGAAAAAACTGGTGGATGGCCCATCTGGTTCTAGTGAAAAATTTCGTGCCTCGTATAGGTATGACAAATCTATCTTATCCTGTTTTTTTATGAAAAAAATTCCATTCTCATGAAATACTATGAATGTTCAGAAAAATTTACATTTCTTATCATCCGAAAAAGTTTAAAAGTAGTCTAAAACGGAAAAAAGGAAATAATACAGGAAGACAAATTTCATTTATTTATTTAAAAATTATTTTATTGATATTTCTACAGTTCGTATATTTTATATATACATAATGTCGTATAAGAATAAATATTTAATTAGAAAAAGAAAGTTCAACTTTTTTTATTTGTAGCTTTTGAGTATGGCTTTTTCATCGACTATCAGCTCGAAGGTTTAGCGTAATTGTTAAGACTCCCGACTGCTAGGCGATAGACTTAGGTATAGATGTAGGTGTTCGATATTTCATAGCGTTAGAAATTTTTTTTGTATTATAATGTTTAAAAATGTAACGTATGTATTGACTATAAATAGGACCATTAATATTTAAAGTCAGTATACTTGCAATCAATTAATATTTATTTTTTAAGTAACTTTTTTGTCATATAAGTTCAATATTCATCACGTAACAGAAATATTCTAGATGGGTACCTCCTAATCATCGGGCGATAAAAGGGCACTCTCGTTAGGGCCTGCTCAGAAGTTCTAGCTAGAACCGGGCTAAAACAGCGTTACAGAACTAGTCAGGCCCTTTCAATTTTCCCCGACGAGCGCCTGATTAGAAATAGGGAAGTCTAATCAGGGCCCTACTAAACCCCGATTGGAATTTCCACATGGGTTAAACTGGGGAATTTAAGCTTCTTTCTTCACGAGACCACCCACCCACTCCTCCAAGAAAAAAACAAAAATAACCATTTTACGAGCAAAAAAAAAAAACAAGATCCTCGTTATACGTTCTTTTTTTGTATACATTATCATTATCATACACTTTTTTAGCTAAAAAATTCAAAACTCCCCCTAGAGTAAGTGTCGCGGCCGCTTCATCTGCTCCCGTGGAATAGGCGCAAATGCCCCTATGCACAATTGATTTTCTTGATAGCGCGATCTAACGCATTTAAATTCCCTTGAAATGAGCCAAAGTGCATTAAAAACAATTATTATTGAACTCGAGTTATTAGAGCGCGTCACCACCTCTCTAACTTTCATTCGCGTTCTTTTTATAATTGAACACAATTAAATTCTTTGGTAGTACAATGGTGTGTATTTAAATGCTTCAAACTGAGCTAAAGAGAATCAATAGTAAATTGTGTACCTAGGAGTAAAACAGTCTTTTTATCGGAAAATACGCGAAAAACACATTTCACTTCTTGCAGTACACACGATAATTTATGTAACAAAGGTATAATTTGCAAGTATATCACGCATGATAATTGAGGTTAGGTTGACGCATTTCATATTCGTACAGGGATACAGCGAATTTACATACGTGGAGAGTTATTAGGATCATCTAATGATCATAGTCGTACTCCGCACATGCCGCACATGTGTATTCGCTGTCCAGTCTTCCTGTCGTGTAAAGGGCTACTCTCAGATCTATAAAGACGTTGATAAAACTCATAAATTATTCTTGTGTTTCATAAGAGCACATTGCTTGATCATTAGTGTAAACCGACGGCCTTTTTGAAACGAGCGCAATGTTTTTGTAACCAGCCGTAGATGAAGGCGAGGTATTGTAAATAACTCTGCTCGCCCGGTACGTGACGAATACAATACGAACATTATATGACCGTCCCATCACTTCTCAGTATCGTTAAGGTGCTGAAAATCAGCACAAGCAGCCACTGAAACGGCACTGACGGCCCAGTGCCGTTTGCCAGTGCTTTTTCATCGGCAGGGAAGGCGTTTATCTATTTTACGTTCGTCTATGGAGGCATGAAAACACGCCATTTATGATTTTGTTCTAAAAACGATCGTCCTTAACTCCTATGAACTGATAGCTTCTTTTTTGAAACTCGCCCCGTGTCTTTGTAACTTGGCTACGGTTAAGGAGCCTACGGCGCCCTCACCCTCCATAACGATGAAAAAGCACTGGTGAACGGCAACGGGCCGTCAGTGTCGTCTCAATGACTGTTTGTGCTGATCTTCAGCACCTAAGCGGCTCTGAGAAGTGATGGGACGGTCATACAGGTTGGGCACGCTAGGTCGTACCAAAAAGTATGCAACTCGGCATACACGCGCATAATAATAACATAGGCGTGTAAGCCAATTTGCATACTTTTTGGTAAGCCCCAGCGTGTTCATTCTGTTTAATGTTCCTATTGTATTCTTCACAAAACGGGCGGGCAGAGTTCTTCACAGTACCTGGTCGCAACCAAACCGACTCCCTTTTTAGAATTTCGTTTAAATTAATTTATAATTAATAATAATTAATAATTATTAACACTTTTGTTTAATTTATTAATTTTTGCATTATACATATTTTTAATCATAACTTATATATTAATATACTACTTTGAAGTGGAATTCAAATATGTTGTCTGTTTTGGCGTATCTTATTGTATTTACGAGATACGTCATATTCCTTCCAATTTTGAACATCCAAAAGAAACGTAACCCGTAGATTCTAAATTTCTAACCTTCTCGTAGATAATTTCAAAATTTTTCAAATTTTGATTTTTAATCTCTTTCAGCTGGTCTACTTGGTAGCGTAGTCGCACTGGCATAGGCACACCGATTTTCACTAACACTATAGTATACACTACTAACACACCTTTTCAAAGACCTCACAGACTAGATTTATTGGGTGAAAATAGCCTTTTAGAAATTTAAATAGACACTTCAAGGGTAACTCAGGTATAGAAAACTAGCGGTGCAGGTAGTGCTGAAGAAAAAGCACTGAATCAGAACTGACCAGTGTTGTTTCATTGATTTTTCAGTGCGTTTTCATCGGAATAGTTAAAACTCGTTACAAAAAGGTGCAGTGAACTAAAGCTAAGAACAGGTTTAGTTGCAGCAGTCAAAACACCAGGCACTTTCTACAGCATCTTCGTTCTTCTTATTATTACTCCACGGTTCACACCAGTGATCCCAGATCTGAAACGAAACGTGGTCCAATGCTATCACAGGTCTATGTCCGTGTGAATATATCTGGAGCCGATGTAAATGACTAGGTAGCGCACGCAACCCATTTCTCTTCTTCTGAATTTGAAAACACGAAGGTGCACGATTACCGATCGAAACACTTAGGCGATTCTATTTATATCTCTATCTGCTTTGAAATAAAATGAAGAGATTGAGATTTTAATATTTCCAGATTTCAAAGCTGGCGATTCTCATGATTTAAGTACTTCGCGCACCTTTTTATATGCGTATATTTTGAGGTTACGTTATTTCAAGTATTAAATATAAATTATATAAATATTAATACTATATATCAAACCGAAGGGCCTATGACAAAGTCACCGAACGCGTCCTCGGGTTGCGGATAGAGGGTCCCTGTACCAAGGGTTTCTGCTGAATATGGTTACAAAAATAAATAGGCTGTCGCGGACAATTGTCCTGGGGTGGTCCCGAAGGAATTAACCCCCAAGCGGAGGTGTGAAAACCGTGACGATAGCTGAATGGCACCTGAGTTAGGTGTCTAGAACAGTGACTCTGAGATACCGGGCGACCTCTGAGAGTGTGCAGCCTTATCCTTGCATGCGGGGCTCTACAAGGAAAGACGAACCCCTTTCCCTAGCTTCTCGTGGGGACGACAATGACAACACCAAACACAGTTGTATTAAGTGCAGCTCAAAACAACAGAACGCGCAGGGCTCCCGAAAATGGATCGGCCAACAATGCCGGCCAATCTAGAGCTGGGGAAGCCAATGACACCCGGAGCTATCGCACTTTTCGCAGCAACGTCTGCGAAACCATGCTGAACTACTCCGCAAAGCGGCTATGTAAGCGGAACGCCTACTCTACCACAGCTAGAACAAGCCGGCCACGGAAAAAGAGAGGCGAAACTAAGACCAACCGCGGGCAGGCATCCAATAGAGGAAGAGCGATGTTTTATGAATCGGAGAAACATCAACATCAATGTTTCTCTCAAGCCTAAAGATCATGAGACCAAAAGACTAATGCACCAACTTGCCATAAACATAGGCTGGGCAAGACAGTATGCGTTCCGCATTCAGTGTGTGATTGACTACATCACATCTGGCAGGAATTTTACCGCCAAGGTTTGAAAGTTCGCGCGCGAACTCCGGACCCGTTATCACACACTTAACGAGTCAAAGCTGCTAACCATCAGACAGCATATTGTTGAAGGAATACGGATTCTATCTGACGTTAAGAGAAGTCTAGAGCGGAGGAAGAGGTGGGTCAGAAAAAATCAACAGTTTCTCTCTGACCCATCTCGACTCTTCCAAGACTCTCCAGTTACTGTCGAACACCCACCCAAACCAGAGGAGGTCGAAGTATTTTGGAGAGAAGTCTAAGAAGTGCAGCATAGACTGGACGAAGACTCAGAAAATATAAAAAGCTTCAAGTAGCTATGTGATGCCCTCATAACACCTGATAAAGAATGCCCGCCCATCACAACCGAGGAGGTGAAAAAAGCATTAAGAGGGATAAAGAACTATTCCGCACCAGGACCAGATTCTATCAAAACCTTCTGATGGAAGAAGTTTCCTTCAACCCATCAGCATTTGGCCCGTATTTTCACCTCATATTTAAAGTCGGAAGAGCCGATTCCGGAGTGGATGGTGGAAGGGCGCACAATACTCCTGCCGAAAATAGGCAACTTAGCTGACCCGAAGAATTACAGGCTAATCACTTGTCTGAAAACACTTTGTAAGATATTCGCAGCTATCCTAAATGATAGGATTGTTCGGGCAATTGAACCTGTGTGGCACGAAATATATGAACAACAAGGCTCAAAGAAAGGCGTAGCGGGATGTCGGGAGAACCTGCTCATCGATAGATGTGTCTGCAAAGATGCAGCATTCTACCAGCGTGGCCTATTGATGGCCTGGATTGATTATCGGAAAGCTTTCGATTCGACCTCCCATAGACTTATCATCTGTCTTTTGGAAATCTTAAAGGTTCATCCGCAAATAGTTAGGTGCATAGAGAGATTGATGCCGCTTCGGAAAACCAGATTTCCTATTTCATCTGGAAAAAATCGTGTGACAACTAACAAGGTCACCTTTCAGAGAGGTGTCTTTCAGGGCGACACCATGAGCCCACTCCTCTTTTGCCTAACATTATTGCCAAAATCTGTAGCACTACGCCGTTCCGAAGCGGACTTGTGCGGCAAACCTGCAGATCGAAAGTACAAGGTCACTCATATATCTTACATGGACGATCTTGAGATCTATGCTAAAAACAAAGAGCAACTACATCTAGCTCTAGGGATTGTCGAACGATATACTAAGGAAATTGGAATGGAATTTAGGTTAGAGAAATGCGCCGAGGTTTATTTGAAGCGAGGCAAACTGAATGACATCCCGCAAGATCCTGAGCTCGTTGATAGAAGCGCTATACGAAACCTTCGCGCTGGGTTGACTTATACATACCTGCGTGTGCCACAGAGCCGCATTCAGGATGTGACATCTATAAAGGATACTCTCCGAAGCAGATACAAACGTCTCATCCGGCAGATTTGGTCTTCTGAACTGTCAGCGAGGAACAAATTATCTGCCACAAACATGCTTGCCGTCCCGGTAGTACTCTATTCATTTGGAGTAGTTCCATGGACGAAGAACGAGCTCAGATCCCTTGATTTCGGGACAAGAAAGGTTATGCACATGAACAAAAGCATGCATCTTATATCCTCCGTTCTGCGACTGTACATCTCACGCCGTCAAGGTGGTTGCGAAATATTGAGTCTTGAGTGTCTTCACAACAGGATTATTCTGCATACAGCACATAGAGTTGCAAACGGAAGAGACTCTCTTCTCAAAATGTCAGGAATCACGAAGAAGTGGACAAAGAAGCGTTTCTGTATAAAGCAGCGGAGGAGGCTGCTGAAACACTCGGACTTAAGTTCAATATTAGGGGTGAGAAAAATGCATAAAATCTTATCTATCTCGAGAACTCACTCCTGAAAGCCCGGATTAAGAAAGCACAAGAGAAAAACTTTCATGAACAGCTCCTCGATAAGAGGATGGACGGTATCTTCCACAGAAATGTGAAGGATCAGTCAATGTCTTGTGAGCTAACGTTTGCTTTCATTACATCGTCCGGATTGCAGTCTGGTACGGCAGGTTTCATTTTTGCATTCCAATACGGTGTCGTTTCCACCTTAACATACCGTCGCCACATTTTGTGCCAAGACATTCCTGATGATAGCTGCAGGAAGTGCCATGCACACCCCGATCATTTAGCTCACATACTATTTAGATGTCCAACTCACGTGGGAACGACCTACATTCAAAGGCCCAATGCGGCACTAAGAATGCTTTATTACCATCTCTGTCACTGTTACGGCATTAACGTTAATATTGTTCCTCTAAATGCTCCTAGGGAAATCGATTCAGTTGTCGTGCAAAGAGAATGAAAATAAAGAGAGGTATCGAGACCTTATAAGGGAGTTGAAACGATTGTACCCGGAATATTCTGTTCAACTAATCGTCCTTATCATCGACGCTCTTGGAGGTGCTAAGCTTTCACTCGCTAATGGCCTAAAAAGCATCCCTGCGTGTCAACAATATGCTAAAACCAATTTTTAATTATATAATTAAATATTTGTCATAAGGACAACCGCAGGATTTCGCCGGGAGCGGGTGCTAATCTGGAAAATTGCACCCGCTCCCAGCGAAATCGCGGTAAAATTTCAGCCACAGCCACGTCTCACGACCGTGAGATAGGTGGTTACAGTCTGTAAAGGAATCAATACACCTCCAAGAGCGCCCATGATAAGGACGATTAGTTTAACAGAGAATTCCGGGTAAAATCATTGCAACTCCCTTATAAGGTCTCGATACCTCTCTTTCTTTTCATTCTCCTTGGTTATGATGTTTTTGTCAGCTGGTGCCGAAAATTTGATAACGAACATGGTTCGCTTCTCGAAGTCAAGAAGAACCATGTCAGACCTCGAGTGAGCAACAGAAACAATTGTCGAGAATAGCAAGTTCCAGTATATGCGACACTTCCCATTCTAGACAATTGACTCAATTACCCTAGGAGCATTTAGAGGAGCGATATTAAGGTTAATGCCGTAAGAGTGACAGAGATGGTAATAAAGCACTCTTAGTGCCGCATTGTGCCTTTGAATGTAGGTCGTTCCCGCGTGAGCTGGACAACTAGATAGTATGTGAGCTAAATGCTCGGGGTGTGCATGGCACGCCTTGCAGCTATCATCGGGAATGTCTTGGCTCAAAATGTGACGACGGTATGTTAAGGTGGAAATGACACCATCTTGGCATGCAAAAATGAAACCCTCCGTACCAGACTTCATTCCGGGCGATTTAAGGAAAGCAAACGCTAGCTCACAAGACATTGACTTATCATTAACATTTCTGTGGAAGATACCGTGCATCCTCTTATCGACGAGCTGTAAACGTAAGTTTTTCTCTAGTGCTTTCTTAATCCGGGATTTCAGGAGTGAGTACTCGAGATAGATAAGATTTGGTGCATTTTGCTCACCCCTCATACTGAAGTCAAGTCAGACTGTTTCAGCAGCCTCCTCCGCTGCTTTATACAGAAACGCTCCTTTGGGAAACTTTCCGATAATCAATCCAGGCCATCGATAGATCACGCTGGTAGAATGCTGCATCTTTGCAGACACATCTATCGATGAGCAGGTTCTCTCGACATCCGGCTACGGCTTTCTTTGAGGCTCGTTGTTCATATATTTCTTGCAACACAGGTTCAATTGGCCGAACAATCCTATCATTTAGGATAGCTATAAATATCTTATAAAGTTTGTTCAGACAAGTTATTGGCCTGTAATTCTTCGGGTCAGCTAAGTTGCCAATTTTCGGCAGGATTATTGTGCGCCCTTCCACCAACCACTCCGGAATCGGTTCTTTCGACTTCAAATATGAGGTGAAAATACGGGCCAAATGCTGATGGGTTGAAGAAAACTTCTTCCACCAGAAGGTTTTGATACAATCTGGTCCCGGTGCAGAATAGTTCTTCATCCCTCCTAATACTTTTTTCACCTCCTCGGTAGTGATCGGTAGGCATTCATTATCAGGTGTTATGAGGGTAACACATAACTCCTTGAAGCTATCTATATTTTCTGAGTCTTCATCCAGTCTATGCTGCACTTCGCAGACTTCTCTCCAAAATACTTCGACCTCCTCTGGTTTGGGTGGGTGTTCGACAGTACCTGGAGGGTCTTGGAAGAGTCTAGATGGGTCAGAGAGAAACTGTTGATTTTCTCTGACCTTCGAGTTTTCAAATTCAGAAGAGGAGAAATGGGTCATTTACATCGTCTCATACTATATTCACACGAACATATACCTGCGATAGTATTGGACCACGTCTCGTTTCAGATCTGGGATAACCGTTTCAGACTAGTCACTCAATGTATTATAACTAGGACTCGAGTTAGATGAGGCATCCCCCCACTCATTTCATATCTTGAAAATTTGTGAATTTACATTATCAGTTCCTATCACTTGCCACAGATGTTAAGAAGTTAATATATTTTCTATTTTTCATTTTATTTTAACATTTTTGGTAGTCCAGCATAGCGCATTAGCAGTAAAATATGTTTTACAAGTGAAATGTGACTATTGTTGCAAAAGAGGTGTATTAGCATCAGTTCCTCCTCCCTTTTTTTATCATCGTCATTTAATTGGCGACAAAATTTGATTTGTAATGTGATAGAGTGCATTTAAAACTGAAAAAAGTAGCAATAAAAATGTTCGAATATCTTCATTTTTTACGAGAGTCACGCCAGCCCCCCCCCCCCGGAACAGTTTGTATCAATGCTAAAAAATGCAAGAGTTTTTATTGTTACAAATACGTTTAATTCGGTGCATAAGAGTTTTTTTCAGGGATGCATTCACAGTGAAACTCTTCTATAGCTCTTCTACCTACGGCGCGGTGTCAATTCTCAGAAGGGCTATAGAAGGTACAACTATTGTAGGGTTTCACTGTATTACTATTTTTCAATAAAAATCCCCGTTGAGTTTGCACTTTGATCTTAATACAAAATATATTCATTGAAATTATATTACTAGTTTATTTCAACAAACGTTCTAAGCAAAAAATATATGTGTAACTATTTAAAAGGATGAAGAATAATAATCTCAGTGTCATTATTAATGTATAAGGCAAAAAAGAAACAAGCAAAACGTATACACATGCAAAATGCGAAGGACCTTCTGTAACTTCAAGAAAACTAGTCACTGTTGAAAGAAATGTATTTTCAAATATATAATGAAAAAGTCCTTTCCTTGCAAAATGCAAATCAAACCAAAGTTTGTAATATCATTGAATAACATAGTCGCCCCTAACAAAACCACTAAACTCTTTCAGTAATTTTTTTGATTTAATCATATTATTGATTACAAATTAATTATTGCTGAATGTTGAAAAGGATATTGATTGTTGATGTTTGTTGTATTAATCATGATTTCACACGTGTGATCAATTAATAGATTGATGACTTTTTATAAAGAATATTTTTGATATTTAGTTAGATTTTATCATAAATTTAAGGAAGCACTCTCGGTACGTAGCAAGTTAGTTGAGAGAACGCTTTGATTTGTTATTGACTCACGCGGTCACAGTCATAAGTTTGGCAACGCCGCGTGTGAGCACGCGTGTTGCTCGAAATTAGTGCATAAACTAGAGTACCAGAAACGTATGCGACATTGCCATACCTTCAGTTTACTGACCTCAGTCATGCATTTACGGTATAAATAATTATTTTTCTATTCTTATAGACTCTGGGTGATACTTTTCGAAGCAAATATGGATTTCGGATAACATGTTATATCTGACAGAGTTTTATTCATTTTTCAATCTTCTTATATACTGTAGAAGTCCGATTACTTTACAACTTCGGGGCTGTAGGAGCGGAAAATTCCAGGAATTGCGGACTTATCTGACGCCCTCTCTAGTAGCACGATATCAGGTGCACGCATGCGTAAATCAAGGGCGCAAATCACGAGCAAAATAGCACACGTAGTGTGAGAACCATAATTAGTGTGCGTGCCGTACGTGTGATGACGTTTTAAAGGGAATGTACACTTTCAGACGGCAAGTTATTGGATTTGTACTGTAATACAAAAAGTACGTCTTCTCATAAAATCTCATGTTATTTTCAATCATTGATTTCGCGACTATGAAGCTCTGAAAGGTTCTAAAATTTGAAGCAGAGCTTCAGAGCATTTTCATACAACTCTCATCCAAATATTAGACGATTTTAATTTCTTTTACTTTTTTTGTACTTAATTTCTTTGTACTTGCAGGGGGAAAAAAGAAGACTGACGATCGGCACTATTCACTGAGATAGTACACAAATTCGATGGCTCTTCCACTTGCCAAGAGTGGGGAAAGTTGAGTTCCACGAGAAATACTCCCATACCAGCCCATGTGCGGCACTACTTACAGAGTGGACTGTAAAACGATACATCGCGAAAAGTGGATAGTCGGGGATAGATAAAGATAGGCATTTTTGAACAACATAGATAGAGAAAGATAGGCATATGTGACCACAAGTGATAGATTTAGTGTCAGATAAAGATTAGCAGTTATGAACACCAGGGATATGGTCAGGAATACAAAAAGATAAAGTTGTGACTGCAAGAGATAGAGTCAGTGATACAACGACATAGGTCTAAGTAGAGACATCGGAAAGGGCGTGGAAAGAAAAGGAGAGCGGTTCTGGGGTGCAAATTGTATATTAGGAAAGGATTGAATATCTCTATCTTTTTATCCATACATTTCTATCTTTTTGAATCTTTATACTTCCAGTTCGTGTCTTGACTTGAATTCCCTAGAAATTATGATTGAAATATGCGTTTTATGTAAGTATGTTTCAAGTTAAAGTTAAAATAATTCTTCAGGGTGTAATAGAACGAAGAATTATTGCTCCATATATTTTTAGTAATAAATACATTTTTTTCTAATAAATCGCAATAAAGCAGGTGGCAAAACCAATTTAAAACATCTTACTTCTTGAAATATATAGGGCGAACTGTCACGTCGGGTCGTACCCCGTACGTCACGTTGCAAAATATAAATAATTTTAATATATTTAGAACGTTTATAGAAACAATTTATATCGAAAATTTTAAAAATACTTGCCCTATTAAAATCTAATATTTGTATGCTTTCAGTCTTTTAAAATATACTGTAAGTACCTTTTCGGTGCCAAAGACTTTTCCATCTGTTTCCGCCTAAACAGTTTTTCTTAATATTTACTCTTCTGATACGTAATCAACAAACACGGGTTCTATTTGTAATATTCATCGCCGCACAGTGGGGGAAAAATGGACAATATTTTCTAACCGGTACAAATATTCACCGATTCGAATGAAATTTTGCTTGAATAAGCAGAAGACTGTCCTCTTTAGCGTACACCTGCAGAGAAGGCAAACATTTTATTTGGCATATATACATACAGTAAGGGCGCTTACTATGTAGTCTTAGGGAATATAATGATATAACTTTAGCATACATTGCAACCTGCCGTGCATCTGTGTAATTCAAAAAAGTAGTAAAAAGGCGATTTTAATTCAGTTTTTAAGTCCCCCGCGCTCGAGGTTTTGCGCTGATTGGTCGAAAGTTTCGAGCCTCCGATGACGTGCACAAAAGAAGTACAACCTAATTCTGAAAGAAGGTTATGTTCCCCAGGATTCACCACGCATTCCAGATAAATAATGAGGTACGAATTAAAAACAATGTAACACAGTATTAGCATGTCTTCAAAAAAATTCTCGGGACGTGGTTTCTTTGGGAAATTTTTCTTAAATCTTTGTTTGCGAAATATTTTTTATTCGTTAAAATCATTCAATTATTTCAAATCTATAATCAGCAAAAAAAAATGTTCTTAAATGTTTTGAAACCTTTTCAAATCTTTCAAATGTTTTAAAATCTTTGAAATCTGGTGTACATTAACCTTTTCAAAATCTCTGAGACCCTTAACATCTTTTAAAAGTTTTAAAATCTTTGTGAAATTATTATGAAATATTTAAAATCTTATATACACGCCTTTATAAAATGTTCGAAAATTCTTTTAAATGTTTTTAAATCTTTGAAACATTTTGAAATCTTCAATAATGTTTTGTAATATGGTGTATGCTCAAAAACCGAGTGGTGAAACTCTTTAAAATTCCATTATATGCCTATGGCTTATTCTAATTCTGAAGCTGAGTTAATGCTGAATATTTCAGCTAATAATTTTTAAAATTTCTAAGTGAAATATAACAAAAATGTATACTTTAACATTGTATAGTAGCGGAAACGAAATTTTCAAGGTCACTGGATACCCAGCTTATAAGAATAATTCGCCGCTTCTTACAGAACCATTTCGCTGGCCCCACCACCCAATCAAATTCAACTTTTTTCGGCCAAATATTTAGTGCAGAATTTGTTCAAATTTGTACAACCAAAATTAGAATTTCTGCATCACCGGAAGTACCTTATTTCTCAAAAAAAAACACTGGCGGGGCCAGAGAAACGTTTCGCCTGACCCGACATTATCCAAATCTAACTTTAAATGGATGTATTATTTTCGTCTGAATTTGTTCAAATTTGTACAACAAACCTCAACCCCTAAAAAACAACCCTCTGTTGAGGAACCGTCATATCGGATTCAGCGCAACGTACCGATAGTCCCGAAATTATCCAAAATAAACTTTATATAAGTGCATTATTTTCGTCTTAATTTGTTCAAATTTGTGCGACAAATCAACCCCTAAAAACTACCCCCTGTAAGGAAAACACCATGGCGGGGCCATCGAAACGTTTCGCTGGCCCCGAAATAGTGTTTTCCTTACAGGGGGTAGTTTTTAGGGGTTGATTTGTCGCACAAATTTGAACAAATTAAGAAGAAAATAATGCACCGACATAAAGTTGATTTTGGATGTCGTGACTAGCGGTACGTTGCGCTGGATCACATATGACGTTTGCTCAACAGGGGGTAGTTTTCAGGGGTTGAAGTTGGTTGCACAAATTTGAACAAATTAAGACAAAACTAATGCACCTATATAAAGTTGATTTTGGATAATGTCGGAGCCAGCAAAAAGTTTCGCTGGCCCCGTCACGGTGGTTTTCTCACGGAGGGTAGTTTTAGGGATTGAAGTTGGTTGTACAAATTTGAACAAATTAAGACGAAACTAGTGCACCTATATAAAGTTGATTTTGGATAATGTTGGGGCTAATGAAACGTTTCGCTGGCCCCGCCAGTGTTTTCCTGAGAAATCCGGTACTTCTGGTGATGCACAAATTCTAATTTTGGTTGTACAAATTTGAACAAATTCTGCACTAAAAATTTGGCCGAATAAAAGTTAAATTTTCGTGGGTGATGGGGCCAGCGAAATGGTCCTGCTTCTTACCTCTCATCATTTGAATCTCAGATTCATCGTTGCAATTTTTATAATCATGCGGATTACAATTTTCATTGCAGTTAGTCAAAAGCGTTTGATTCCCATATTTAATTCAATAAGTAAAACAACAGATTTTATCACCAATGAATTACATACAACCTGCAGATATTCACTTCATTTAATTAATTAAGTTCGAAGTACAAAACGATTTTGACACTTATCAAACGTCAAATATCACTCACGTACCGTTACATTAGTGAAAACCATCTCCAATTTTTAAGAAAGTACTTAATGCACGTCCCGAGTGTATTTGTGAATAATTTTAATGTTGTGTTACAATTTTTTAAATTCTCAACTAATTATTTATTTGAAATGTGCGGTGAATTCTGGGGAACATAACCTTTTTTCAGAATTAGGTTATACGTCTATGTTGCGCACGTCTTCTGAGTCTCGAAGCCTTCGACCAATCAGCGCAAGAGCTCGAGCGCGGGATATTTGGAAACCGAATTAAAATCGCCTATATAGTACTTTTTTTTGCATTACAAAAATGCAAGGCGGATTGCATTGTATGCTGGAGTGTATATCATTATATTTCCTATGAATACATTGTAAACGTCTTTACAGTATAGAAGGATATATCTTTTTATGTTTTATGTTTTAGCCATAACGCACTGCATTTAATAATGACTGAGCTTAAACTAAACTACTTGAATGCAAACAGAATAACACAAGCCGCACACCGAAAAACACCAAACCCGAAAACCTTCAACGCCACATGTCCCAAACCTAAAAATCCCAAGCCCACAAATCCTAATTTCACAAAACGAAATTCCACAAAATCATAAGGCTACAATACCCTATCCTACAAAATCAATAATAAAACCCAAACCCACAAATTCCAGGGCCAACATATTCGAAGCCCAATCCCAGAAAATCAACATAAAATTCGAAGCCCAATCCACACGAAATGAGGAATTGCGTTTTGTGGGCTTGGTATATTTAAGTTAGCGATAAGCAGGGTTCGGTTTTGTGCGCTTGAAGTTTCTGGGCTTGCGGTTTGTGGTTGGTTGTTTGCACTATAAAGTTTAGTATAAGCTTAGTCTTTATTAACTGCTATGTATTATAGCTGAAACTTAAGGAGTAAAAAGGCATACCCTTCTATATGTATATTTACCAAATAAAAACAAAATTTCATCCATAAACGTTTGTGGCGGCTAGTGATTTTGTCCATTTATCCCCCACTGTGGGCCGTGCCACCATAGGCAACTCTCTCTTAAATTACTTGCCAATATTTTTCTACTAATTCGGATTTAGAGAGCAGTTTATACATTTTTTAAATTTATTAAATCAAATAACCTATTACGCCTTTTTTAGAAGAATACGTAAATCTCATTTATCATCATACACGATTTTTAGGAATATATCATGAAATATGATGATGTTCACTATCATACTTCTTTCAATACTGTCATTTCAGGTATAAAACTTTTTAACTGAACATTCTCTGTTGCACTATATGTGACAAAAGTCAAATGCACGCTGTTATTTTTACACATCGACTCTTTTGAGGTCAGGCTACTATATTACACATGGTTTTTTAATTTAATAAATTATGGAAAGATTGAAAGAAATCATACGTAAGTCTACTAGATTTCTTCTGCTAGTTTAATTTTGTATGATGTAGAGACTTTTAAGGCATATAATTCTTACAAAAAATAATAACAAGTACAATTCTGTCAGAAACCAATCAGCGACAATCTGGAATTCCATTGACAGATGGGCAATTGAGATGACTTAAAAACCCATTCAAAGGAAGTGAATGGATTTTTGTTTCCTGGGTAGCAGCTTGGTGTGCACCACTGCGCATCACCAGGCTATAGCAGAATATCTCACTTATGTCCCAAGATATCTTGTGAATATCCTACAATTATAAACTTTATTTTTCAGGATATCTGTTCAAGGCGGAAACTTCTACATCTCTGAGATATCAAAAGGATATTCTGAGATAGAGTTTTCATACGTTGAGTGTAAAGATAAGCATTTTTTTACGAGAGATTGTTTTGGATGATACTGAGGTATTTAACTGTTCAAAATAAATTTCTATCAAATGTTTTACAAGTATTGAAAAAACATCCCAGGATATCTAATGGATATCCTAGCGATATAAAAATATCTATCTTGTAGTTATATTCCACGAATATCCATTAGATATATGTAGAATTCACAAACAGGATTGTGCCTTAATTCCGTAGTAATAACCCCTCTTCTGTTAGTTTGCAAAATAATTCGAAATAACTCATAATTTTAAATAATGTACAGAATTTAAAATTATACAAAAAATTCAAAGATTTCAAAAAAAATTCTAAGAATTAAATAATCTTCAAAGAAATTCAAAATAGTTTAAGGTGAATTCAAAATACTTCAAGAAAATTCCAAATAATACCAAAAAGTTAAAGAATTCAAGTAAATATACGGATTGAAATACAACAAAATGCATGAAACGTAGTCGTGTCATTCATTCTATGTGTAACCTAATTTACTTTAATCCTTAAGGCTTAAGAGTTCAAAAGAATTCCAGGGAATTTAAATGACTCAAAAGAATTCAGTTATATAAAAGTTCATTGAAATTTAAAAGAATTCAAATAATTGAAAGAATCTAATAACTGGTGGGTATCTTTATTCAAAAGCAGTTAACCCCTAGTAAAAATCACATCATATTTTTGCAGAATGAATGTCAAAATCACGACAGAGTTAGAAAAGATCATCTTTACTTACAAATGGTCGCGCCGTGCTGCCTGAAAAATATCCTAAGCAACCTAATGCAAGCCGCAAATAAAAACGGCAAATTATGTCAGTACCGTTATATGTTTTGTGTAACCCACAGAAATACCTCTTGTTTCTCCTATTTAATTAAGAACTATCTATTTTGTTATAAGAGCACCAAAGTTTTCTTAAAATTTTCATTTATAATTGAATTAATTCGATTTCAAAGATATAAATATTTTTCTGGTTTAGATGATTTAAAATAGCATTCAAAACCAGATTAATTTGTTTGCTGTGCAGTCATTTTATATAACTATGAATAGTTGTATTTTATATTGCTACAGTGCCATTTTTTATAAGCTTAGTTAAAAAAATTTCATATATAATGCCTTTAAATTCAAAATTAACTGTATATTTTTCTTTGTATAATTTAGACTTTCCAATCAATATTTTCAGGCGATTTTAATGTTATAAGAACAAGAATAATATCAATTGATAGCAATTTCGTTTCATCAACTTGAAAAACGAACATTAAATTATCGCTGATCACTGCGATTGTAGGCTGTTTTACGCGCACTTTGCATTTTCTCGCCGAACGATCGACTTGCGAGATACACTTGACACTTTCCCATAAAACACGAGCAGTGGATGCGCACGACGAACTGGTCATTGTAGAGGTGTTCTGTGATTTTTAAATGACGTTCACCGGTTGTGTAGTGGGGATTCTCGTGAATTCAACGCTTGATTTTGAAGAGGGGCGTCACGTTTCTGCTCCTATACATCACAATAATGTACTTTTATCAAAATTATATTTCCCTCATTCTACCAATAGTCAAAATAATAATTTAAAAAATCAAATTCAGTTTAATAATAGGATGTCGCGTAGAATGAAATTTAGCTACTCAATACGTGAGAAACCTATATTACTATATTATTAAAAAAATAATATTAATTTTTTATGTTTCCCAAATTCACTTTTAAGGGAAAATTCAGTAAATTAAATGCAAACTAAAATAACCTAAACATTATAAAGAACTGTTACTGCCTGCATAAACGCTAAAAAATTTGATGAAACGACAGATTACAATCTTCTTCAATTTTTACATTCTCATTCATGATAGTGTAATGTAATAGTTCAAATTTTCGATATCTGGCTTTTAACGGATTTATTCAAAATTATGATTATTATTATTATTATATATTATTATTATCTTTCGGCACTCACAGAGTCCGAAAATCGTAACATTTTGTCGGTGTGTGTCTGTATGTATGTATATCTGTCTGTGTGTATATCTGTCTGTATGTGTGTATGTCTGTCTGTACGGATGTATGTATGTATGCATGTATGCATGTATGTATGGTTACATGAAAGTTGTAGCCACGCTAACTTTTGATGAATTTATCCAATCGAGCCTTTGTTAAGTTCTTGAAGCAGATATTTACAATCAAAAATTTAAAATTTAGAGCATTTTCAAAATTTGAAATTTTTTTTTAATTTTAGTAATTTTATTCAAAGTTTTTTATATATGGGTAGAAGACTTGAAAATTATCAAAATCAAATTTTCAATTTTGATGTAAATTAGAAAAGTTATATACTTTTGAAAATTTTGAAAATTTTGAAAATGGTCAGACAAATAGAAATAAATATGTTTCTGATAGATCAGGAAATTTAATTTAATTTCTTCACTAGATATCAAATATATTTAGAAACTATCTCAGTTAAGTTCATCGATTCGTCAAAAATGCAAAAAGTTAGAGCTTTTTCAATATTTGAAAAAAAATTTTGTATGAGTTTCAGAAATGTTTGCTAAATTTTCTGGTACACGACAAAAAGACTTGCAAATTATCCTGATGACATTTTTAAATTCAATAAAAACTAAACAAATTATATTCTTTTCAACATTTTTAAAACTTTCAAAAAAGAAAAAAAATTTTTGTATAAGTTAAGAAATATCAATCCAAATTTCTACTATATATAAAATATATGTATTTCGAAACTATTCTCATGAAATTTCTTAATTAGACAAGCATTCAA
Organism: Belonocnema kinseyi; assembly: GCF_010883055.1. Taxonomy (NCBI): domain Eukaryota; kingdom Metazoa; phylum Arthropoda; class Insecta; order Hymenoptera; family Cynipidae; genus Belonocnema; species Belonocnema kinseyi. Next base: position 174,476,408 of record NC_046657.1, on the reverse strand, counting down.
AGAGTTGTATCATTTTCAAAAATATGCCATTCTTGTTTTTAACATATCCGTAAGTTTAAAACGTTGTTTTTAGTAGACTTGAACAAGTTTTACAAATTATCTTGATAACGTTTTTAAATGGAAACAAATTATGGAGCGCGAAGCGAGAGTTTCGTAATGAGAATGTCATCGTCAAAGCTTTAGGTGCTTTAAGAACCTTCTTTAAAAACAAATCGGAAAAAATTTCAGTTACAATTTATGCCTGTAATTCCTCAAAAGTTTAAATCACAGTTTTCGACTTTAGTTATAATATTTATGATATATGAAAAAATGTATTTAAAGCGTACGCATTAAGTGTACAAAAACGAGCGCGATGCGTA
>NC_046657.1:174473843-174475949 GCF_010883055.1 Belonocnema kinseyi | reverse complement strand
ATTAAGAGGACCTGTCTAGAATTTCTATTTTCTATTGAGGCCGCAAAATGGCATTGTATCGAGGGCGTAAAAGAAAACGTTACACTCAGCTAGCGAGGTCATCATTAGGCAACCTAATGAGGGCCTGTTAATAGGTTCTTTATAAAATCTAGATAGTCCCTCGCAATACTAAAACCATTCTCCATGTATTGCGCATACGTTATTTCAATGATTGATTGCCATTATGTGGAGCTGATCAATGCAACAGCATATGTTATTATTTTTTAATTCCTTAATTCAAATAAAATATCATTACATTATTTAAAAAATTATTCGCCTCAACTGAAGATGTCATAGACCTAATAGTAAAATATTATAAAGATATGTCCTATAAATGTACAATACAAGTTTTACTAAAGATAAATCTTTTAGAATGTACACCTTGTTTAACCTCCGTTATCGCGTATTTTTATTGACATTAAGTCTTAACTACACTCCATAAATTAATCTAAACTAGTCTAATTGTTGAATTTGATTAAAAAAGACTTATTATCTATAACTAATAAGAAAACCAATTTATTAAAATATCTGCAATCGCCGAGGATCGAATGCACGCAACGCTTGCTGAAGGTCGCACGCCTTTTCCCTACAGCTACGACGCTACGCTGACTTCGATATCATAAACACTGATAGCATTCATCTGACACTTTGGAACTTAAAAGGGAAAGGCCTTCTCTGCGACATCGATTTTTTGATAAAACTATCATTAATCAATAGTACGTCAAAAATAATCATACACATAATAGATGTAATGCTTTCACGATGGAACCCGAAATATCTCTTTTTAGCAATTAGACACATGTCTTGGCTTCTTTTTAAATAAGCCCGTGTTTAAAAATTAGGAGCGTATGAAAATGACGGTTGCCGGTGCTGCCAAATGTCTGCCAAGTCACGCGCGTCTCTTTTCAGCCTGCACCACCGGTCTAGTGGTAAAGGGCCTGTCTGACGACCAGCCTGTCGCCAGTTCAAATCTTTCTATCAACATTTAAACATTTTTTTTATTTTTCTCATTGTAAATATGTCAAATAACAATTTTTAATGCTCCCCCGGCGATGAATTTTTTTTACAACGATTATCACCCACAAATATATTAAGAACAATAAACAAATTTCTAACGAACTTAGATACTTTAAAATTTAATATATATTTTTTAAAAATATTTTTCAAATTTTTAAGGCGTTTCGTGTTAGACACTTTTTCTCAAGAAATCAAAATTTTAACAGCTTTCACCTCCGTAATTTTTAAAAACTTTTATCTTTTTTAAATAGGAGTATAAGAAGGCATAATGACATTAATATACATTTGAAAAACAATTCAATTACAGTCAAAACTTGTAGATATGAACAATTCTTTCTGGAAATGAGAGTTAAATATTAAATTAATAAATGTCAGTTAATTTTTCGATGACAATAATCTACATTAGAAATGGTTACTAAATTAATAATCGCACAAAGCAATTGCTGATTTAAAATATACAATGTCAGATAATTAAAAAAAACATTTGCAAAATTTATATTTCGCATCGTTTCAAGCAAAACAGTATAATGTACTTCATTTATTTTAATCTTTTTTATTTTAAGTTTTGACTTAAATATTTACGCTGATTATTCATTCAATAATTAATTGTATAAAACCTTCCAAACAATGAAGAGTATGAGCATACCATCTTCGACTTGATCGAAGTCAAATTACATTAAAATTACTGTCAATTTCATTTTGGATTCACAGCGTATTTAGTTTTACCTGTCGAGAGCTTTACAAAGTCCCCTCGAGAAAATAATTAATTCATTGAAATTGTTTTTAAAATATATTTTGATGAAGAAAGTCCCCTATCTAGTTTGATTCACAAATATAGTGCTAAAAGTAAGTATATACATAAAATAAGCCAAGTAGCACACGACAAGAACCTGTCGAGGGCCAGCAGAGAGAAAGCCTAGATTTTTTTAGCTATAAAATCTGGCATAAAGAGGCAATTTCTAGCGGGGCACTAAATTATCATCATCTTTTCAGTTCAGGGTTCTTTAAGGAACAAGTCCCCAACTCCACAATGAGAAAACTATTTTGCAC
>NC_046657.1:174472571-174473743 GCF_010883055.1 Belonocnema kinseyi | reverse complement strand
AGGGAGCTCTTCTTAATATTTTGACACCAAAATCATGTCGATACACCTTACCGACTGCGAGTAAAGCCACCCACGCTTTAACTTGACAGACTGTAACAATATCTATTGTAATTCGTTCTATTTACTTATCATGAGCGCTTAGCGTTCGGCACTCTTGAGAACAGTACAATGTAATTATCGCAATGTACGCACTAGTTACTAATGTTACTTTGGGTACCATTTCTGCCTTTAAAAAAGTGATGAATTAGTCAAGTTAAAATCAGGATTATTATTTCCATCAATTCGAGTTATTTGTCCTGGTTGATAGACTCTATCGCACACATAGCAATTAACTCAAACTGTAAATGCCATTTTTTAAACCATAAGACAAACAAGCTCTTATGGTCTTGAAAGGCAGAGAAATTTATTAATAAAACGATAGAAAAATGCAGAAACAACAAAATAAAACAAATAAACACAAAAAACTAAACAGAAAAAGGGAATAAGAAATACAACACAATTAATACACAAAAGAACAGATAGGATTTTTTTTCCTAAGCTTACCAATAAAATTACTATCCGCTCTCGAGACCTTTCACAAAAGAAATAACAAGCATACCATCGTCAATGGAAACAATAAGTGAATGCTGTTTAATATATGTTTAATATGTTTCATGCCGAGGTTTCAACTTTTTTTAAGTCATTAGGCCTACTTTCAGTTCGTCGCTCATTCTGAAGTCGTTCGCTTTTTGCTTTAAAATGTGGCAGTCCTTCATAATGCAGGATTCACTCATTATTTCCATCGATGACGGTATGTTTGTCTGTGATTTCTTTTGTGAAAGGCCTTGGAAAAAGTGATTTCTTAGTCAAGTTCAAATCTTCTGCGCTTAGCGTTTGCCCGTTCTGAGAAGCGCGTTATATAATTCAACGGTGTTGACTCATATTGTCCTTGGTTTGGCTAAACATGTTACTGATCACTTCTTGATGCGTGTTTCGTATACAGACATAGCTTGTGTCGCCAAAGCTACTAGGATTGGTTCTATTTGCTGATCATAGGTGTTTAGCGTTCAGCCCTCTGGCGAAGTGTACACTGTTATTATCGATGTGCGCACTAGTTACTAATGTTACTTTGGATACCATTTCTGTCTTTACAAAGGAATTACATAGTCGAGTTCAAATCTTGGGCGCTTAGC
>NC_046657.1:174471146-174472471 GCF_010883055.1 Belonocnema kinseyi | reverse complement strand
TGCGCTATATATCTTAATTATCACATTATAACAGCGCAAAATCGTGATATCGTACATTGCAAGTTTTTACATTATATACCGCATAATTGTGCAATCTATAACGAAAGAAATGGGGATTCCAATCCGTCAGTTACATTTTGCGCTTTTGCTAAATTGTATTAAGTAAGTGCTAATTCGTCTACAATAATGTGATTTATTTCAGAGCAAATATATCAGTAAGTACATATTTTTTTGTATTTTCTGTCGTAGATTCAACATGTTTTAATGAAATTTGCTCATTTCAGCGCGACGCAGTCGACGAGTTCAGAATTATTTTCCTAACCTCAGTGAAACTTTCGCCGAAATATGTTTAATCATTGACAGTTTCAGGTCATAGCTGCAGCAAATTTTTAATTTTCTCTGTGATTGTTTTAAATCTAGAATCCCGATTTATAGCTCGAACTGACTCATACTCTGCCTTTTTCCCATTGCTGCTAAGGACGCCGTAGCAGACGACAGCAAAACTTCATTTTTGTCTGGGATATTACTGCATTATAATATCGTACAAAGCTCCGGGACCTGATTGTACGTTATCATATTCGCTTTCTTGCAATATAGAGGTTTCGCGATATCATTGTGCGATATCTTTTTCTCCATGCACTATAATTTCTTATTTTTACCCCCCATCCTTTTTCTATATGGTGCCTGAAAAGTGAAACCATCACGCACATGCAAAGTATTAGTTTTATGTAAAATTCACTTTTTATTACTTTTCTTAACTTCTTATGATATGAATAATTATTATTCCATGTAAGACAAGTGTTCGTGTATTATTTAGTTAATCTTAAATTCTTTAAACAAAGGACCCCGCACTAAATGTATGGGAAAATGGCTTTCGGTGGATTTAGCTGAAACTTTGTAATTTTTAAGGTTATAAGTGCCGGATGAAATATCCATGAAAAAAAAAAAAAAAAATGGACAGTTTTAGCGCTATGCGGCGCTAAGCGCTCTAAATCAGTAAATAAAACGAATTACAACAGATTTTGTTACAAAAGCGATGTCAACATAGAAATCACGGTTCAGATCGTGGTCTGTCATATTTTCGCCTAGACCGTTGACTCATATAGCGCGCTTCTCAAAACGATCAAACGCTAAGCGCCCAATATTTTAACTTGACTAATTAATCACTTCTTTAAAGGCAGAAATGGTCCCCAAAGTAAAATTAGTAACTAGTGCGCACATACCGATAATAACATTCTACCCTTCGCAAGAGGGTTGAACGCCAAGCGCTCAAGATCGGCGAATAAAACCAATCCTAGTAACTTTAGCGACAAAAGCGATGTCAC
>NC_046657.1:174456459-174471046 GCF_010883055.1 Belonocnema kinseyi | reverse complement strand
ATGAAAGAGGGAGCTCTTCTTAATATTTTGACACCAAAATCATGTCGATACACCTTACCGACTGCGAGTAAAGCCAACCACGCTTTAACTTGACAGACTGTACAAAAGCGATGTCAACATAGAAATCACGGTTCAGATCGTGGTCTGTCATATTTTCACCTACACCGTTGACTCATGTAGCGCGTTTCTCAAAACGATCAAATGGTAAGGGCCCAAGATTTGAACTTCACTAATTAATCACTTCTTTAAAGGAAGAAATGGTACCCAAAGTAATATTAGTAACTAGTGCGCACATTCTGATAATAACTGTGTATCCTTCGCAAGAGGGCCGAACGCTAAGCACCCATGATCAGCGAATAGAACCAATCCCAGTAGCTGTTGCGAAATATTAAACTATTTCTGGCTCTTGATTCGGGTTCGCTTATTCACCTCTATTAGCAGCGTCTAGAATCCTTTGTAGCAAAGAAGTTTGAGGATACTTTACGTGTTGCTGGTGACATGCATAACCCAGGAACCATAAAACGCTTGCGATATGTGCGCAAGTGCCAAGAGTTCTGGCCCCTGACTTACATGTGCAGTAATAATCGAGAAGCGTTTCATTATTGTCTGGTCCTATGTCATCGATCTCATTGAACGCTATCCACAGCTGGTACCTTGTCGCATTTCGGAAACGAGAAAATACTCGGTACTCTGATCAAACCAGGTTCATTAAGTCGCGTATCTAGTTGAAACTCCTCATCTTCTTCTCGTTGCAGCTTGTCTTGAACGTAAGATGGGGCAAGTTCTACTTGATACACGCCAATTGTTATATCGCGTATTTCTTCCAATGTAAGGCGAGGAAATTGTGGTACTTGAAGTTCACGCAGGCGATTCCAATTTGCATTTCCGTAGCGCATATTGTCCACTTCTACGCGCGCTGGCACAATATTTGGCTCACGAGCTCTCGCATATATTCTCTTGCAAGCTCTGCTGTAGCGCCTTGCATCTCGATAACAAGATGGCATCGATTAATTATGACACCAGCAATACGAAAGAAGTCCCTTAGACTGTGTACATGAGCCATCGGAATGGTTTTCTCGAAGAACTTGAAAATCTAGATTTCGTTATTAGCCGAGCTTTGTTTGCTTCTTCCGTTACCAATTGACTCCGTCCTTGTTGGAGAAATGGTGGTATCTTGGACACAATTCCTAAGCGTTCTGAAAGTGGTTGGACATCTCTATATCCACGGTCGTCTATAAAATTATCACCAGTGTCGAAAAATTTTCTCATACCTTCCACATCTCTTTCAAATTCGTTAATGAGCATTTATGCGTCATTGTTTCGCGAGTCAGAAAAATATGTCGAAGTACGCGAAAGTTACTGCTCTTCTGCATGTAAGCATAAGTTCCATCGATGATAGCAATAGCTCTGGGAATTTCTGGTTGTGGATTACAAAGTTCATTGGCGAATGATGTCACGTGTCTTTCAATGAATTCCTCTCTGCTTATCGCATTAAATCCAATATTACCAGGGACAAATCGCTGCATTAAAGACTCTCTTACAGTAGAAATGGCCATGCTTGTAGCTTGCCGGCTTGAATAATGAAAAATCACTTTCAGAAATTCATCAGAAAGACCTTGACGCATTTTGCAAAGGAAAATCAGCAGATCTTTTTTTCTCACGTATCTGGCACCATGTCCATGTAACTGTGGAATAGGATCACAAAATGCATACAATTCCCTAAATTGTTCCTTTGTTACAGGAGCAATAGCTTCAAACTCTTCATCAGTGAATCTAACCATATTATTAAACGCCGCGGCCGCATGAACATTTACTTCGTCACGAAGTTGCTGCCAAAACAGAAGTAACTGCTGTCCCGGAATCCTATACGGTCTATTAATCGCTTGTAGTCCAAGAAGCAAGGGGCCTAAGATGAAACCATGTTCATCCAAATGATTTAAGCATGCTCTTGTTTCTTCTGGAATGAAAATGTCCATGACAATAACAGCGTTAACTCTACATGCAATTGAAAGCATTGGAGTATTAACATCAGCATTACAGAACATGCACGTTTTCCGGCCTGTTTGTGTAAGAACATTCAGTCTCAAACAGCCTGGGTCGCGTTGGAGCTCCTCTATCTCATTGCGAATCGATTGATTGCAATTGAGACATAACCTACTCTCATCGGCGACTTCAAGTGGTGGTCTTCGAAGTTAAAGGCGTCTAAAAATTGCAATGTTTTGCCTATCAGGATTATTATTTCCATCAATTCGAGTTATTTGTCCTGGTTGGTAGACTCTATCGCACACATAGCAATTAACTCGAACTCTAAATTTCCTAAGCTTACTAATAAAATTACTATCCGCTCTCGAGACCTTTCACAAAAGAAATGACAAGCATACCATCGTTATTGGAAACAATAAGTTAATGCTGTTTAATATATGTTTAATATATGTTTAATATGTTTAATGCCGAGGTTTCAACTTTTCTTAAGTCATTAGGCCTACTTTCAGTTCGTCGCTCATTCTGAGATCGTTCGCTTTTTGCTTTAAAATGTGGCAGTCGTTCATAATGCAGGATTCACTCATTATTTCCATCGACGACGGTATGTTTGTCTGTGATTTCTTTTGTGAAAGGCCTTTGAAAAAATGATTTCTTAGTTAAGTTCAAATCTTCTGCGCTTAGCGTTTGCCCGTTCTGAGAAGCGCGCTATATAATTCAACGGTGTTGACTCATATTGTCCTTGGTTTGGCTAAACATGTTACTTATCACTTCTTGATGCGTGTTTCGTATACAGACATCGCTTGTGTCGCTAAGGCTACTAGGATTGGTTCTATTCGCTGATCATAGGTGTTTAGCGTTCAACCCTCTTGCGAAGGGTAGAATGTTATTATCGGTATGTGCGCACGAGTTACTAATGTTACTTTGGGGACCATTTCTGCCTTTAAAGACGTGATTAATTAGTCAAGTTAAAATATTGGGCGCTTAGCGTTTGATCGTTTTGAGAAGCGCGCTATATGAGTCAACGGTCTAGGCGAAAATATGACAGACCACGATCTGAACCGTGATTTCTATGTTGATATCGCTTTTGTAACAAAATCTATTGTAATTCGTTTTATTCTCTGATCTTGAACGCTTAGCGCCGCATAGCGCTAAACCTGTCAATTTTTTTGTATTTTTTATGCATATTTCATCCGGCACTTATAACCTTAAAAATTGCAAAGTTTCAGCTAAATCCACCGAAAGCCATTTTCCCATACATTTAGTGCGCGGTCCTTTATTTTCCTTTTGAATCATAAACACATAATATTATCTGGGATTAAGGTCACAGTTAATCAATCATTTGAGGATAAATCTTCTCATGCTGGTCCGGTCGATACCGTCTGGTTTTCCGTCTTAACGCCGACCAGATGATCCGGGCTGGGCCTGGCCAAACGTATGACTTCATTTATCTAGCCACAGGTCATACCGTATGGTCAAGCACTATTTATTGGATGGCTGGGCTTCCTTTATTTCTTTAAAAATTTGAGGAAAAAATCATTTTTCACTATAAGTGTATTTATCCGATCAGCACGAAACCTGGACGAGACTAGACCCTTGAATCGTTAATGAAAAAAGTCTTGTGTTGATAGGGTGAATTTCTTATTTTCTATCTTTTTAGACTTTTTTGTACTTGCTAGGTGATGAGCGTCAGTTATGGGCCTGACCAGACTTTCCAGATCGAGCTTAGAATTTTCTGTTCTTGGCATTGCTCATCAGCGTCAAACCTGGACCTGAGCAAAATGTTGAGGTGACCAGAAAAAATGTTTGTCAAGAAAAATAGCTATACATATAATAGATGCACATATTATAAATCATATATATTAATAATGTTGGAATGGTATACAATAAAAAAAAACGAAATTTGAGGAACACTCAAACTTCATCACTAAGCTTTGATAAATCGAGATTAGTATTTTAAAATTGCACTTTGTGAATTTTCTAGAACCCAGAAGGCATTTTGCGGTGGCAGGAAATTCTGTAGGTATCTAGTTTTTCGACAAAAATACGGCGACCCCTAAACATGGGTGCTAACCCCTGGGGGACAGGTCGAGCGCTCACCCAACCTGTTTTGAAGGGGGGGGGGGTCCTGAAAATTGAGAAATATATTGTGTAAATTACGTGGAATGACAGCTGACAGCTTGATCGTACTTCGAAAATGCACTGTCAGTCACAGCCGTATCTGCATGCTGCTGCCACCTATCTTCATGGCTTTTTTGTTGTTGTAAAAAACAAAGTTTTTTCTTTCATAAGAAATTACTGACAATACTGTTTTAATTTAAAATCATAGAACACTTTTCCCCTCAGATCCCTGATTTTTATAATCAATTATTATCAAAGAGCTCACAACGATAGCCTTTTATCACTTTGACACTTTTCCTCTTACGGGACCACTTTCATTTTCGTAAGAAGAAGTTAATTATTTATTTCGCTCACAGTGATATTATTGTATTTAATAATCATTCAGAATTGCCAATAAACAAAAAAAGTCATAAATTTCATTTTTCACATGAATTTAAAATACCCGCCAAGACAGGGTGCTGGAGCTTGCAGCCACCTGTTTTTTATTTCAATAATTCGTTTAAAATATTTTTTGAAACATTTTTCTTCAATTCAAATTCTGAATTCAGAATTACGCGAAATGTAATTTTTAACAAAAAATTGATTTTTCATAATGTTTAATTTCTTATTTTTTATGATTTTAGACACTCTCATAGTTTCTCGAAAATGGTGGAAACAATTTAGCTGCTTGACACTTATAAATTTGTATGTTATGGTTGGCGGACCAGTCTCAGATCTGGGGTGACTAGACTGTCAAGACAATAAGTGAAGAGAAATTATTTTTAATAGTGTTAATTTCTTCTTTTGTATAAGGGATTGTCCACAAATTACGTAAGACATTTTTCTTTTGTTTGAATAAAGACGAACATAAAATTGCTGTAAAGTTGAGAAGGACACAACGATATAAACAAAAGAAAAACGTCTTACGTAATTTGTGGACGATCCCTAACACAGGGCCACAAGATGAAATTGAGGTGTAGCATCTTTCAGCCTAGTTGACCTTTATGTTTTTGGGATCGCTGATCACGATCCCGGTGTCCATATGACCCCATCACGTCTAGATCAAGGTCAAATGAAGGTGAATCACCTTAATTCGATTGATGACATTTTTTTACCCCGGATTCTGAAAGAGCGGAAAATTTTACGTCCGAATACGTATTGACCTGTTTGTCGAACCGAGCTCTGAAGGTCGTTTAAAGATCATCTAGAGGCCAAATCCTTCTTTTAATCTCTCGGCTGATGTCTTAGCTAGGAACGGGTCTCGAACCAATTAACCTTTACGTTTTTGGGGTCGCTGATCACGATCGCGGTGTCCATATGACCCCACCACGTCTAGATCAAGCTTAAATGAAGGTCAGACTCCGTTATTCGGACGATATAATTTTTATGACACACCTGATTTTTTTTTTTTTGCCTATTCGTGTATGTGGGTACTGTGTGTAGACTCGTGTGCATCTGGGCGTTTATGTAGATGCTCTGTGTGGCTGTTTGTGCCTATCTATCTGTGTGTATATTAATGTGCCGTATGTGGCTGCAAGTAGATCTGTGTTAACTTATGTGGACCCGTTTGTGTGTGTGCGCGCGCGCGTGTATGTGTGTGTGTGTGTGTGTGTTTTTGCGCATGTAGGTACAATCTGAGTCTTTGTGTGGATCCGCGTATATCTATGTGTGCCTGTGTATGTGAATTTGTATGGATTCTTTTAATGGAATCGCATAGTACATTTGTACACACAATGCAAATTGAAACTTTATGCACGACGTCTTCTTTTGTTCGTAAAAGATCTACGGAGGGATTTTCTTTTGTGTACATTTGATGCGTCTCTTCTCAAAGACCAACAGTAGTCTGACATCATGTTCACATCCCAAACACCTTGAAATCTTCTCTTAAAGTCTTTCAAGTCTTGGTGAAATCTCTCACCCTGCTCCTTACTGAAGTCCCCCAGATTTTCAGGGAAGTAATCAATGTGGGAATGGAGGAAATGAATCTTTAAATTCATTAAACATCCGATCTTTCGGTAGTTTATCGATAATAACACGGGGTTGTTGATGAACTTGTAGAATTAGACCCTAAAAGGGACAAGTTTTCCATCAAATTAGAGCTGCGGTCGCACGATGATGACGATTGCGAGCCCGCTTGCTCACCCTGACCAATCGCCGATACTGGGTTTCCGAGTCCCTGTATCGTACGGCTCCTCTTTCTTGTGCCTGCCGTGACGGCTTGAAAGCCTTCACCCAGGAATTTCGCCGGTGACCCGTTGCCCACCGTCACCACGCGGAGGTGCCCTGGGAGCAGGCACAAAAAATGTCGATACACGATGTCCCTGCTTATAGCATATTATGTAAATAATAAATCTTGGCCTCTGTTTGACCTGAAGAATGAACCTATTGATCAAATCTAAGGTCATCCCTTACGGTGAAAATGCTCAACAGTTGAATGTTATTTCGTAAAATGATAGGCCCATGGTCTGAAATTTAAAATCGGTTGAATGTAAACACTCAAGCTTGAAATTCAACATGAACTCATTCAATTTCTTAGTTTAGACTCTGAACCTATGATTTCACGAAATCAAATCCACTGGGATCGTGATCAGCGAGTCCAAAAACATAAAGATCCACTAGTTCAAGACCCGTTCATAGCTAACACATCAGCTGAGATATCAAAAGAAGGATTTGACCTCTGGATGACCTCCAAATGACCTTCAGAGGTCGGTTTGACCAACAGTTCAAGACGTATTCGGACGTAAAATTTTTCCGCTCTTTCGGAATTCGGGGTCAAAAAAATTGCATCAATCGTTGAATGTTAAATTCGTGTTTACATTCTCATCAGAGTAGGTATTAGATTTTTGGAAAATTTGACCTCCCTCGTTTTGTTCAAATATCTACGTTTTGAGACCCTCTGATTCTGAAAAGCAGGTTTTTAATGAATGTTTCAGTCTGGCTCCAAAACGGTATGTATGTCTATATGCATGTATGTCTGGTGAGCACGATGAAGTTTGAAAAAATTCATCTATTGAATTGGCCATTTTTCGGCCAACAAATTCAAGATACGACAAAAGATGAATTGCTAAAAATTGTGTACTCAAAAAGTATCTTCAAATTTGTTATTATTTACTTTTTGATGAGACACGTAGTTTTTGCTTTATGTGTCAAAAACAGCATCAAAAATAGAAAAATTACATTTTCAGACAAACACAAGATCTGAGAAAAAATAAAAATTTGTCCACTCAAAAAATATCTACAAATTTGTTAATAATCATTTTTTGATTAAATGCGTAGTTTTTTATTAATCGTGGAAAATAACATTCACATTGAAAAAAAATCCTACCCGCCTTGCGGGCACATTCTCAATGCACTCGGTCTTTCCCAGCGGGTACAAAACTTTGAAAATCCCAAGAACGTCCTTGGGACATTCCTAGGACGTCCTATGTCAGGCCAATCAACGCCTTTAAGACGTCCAATGTATCGTGTTCTACGTCGCAGTTGTGGTGCGCTATTGCTTCATCTCCTAATAGTTCACTAAAAGAGTCTCTCAAAGCGTCTAGGTTACGAGATTCTAGTTACAACAATTTCACAAAACTTTCAATAGTGGGATGGGGGGGGGGGGGATTAGTTTCAAACGAGTATCATAACTGGTTGGTGTTTTATGCTGAGTTATTTGGTTTAAAATGTACATTTTCGTGTGTGTTTTGGAATTTTATATATGCTATAACTCTCGTAATTTTTGGTTTTATAAAAAAAGGTATTGGGATAAATTTTTCGTCGTTTCCAATACTACGAACATCTGTACAGAAAATTTTTAAATCTCGAAAAAATTGTTTGGACTTCCGTTTCCGGCATGAAAGTTTAAGGTAGTGGGAATTGTTGATGCTGAATTTTTCTGATATTTTTAGTGAAATTTGAGGTGAGTGGATTGTCGAAATGTGTAGAGGGTGTGGATGTGAGAGATTAATTGAGGAATTGTGAGATTAAAAAGGGGAGAAATATATTTTTGAGGATTGAGACAGATTTCTGTTGAAGTTGAGGTTAGGCTGGTCGCAGATTTGTAACAGAGTGGGAGGACTGGGTTGATCTGGTTGGTAGTAGCAGGGTTGGGTAGCGACGGAGAAAGGTGAGACAGGTACCAGACCGCGGTGATAGATAGAGGCAGGGAAGAATAGAAGGCGGGAGAGTTTTAATTGGAATCATGGGTAGCGGATCCAGTATCATCGCGGAAAAAACGGATTTAGAGCAGGAAGTGTTTAGTATAGTTGAAGAGGAGATAAAAGAAAGTAAGGCAAAGGGGAAGTACAGGAAAATTGTAGAAGAGGAAAGAAGTGGAAGGTAGTGGAAATTTATGTGAATGGTGATATGCAGGAAAAAGCAGGGTAGATGAAAGAAATCATTGAAGAAAATAAAGAAGAGATAAGGCTTGAAATAGGTAGGAGTTGCAATGCGAGAACAGGAGACAGAGGAGGAAGCGAATAGGGAGAAGTGAGAGGAAGAAAATCGAAAGATAAGGTACTAAATGGGAAGGGAAAAAAGTTGTTAAAGAGCTTGGAGGTGTTGGAATGGTTTATCTTAAACGGAAATATAGAGGGAAATGAGAAAGGAGAATACACACGCTCGGGAGGTGAAAGGGGAACGGTACTTGATTAGGGGACATCCATAAATTACGATCACTTTCTCTTAATAGTGATATTAGAGGGACAGAAAGGCAATAACAATATGAATATAGTCGAACGTCGAACAATGTAGCTTTGGACACTGTCACACCTCGGAGATTGTCACACCTCGGACACAGTCATCAGCTGTTTCGCGGATACTGCAAGAATCAGGTGATTAGCCCAGTGCCGCCGCATCTACGAAGCCCCTTCTCTGAGATATGTAGAACATATGTACTTAATTTTGCACAATAAGTTAAGTGAAAAGTGCAATTTAAATTTTTCCTAATTGAAATTTTATATTTTAACTTTACCGGACTTTGAAATTTCAGAAGTCGCTTACACTAGCTGATGCGCAAGCAGTCGTGATAATGCAGGTTGTAGGTTAAATTACGTTGACGTTGGAGGTATTTTTATTAGTTTTGCGCAATAATAATGAGATATATATTTATGTGGTTATTACACTAAATCTCATTATTGAGGTAAGTGAAAACACCTTGTCGAACTCGTGTATAGTAGCAATTAAAACAATCCACATTTATTATAACTTTTCGACCGAAGAATTTAAAATAAAAACATTATTATGACGAAAAGGATTTTTTAAAATAGCATGTAATTAGCTTTAGTACATAGTATAATATGTATTTAAAAAAGAAATCCATGAAAGGAACAATGTTTATTTATGTCATAAATAACCTAAGAAAACCTTGCTAAGTCGAACTATGATCGCATATTTTGTTTTTATGGCTAGTGGATGTGTACAATATTCAATTCTAAAGTTATTAATTACAATAAATATCAATTCGGCATAAGCAAATACGAGTAAAAATGAAATTGTAAAAATCTGTTTTATTTATTGTAAAATTTTAAAAAAAAATTGGCCCATAACATTAGTATACTATCAGGGGCATCTGCAAAACATCGTATCGATGAAGTCCTGTAACTCGACGCCGATTAGCTGAGGGGTAAGACCACGTGAGCTTACAGTGTCCGATACGCCCGATCCCGGTGGGAGACAGTGTCCGAGGTTCGACTGTAAAAGGGGAGCAAAGGTAAAAAGTATAGGGAGAGGGGATTGTTCAAGACGAGGAAAAGAACTGTTTAGAGAAAAGGTCAGAAATATCAAAATGGGAGAGGGAAATGTGGACGAGGAGATGGAAAAAATAAGATAAATAAAAAGAGGATTAGAGTGCACAAACAAAAATGAAATTAGTGAAGGGGGGAATAGAAGTGCATGGGTTGAGGACTATAAAGAGAAAAAAAGGAGGTCAGAAAGGAATTAAGAAAGTGGATAATTAACAAAAGTAATAGTGAAGAATATGGGGAAAAAAAGAAAGAGTATACTGAGTTGTGTGATCAAAAGAAAGAGGATGAGAATAAAAGGTTTGAGGAAGAGGCGGAGAATGCTAGGATGGAAGAAGAGGTATGGAAGGTAATAAATAGAGAAAGAAAAAGAGTAAACGAAGATATTGAAATGGTAGAATGGAAAAATTATTTTTTGGATTTTCTAGGAGGAGTAGAGAAAAAAGTTAGGAAGGGAGGAAAATATCACAGAGAAACAGATGAGGAAGAACACATAAGATAGAAGTTGAAGAAAAAAGATCGAGCCACCGAATCAGACAAAATATAGAAAAGGAATGGGGGTAACGGACAACATATATGTTCTGAACTATCTAGTAAATAAGAGTATTAAAAGGGAAAAAGGGGCAGTGATAGCAATCTTCGTATACCTAAAGCCGGCGTTTGCATCATCAGACCGAGGTGAAATAGAAAAAGTTATGGTGAAAAAGGGGGATAAGAGAGGAATTAATAAAGAGAATATCGGAAGTTTTTAGAGAGACAAAAAGCATGTTAAAGATAGAATAGCAAGCAGGAGATATTTTCTGGTTGGTGAGAGGAGTGAGGCAGGGATGTCCTCTGAGCCCACTTTTATTTAATATATTAACATCAGACTTGGAAGAATAAATGAGGAGAAAGGGTTGGGGAGTAGTTAGAAAAGGGAAGGAAAAGACATATACACTGGTATACTAGTTCGAAATTTGACATCACAACCTTTTTTCTATAGAACTCGTCATTTTGGTTTTATTTATCAAAAGTGTTATGCAGAGAAAGGAAAATTCAAATTTTGAGCCAATATTGGACGCAAAATATGCGGAAAAGTTTTTAGAGGAATTTAAGCTTTTAAAAATTCCTATAACATTCGTTTGTACCAGTTTTTGACAGAACTCAAGACGCGAGATACGTAAAATTCTAAAAGAAGACTTGCAGGATATTTTGTTTTATCCATAAAAAATATGCATAAAAACCTAGTTTTAGCATAACAACGCAAGAAAGAGAAGAATGAATGAAAAAAGAATTGTCGTTTTTTATTATAAGACAATTCAAAACATAAATATAAATTTACAATTTTTCTCAAAAATCGAACGCGTAGCGCGATTATCACAATGGGAATATATATCTCAAAGTCTACAGGGCTTCGAGCAACTTAATCTTTAACTATATATATTTGATAAAAGTGCAAAGAATAAATCAATATTTCAAACTCGTAGAACCTTCGATAGGAATCACCTAGAGCAACAGACATTTTTAAAAATTATAAATGACTACCTACATTATAGACTAATGATAGAGAAAAGGGAAACAACTTTTAACCTTAAAAATCAAGCTTGAAGCTAACATGTTTGGACAATATTTGAGATTATCGATTACCGTGAGCGCTTGGTTGTAATAAGCTATATGAAACACATTTTTTAAAATAGAAATGTTTAAGCTGATTCCTAATCCGCTCTTTACATTAACATAGACATGCTGAAAATGCTAGATAGGATTCGATAGACCCTGATAGGACATGAATTTTTATTATTTTCTATCCAGAAACTGACACGGTATTTGTGTCCTTTTTTTATTCTCATATTACCCTGCGCGGTTCTTCCTCGGGTTCTATCAGGAAACTTATATGGTATTTGTGTCCTACTTTTCATTTGGTTCTATCTGGCAGTTGAAAAGTATATATAATTTTTTGGTGATCTGTTTTTGTATTCGAATCTATACGAAATTTTGACGGACCCTAAATTTCCGTATGCAGTTTTTTGTCGGTTTCTATCTGGATGCCTATACACTGTCATAAATTTGGCTTATCCGGTTTTTTATCTGTCTCTATGTGGAAAATTTCTTCTGTCCATAATTCCCTATGCGAAATTTTATCGGGCTCTATCCGGATTTTTCAACGAAAAAAAGTTGTTTCTTAACTTATTGTTATATAATCTTTGTTTTTGTAGTTGTTAAGTACACAATTCGCCAAGACGGTACCTTACACATATAATCGTACGCTTCAACGCTTTGAAAAATCGCACTTGCTAAAGATTCGAATCCTACCTAAACTACTCAAACTTGTACTCTACCACACGCTCTATTTTATTTCGCTATCGATACACTTAGATTTTGGTTACAAAATTTCAGCCATAATAATAATGAGTATTTCTAAGGTAAATTGAAAATTTTCAAGAGACTTTAAAACCGGCTTAAAAGCCTGATAGATCCAGATAGAAAACCGTTTTCGTATTTAGATGAAAAGAGTTCTAGCTTAAGTTTCGCGAAAATTCCAGACAGGGCCGCATGAGATTCCGCTGGCCAAACAATTCAATTTTATTTCTCCGATATCCGCTTGAAAGCCGCATAAAGTCAGAATTTTTTTTCGAACTCGAACGAAAAGAGTCTTCCAATGTAAGTTCTGGAAAAGTTGCAGATAGGGCCGCATTGGATTTCTTTCCGACATCTGCTAGAAAGGCGGATAGAGCCAGAAAAAAAAATCGTTTGCGGACTTGTTTCACAGAGTAACAATAAGAAGACCGACTTCCGTACATACGTTCCGACGGCGGTAACTTTACATTTACTGCCAGACTTAGGCCGAAATATAAAATATAAAAAATATTTTTGACGAAATATTATTTATAGCAATGATGAAAATGCGTGAAAAATAAAAAAGGGAACTCCCAGGAAGTGGAAATATATCTGAAAAAAATTCTCCAATGTTTAAGTCATATTGAAACTCGATGTCAATGTTACAAAAAATTAAAGAAACGCGCGCGGTTTTTCATGTTCTGAAATAACTCTATCTAGACCCAATTAAAGCAAACTACATACTGAAGAGTGATGGTGTATTTACATGCGTATCGACTGGTCGTCAGCCATCAGAAAGGTCATTAGAGTGAAATAGGTAGAGAGTACTTTTCTTCCAATTTTCCGCTTTTTGTCTCTTTTACTCTCATCACTTTTCTGCTGGCTGGCGACCAGTAGCCAGACGTGTAAATACTATACACCATGATGCAAACATTATAACCTCGGAATTCCACAATGTGCAATCTGGTGCAATAGTATAGTTGATATAATGTAAAATTGTAAACAAATGTGGATTCAGCTGTAAATAAATTAATACAAACGTGTTTGTGTGCAAAAATGGAAATTCGCCCATTTTTACTCAAAAGACCACGATTAGAAAATGAAGACGTGAGTATGAATGTCACTTTCACTTACCTCGAATAACACAAGTTGACATTTTCAAAGAACAGTCAAGTTGCGTTGTGTATTTTTTATTACTTTCGTATATAAATATGTGCAACTTTTCGTTTAGGAAACTGCCCTAGAAAAATCTGATCAGGTGCCAGCGAGCCAATAGTAGAAGTTTCTCCATCTCAGCCCAAACTTGCACGTGTAGCGGTCTATTTTCGACTTCTTTCACCCTGACAAATCTGATTAATTTAAAATAAAATATATAAAAATAAAACAATAATCCAAAGTTTCTAAAAATTCCACTGTTCGAAAAATTTTTTGAAACTAAAAAAAGTCTGTCTTAATAATACACATTTTTGTAAGTTTCTCTAATGAAAAATACAAACTCCTTGTTGACACGTGGGTACCAGATGAAACCTTCAAGTTTCCAACTTCAAGTTATAGAAATTTTAGGTTTCAATTTTCATGACTGCATTCTTTTCGATGGTTGACTTAGTCACCTAAAGAGAACGGAGCTTACTGTAGATATTGTTTTTCATTTTCACAAAAACCTGTTGGCAAAGAAAATCATCAAACCACAAATGCTCTCGTGGAGGCTCCGTTCAAAAACTGGAAGAAAACACTAGAAATTTTTAGACAACGTCAAAGAAAGCAGTACCACAAGGATGCCTGTGTCGATGCTCAGAATTTCCTACTCAATTTTTGAAAACAAAAAGGAAAACATTTTGAACGTAAATGATAAAAGTCGAATGAAAATACAACTGTATACTTGACGGAAATGAACTCCAATCATCCGGACTGTTTTTTTGTGTGGCAGACAAAGGATTGCACTGAGAGGTCATCGTGATTGCGGTTAAATAGTTGCAAATATTGCAGTAGCGAGTGAAGGAAACTTTAGAGCACTACTACGTTTCGCTTTGCAAAGCTGCGATAATGATTTACGGCGACATTTGGATACTGCTTCTGCGAATGCTACATATTTGAGTCCTCATATCCAGAATAAAATAATAAATGCTGCTGGGAAGACGATCACAACGCTACTTGTTGACAGAGCTGCCAGATCGTCGATGAAATTGACCCCCACCATACCTACCGTTTGGGAGCCGCAAAACAGAAAGCGCATGATTACCACTGTGAGTTCGTATGTAAGCCGAAAATGCACGATTCGACTTCGGAGTTCTGCTGTACGATGACTGCCGATCTGAAGGCTTTGGAAGACTTCGGTGGTCTTCTATTTATATCTCGCTCCCCATTTAAAAGAAATTGAAGAAATTGGCGATTTGGATGTTTTGCGTGATTCTTAATTTCATGCATACGTCGATTTTCAGGTTATGTTTTCCAGGTGTACATAATATGGA
>NC_046657.1:174454892-174456359 GCF_010883055.1 Belonocnema kinseyi | reverse complement strand
TAACCATTTTAAAATTGGATTAATTCTTTGAAATTCCCATAAATTATGGAAATCAGTTGAAAATTCCTTAACATTTCAAAAAATATTTCAGGGTATGTTTCAGATTTCAAGATAGTTTGAAGCGCTTTAACAAATTTAAAAGATTTAAAAAGATTTTTAAGGATTTTAAATATTTGAGAATATTTTTTGAAATGTCAAGGAATTTTCAACTGATTTCCATAATTTATGGGAATTTCAAAGAATTAACCCAATTTTAAAAGGGTTATTTAAAAAAATTTTAAATACTTTAGAAATCTTTAAAAAAATAAGTTGTAGGTGTTTCAAAATATTTTAATGGATTTCACAAATTTTAGAGAATTTTAAAGGATTGCAAGGAATTTTCAATTGATTACAGTAAATATGACATTTTAAGGGATTTGATATATTTTAGGATATTTTAATAGATTTCAAGTAATTTTCAAATTATTTTAATAATTTAGTTTGTTTTTTTAAGCTTTCTAAGGATTTTAAATATTTCAGGGTATTTTTTAAATTTCAAGGAATTTTCAAGAGCTTTGAAAAATTTAAAAGATTTCAAAAGATTTTTAAGTATTTTAAATATTTGAGCATTTTTTTAAAAATGTCAAGGAATTTTCAACTGATTTTCATAATTTAAGGGAATTTTAAAGAATTAAACCAATTTTAAAAGGGTTCTTTAAAAACAATTTAAATACTTTAGAAAACTTTATAAAAAGTTCTAGGTATTTGAAAAGATTTTAAAGGATTTGAAATATTTGAGAGAATTTTAAAAGATTCCAAGGAATTTCCAATTGATCGCAGTAATTTAGAATGATATTTTAAAGGATTTGATGTATATTTTAGGATATTTTAATAGATTTCAAGTAATTTTCAAATTATTTTAATAATTTAGTGTGAGATTTTTAAGGATTTGAAATATTTTAGGGTATTTATTGAATTTTAAGATATTTTCAAGAGCTTTAAAAAAATTTAAAGATTTTAAAAAGTTTTTAAGGATTTTAAATATTTGAGGATGTTTTGAAAGATCTCAAAGAATTTTCAACTTATTTTTATAATTTAAAGGAATTTCAAAGAATTTTAACAAATTTAGCAGGGTTATTTAAAAAAAGTACTTTAGAAATCTTTCAAAATATTTTGAAGGTTTCGAAATATTTGAGAGTATTTTAAAACGTTCCAAGGAATTTTCAGTTTTTGACAGTAATTTAATATGAGATTTTAAAGAATTTGATATATATTAGGATATTTTAATAGATTCCAAGGCATTTTCAATTGATTTCATTAATTCAGTATGATATTTTAAAGGATTTGAAAGCTTTTAAGGTATTTTTAAACTTGTAAGAAATTTTTAAGAGCTTTCAAAAATTTTAAGCGGTTTTAAAGGATTCAAAAATTTTCAGGATATTTTAAAACATTCCAACGAATTTTCAATTAATTTCAATAATTACGAGC
>NC_046657.1:174453575-174454792 GCF_010883055.1 Belonocnema kinseyi | reverse complement strand
TCAATTGATTACAGTAGTTTAGAATGATATTTTAAAGGATTTGATGTATATTTTAGGATATTTTAATAGATTTCAAGTAATTTTCAAATTATTTTAATAATTCAGTGTGAGCTTTTTAAGGATTTGAAATATTTCAGGATATGTTTTGAATTTTAAGATATTTTCAAGAGCTTTAACAAACTTAAAAGATTTCAAAAGATTTCTAAGTATTTTAAATATTTGAGCATATTTTTAAAAATGTCAAGGAATTTTCAACTGATTTTCGGAGTAGTTCAGCATGGTTTCGCAGACGTTGCTGCGAAAAGTGCGATAGCTCCGGGTGTTTCTCGCAGCACAGAGCATGCAGCCGTGCCATGTAACCCCGTTCACGGGCCACACTAGCATCGTAGCAGTCTAGCAAGTCGTGATTCAGTCGCTGTGTTCATCCAAAGGTCAGGAGATCCCGCCGATCCATCGCATTGAATCCATTTTCATTGGCTCCCCCAGCTCTAGATTGGTCGGCATTGTTGGCCGACCCATTGTCGGGAGCCCTGCGCGTTCTGTTGTTTTGAACCGCACTTACTACAACTATGTTTGGTGTTGTCATTGTTGTTCCCACGAGAAGCTAGGGAAAGGGGTTCGTCCATCGTTGTAGAGCCCCGCATGCAAGGATAAGGCTGCTTACTCTGAGAGGTCGCCTGGTATCCCAGAGTCACCGTTCTAGACACCTCACCCAGGTGCCATTCATCTTTCGGCACGGTTTTCACACCTCCGCTTGGGGGTTAATTCCTTCGAGACCACCCCTGGACAATTGTCCGCGACTGTCTATTTATTTTTGTAACCATATTCAGCAGAAACCCTTGTTGCAGGGACCCTGCACCCGCAACCCGAGGACGCGTTCGGTGGCTTTGTCATAGAAAAGTACTCTCTATCTCTTTTACTCTTATAATTTTTCCGTTTGCTGACGGCCAGTTGACAGGCGTGTAAATTCACCATTACTGTTTACGTTTCGATCCGTCCGAAATCAGTCCAAGGCATGGACATAGGAAACAAGGGACTAGGCATGCCATTGCGGGGTTGATGCAATGAGGGGGGAGGTCCGCCACCTTTTGATGTCTCGCGACAAATATGGCAGCGCTCACATGTTTATATTTTCATGCACAGTTTGTTGGCAAAAATGCTCGTGCGCATAATCATATGGCACATCGTAAGATAGCGGCTCTCCCCACTCATGGAAT
>NC_046657.1:174442889-174453565 GCF_010883055.1 Belonocnema kinseyi | reverse complement strand
CCCGTGGATTTAACGCCGCTCGCCCGAGTTAGGATGGCACACCTAGTCCCGTGATTCCTATGTCCATGGTCCGAGGTTATTTGAAGGCAACCTCCGATTCTTTACTGAAAGCGAGAATTTATTTAATGGTATTTGTCTAAATCATAAAAACATATTTTCACAATTTTTTCCCTAGAATTTGCCCGAAGGTCAGACTTGACACAACAAAGTAGCGAAATTTCAAACAGGTGTAAATACTTATATTTTCTTAAATGATTATTTAACTTCTTTCACTAAATGTTAGTAATAATAATAATAATATACATTTTGAAAATTTAATTATTTTTAGAGTTATTCCAATTTTTAGTAAACATCGAAATTGGATGTTTCTTTTTTGCAGTATTTTTTATAAAGTTGATATTTTGCCGCCAATTTGGATTTATTAGACGCAGAATTTTATTAAAATTCGTATTAGGATGTGGAAAGGAATTGTTACAGGCCAGTTTTTCATTAAAAATGAATTTTTTAATTTAAAGAATAATATAATAATTAGCTCAGATAGAAGAAAAAAATAAAAAGAATCATTTAAAATTTCTCTACGGTAACAGTTTTTATTTATTTAATTCCAAGTCAGTAATTTGTCTCTTCTCTAGATCATTGAACTTTTTAAATTGGAAGAATATAGTGATTAAAAATGTAGATTTACAATTTTGAAAGCAGGACATATATTAATTAAAAATAGGCAAATTAAAACTTCTTAGTTCTAAAGACTTACCCGAATTTTAAGTCTTTCTCCATTGCAGAAAAGTAGATTAATTTTCTTGGTGAATAGGAGCCAAGTTTTCAAATTGAAAAAATTCGACTTCACACATTCAATGAATTTTGCAAATAAAGCTGTACTGGGCTAAGTTTTGGAATTGTTCACATGAAAATTTGGTCAGTTACAAGATTTTTCAGTAGGTATGAAATTCAATAGAAACGACAATTCTTGTTAACACATGAAAAAGTATTATTTCAGTGCTAATTTCAGGAATTAGAATAGGACTAGAAAAAACTGTATCCAGTGATATTAAAAATGAGACCACTGGTGGAATTCCAGAGTTTTTTTTCCGCATTGAAAATAACAGAATAAAGTTATCATATTGTAAAAATAGGCACGAAAAATATGAAACCGCATAAGAATATTAGCGGCGCTCAAACAAAAGTATGGCCGAATCCTAATGTGCAATTTTGACTTTTTTAACATCGTGGATTCACAATGAACCAAGTAGAAGCAGAAATAAACTGACCTGTTTTTACATAAAAATTCATTTGTTTTAAAAACGGCAGATCACAACGCAAAATAATATACGCATATATTACCTTTCAGAATTAATAGAGAATTTTTGTGAATCTAAATATGGTGATGTTTTAGTACCATTTTGATTGGAATGAATAAATATTTGCACTGAAAATTAGTGAATTCTTACTGATTCAAATTTGAAGAGTAGCGAGAAATGTTCCCTTTCACAAACTTATACTTTTTTTAACTTTATACCGAAAGTTTTAATGAAAAGTTTCAAATCAGGATTTCAATTGAAAGTCGTTATTATATATTTTTTATAAGAACTAGATTTATTATTTTATTAATGCTTTTTAAAAACAGTTGAATTCATCTAATTTTAACCAAAAATATATTGTAATTTTAAATACAAAACTATTCAATTGATTAAAAAAAGATGGCTTTTAAACCGAAAATTTTATTTACAACCAAATTGTGGACGTTTTAAGCAACAAAGGCGAATGTTCTACAAAACAGCTGAGCTTTCCACCTGTTAATTTTCAACCGAAAAATTGAATTTTCTACCAAAACATTTAAACTTACCACACACAAAGAAGAATTTTTAGAAAAATGGGCATATTTTTAGAAATGTTTTGTTAGTTATTGCTAGTAGAATTAGGCAGGATGCCGGAAAAGATTTTCAAAATCTTTGATTATTAATATATCAATACTAGGACTTTTATCTTGTAATACTTTAACACCGAATTTTTTATTAACCGAATAAAACAATATTTCAAACACAAATTTTCTAATTTTCCGATTTTTTAAATTATTTTAAACAAAAAATTTATTTTCTACCATAAAACATGCATTTTTAATAACATACTTGAATTTTCCACATAATAACTAATTTAAAAAATTTTTTTAATTGTTTAACCTTCAAACCAAAAGACGAATTTCCCTAAAAAAAAAAAAAATTTTCAAACAAAAAATATGAATTCAGCAAAAAAATTAATTTTACACGAAACTAGTGCATTTTTACTCAAGAAAAATTAAATTTCAATAATTTTTAAACTAAAAAAGATCAATATTAAAAAAATTGAATTTACATTTTCAGTCAAAAAATTAATTTTCGACCAAAAAGGCTTTAATAAGAAAATGTGTTTTTTAAGTGTAGTTTAACTTTTACCCAAGAAGTTGAATTTTTAATCAGAAAGGATTAATTTCCAACCAAGTAGCTAATCTTTCAACAAAAGAGATGAATTTTCAACTAAAAATATATATCTTAAAAAAAATATATTTTTTAGCAAGCTAAGAGTTTGAAACTTATTTTAAATATATGTTTTATTTTTAAAACGTATATTCACAAAAAAGAAAGAGATTATTTGAAACATAGTTTTCTGTAATTTTTACTCGTTATTTGTTAATAACTAAGAAGGCGAAGCAAAGTTAAAGGTTTTAGAAAAAATCACAATTTTCTGGCACTTATCTAAGAAAAAATAGTTACAAATAATTATTAAGTGTTTAAACAACTTTTTTATTAACTTTAATCAATAATTAACTACATAAGTGAAAAAGGGACAGAAATGTAAAAATTGCCGAAAAACCCTCAACTATCACGCATCATTGATATGTATGAAGAAAATCGTAAAGAACAATAATTTGTTTAAACAATTATTTTTGCTAAATATAATTAATTACTAAGTCACGCCTAATAAAAAATAGACAAATAGTTGAAAATTTCAGGCAAAAACCGCAAAATTCTACCAAATCAACAAAGATAATATTATTAACAATAACAATAGATTGTTTAAACAATTACTTTTTTAAAACAATGTTTAACCGTCATGAGATGTCAATTCTATTTTCGTAATTGTACGCTCACAGCTACGCAGCCATTCATTTGACTAACCTAGTTTTCTCACAACAAAAATAGACCATAAAAGGTAGAAAATTTCCAAAATTGATTAGGTACAACCAGGTATACGAACTATAGGCAAAGATGTAGAAGGTTCGTACTTAATTCTTGAAGAATGCTTTATAGGTTTTCCCCGCATTTAAATGAGGGATTCAAACTTTAGAAGGCCTTACATTGATATGAGTCGCTTGGAAGCAGTTGCTTTAAATATCTGGGTCATATATCTCTTAAACTTGAGACTATATTGTAGAACCGTTTGCAGTATAATATTTATGAATTTGCAATCTTGTATGTTACATTCAAATATTCAGGACTTATATTACTGTTTACTTCTATTTTATTTGAATAATTGTAGACTTTAAGGCAGTATTTTGTGTGTGTATCGATGGGTTCTACGAAGAATAGGCTATCCTGTCGTTCCCGTTTAGAATTAGGCTAACTTCATTTATAGCTAAGTTTTCAGGAGGAATTAATAACGTATTATTTTTCGAAACATTTTCAACGAATTCGAAACTCCAGCATTTTTAATTACAGTTGATAATGTAATTTAAGCTCCTGTAACTTTCAAAACAATACATTTTTAAATATTTTATTTATTTCAACACTGTGACGGGTTTACTAAATTTCATACGAAATGAAGTTAGTCTAATTCTTATCGGTGCCGAAAAGATAGCCTATTCTTCGTAGAAACCATCGACATATTAGTTATATTTTTCAAGTACAGAATTTGTCAACATGGGAAATAGTAATGGGGAAACGCTATATGATGCAGACGGGATACTAGAGGCTTTCAGAGACTATTTAGGAGACAATTCGGAGATCAAGCTACACACCGAAAAAAAATTCCTGGTACCTGCATACAAGGAATCAACTATTTTGCCTTGTCAGGTTAGGCGACAACTTTCAAAACCTACACTGTTAAAAAAATCTTTTGAATTTTACATTTCTGGTGGATGTAAATAAAAGGACCCTCGTGTATCGGAGTAACTTTACAAATCTATTGTGATATCCAATTCGGCCGATAATTTTACACGCGAAAATGTAAAATTCATTATGCGAAAGAATAAAATAAAATTTATCAGGGCGACAGGTTTCGAACACTCGAAGCTCAAACTTCGTAGAATTTCATGGAGATTGAAGAAACACCAGCCGGACACGTTACACCAGCCGGACTCGTTACCGCACTAACCTAAAACACATAAGATACTATGGGTATTTTTTTGATGTTTAAATATTCCGTAACAAGAATATGAAATATACGTTTGGAATAACTGCATTTTTTCCGTTTCAATAGCAGAAAATGTAAAAGGCAAAATAGGAATAGCTCGAATTCGGTCTATTTTTGTGTGAAAGCTATCAAAAAAGTTGAACATAGCTGTCAATCTCCTCACATTAAGAATAAAAATGCTCCAAAATTGAAGGGTAAAGGCGTCGATAAACAACGAACAAGAGAGACGCTTTCGTATTCACATATTATATGATTAATTATTCTAAATTTTAAATTAATTATAAATAAAAATGTTTACAGGCTCCACCAGGTTAAAATTAAAGATCTTTGGTGAAATTAAAAATCTCGATGTAATTTTGAATCACAGGAAAGTGATTTTACCGACGCATGGTATTTTTGCACGCTGTGACTGAATTTTCCCTCCTGAATATAAAGTTCGTACGAGGGAATGTGTAATTTTATTTTTATCGAGTGTGTAATATTACACTGCTGTTCGAGGGTCCTTTTATTTACATCGCTAGATGATGTAATTTCACATACTTTTGTAAAATCACACAGTGAAGTGTGTGATATTTAAAATGATACAATATGTAATTTTCCGAAACTTTGTAATTTTACACGAATCTTTTTTTACAGTGTAGTTATAATGACAAGGTTCATCTTAGTGATAACAACAAAGAAAATATGTTGCTTCAACTAAAATAACTATCTATTTTGACAAGGCGAAACGAGTTTCAAATTTTAATAATCATAAAGTACATCACATGCGAGTATATTTCATATTATCATGTATGAATCTAATTGTTCTGAATCTCGAAAATTTTTTTCACATTTTCGGAAAAAATTTCTTTTTCTTGAACCTGAATTGCACTGGAAGCAAAGTCTTACATCCAACAGATTCCTGCCATAAACCATGGACTTGAACAACGAAAGAGGTTAGGTGATAGCAAATTTGAACAGTCGTTTTTACATCAAACTTTGAACACTAAATTCACTTGAAATTGTTTATGAAAGAGCCTATTGAACTTATGATCATAAATCTACTCCACTACTATTGAAAACATTTACAAGTGATGTAAGCAATTAAGATTTGGACACAATACTCTACGCAGCATCTCTCTTCTAGATACGCTGTAGAAAAACGTCAACGTGGCCAGATCGTGGCGCCTCCTTACGGAGGGAAAAAACACTAGATATCCAGAATTATCAACTAGAGTTGCCACGCTAATGAAACTAGGTTTCATTTACTTGGTATTATTAGGTTGATATAGTTTATTCAACTGTATTACCATACTTCTATTAGTAAGAAATAGTGCTTTTCATTTAAGAGCGGAAACTTAGGCGCCGCCATGACACTTAGCAGGCATTCAAAAGTTGCGAACATATTTTTGGTAAAATCTACATTATCGTACCTAATTTTAATGTAAAAGTAAATGAAAATGATGTGCCAGGTGCTGAATTATTGAATAAAAAGGTGGGAAAAAATTCCATTTGTTAGTTTAAAAAGTGGTTAAAATGCAGAAAACAACGTACCAAAGGGAAAAGCAGCAACGTATTAATCGGTATGTGGAATGCAGATTATGTTTACACTGCGTATAGTCGTAAGGTTACAAAAGTGGAAAAATAGTGTTTTGTATAAAAATGAAATGATTTTAATAAAAAAATATAAAAAAGGAATGATAAAGCATTTTAAAAGAAATTCAGTTGAAAATTAATTGATTTATTATCATTATAAGTAGAGTCTCAGTTTTGAAATTCACCTAACTTGCAAATTACCGAAGTAAATGCAAATGCGATTTTTTTAGTTCGAAAATTTTTCTTTGAAAATTCGTACGATAAAAATTATGTAATTAATTAATAAAAATCATGTACACTCGAGTCGCGGTACTGTGAAATTCAGCACTGCGAACTCTCGCTACTGAGTACGTTTTTCCCTCGATAGTGGGAATGACGCTATAACCCCTTACCCCCCACTACTCATTTCTACATTTGATGAGATCTTCAAATGTACAAATCACTATAATTTTAATTTCAGTTCATAATCAAACACATTCGAGACTTACGGTAAATATTTTATGTTTGTGATATCTTTCCACTTTTCTTCCGCTCTATTCATTTTAATAATTTTAATGAAAATGATTCAAATCGTCACTACAAGCTTTCAGAAGGTAAACAGTTGACATGCCCAGATAACAATTCGTGCGTGCATGTCATGTGTACGTTGATGCGCGCATGAAATGCATGCCAAAATTCACGATGTTCGTCCACATTTTGTGATTGTAACTGAAGTGCGTGCAGAAGGTGTGGCACAATGCGAGCATGTGTACAATCACCCTGTGACGAAATGTTGTGGCGCGCACAAGCGCGCAACATGAGTACCTAGTGGGGGCATAAAATGTTGAATTTATAAACTAACAAAATTTATTATTTAGTGCTTATGAAAGCTTTAAATTGCCTTTTTAATAAGGTTGCCGTCCTGTAGGTGTAGTGCAACAGAATCACAAAGCAGAATATCATAGATTTAAAAGAGATAGAGAATCTATATTCTTTATAATTATGAGAGTGAAATAAATAAATATATCTGCCCGTCTCTTTCACTCTCGCTCTACGCCGCCATTTTCTGCGCACATGGGACTGTGCGGAACTAGCCGGCTACCCCAGTGCCTTTTGCAACATTGCAATGCGTCGATGTATGCCGGTCCTAGTTTTGTGAGAATCACGAAGTACTATAAGGAGACCGCACGCCATGTATTTCGACTGGCGCCATCTAGCGATCGCCTGTCCTCGGAGTTTTATGCCTTCCCAGATTAAAGCTTCCCTTCAGTGAAAATATAAAAATAGAAATTGTCGTCTGCATTGGAGTATCGAGTGTGTTTATAGGTTAAGTTTGGTTATGTCAAGTGTCAGTTGGTGTCGCGAACGCAGTAATAATGCTTGTATAATTTATACAATTATATGAGTAATGCCAATCAAACAAGAGGAGGTATATGAAAACAATAGAACGCAAATATAGATATTGAGGATTTTGCGTCTAATACCTGTCTTTTTCTGTGCCCTACTACCCGAATCACAGCCCTTAAAAAAATAACGCGACATTGTTGTATCACTTATTATAAAGGTTTTTAGCACTGACACTTTGCACAAGTATTCTTTTCCTCTAAACACAAACAGTTTGCAATTGCACAACGGAATTAATAGGTTATATTTATACCGGTACCAAATTTACATTACATGTTCTCGTGATTCCTAGAGTTTCCGCACGTAGCCCTATCATCTGGAAAGACATGAAAATTTGAGGACAGTCAATCGCGATTGTAGGCTTTTTTCCACTATCCCCGCTATAGGCGTGCTATTTTGTTCATAAATTCCGATACATTTAATTAAACCTTTTTATTTACGCCCTTTAATATAAATAAATAATTTTAGGATATTCAACCCAGGCGCAACGAGCGTTTGCTTCATGCACGCGCGTGCGTCGCATATGCGCCTCCATGGATGGCACATCCCTATTGAAAATTCCTATATAGGTTCTTACATAGGTTCCTATATAGGAACCTACATCTGATCCTACATAGGAACCTATGTTTTACCTATAGGTGCCACCTATAGGAAATGATGAAGGATCCTATACAGGTTCCTGTATAGGATCGTAGTAGGATCCTGTATATGTTTCTGCATAACACCATATCCAGATGCGCAGTGCTATTTTATAGCGCTGAAGGCTGCGCAGAAGTTTTTTTGGTTCTCCAGGAGCACCTAGAGACATACGTACCATTAGGTCCATGAGGTATCATTAATTAGGTACCATCAGTTAGGCACTATTGGGTACCTTATTAGAGAGTGTCCCATACAGGCACCTATACAAGATCCTATAGGTGAAACATATAGCATCCTATGTAGAATCCTATATAGGAATTTTCAGTAGGGATCTGAGTGCTGATCGAACGCACGTCAAGCGGATTAATCCGCCCACAGGCCTCCACAGTGCGCTCATTCTGCGCACCAATTGTTATTTGGGTGTGCGCACACGGATGCACACATGTATCATCTAAACAGATTTGAACATAGTGAATAGTCGCAGGAGTGGTGTCCCGTCATGTGTTCTCACTACTGAGGATGGACCTGCGCTAAATGTTCGCAGTACCGCGACTGGAGTGTAATAAATTACACTCTTTATGTTTGAAAAGTACTCGTCTCTGCGCGCACATAACCTCACCCACATATCACTTACTGCATTTCGCGCAATTTTTCCCTAGTAAAACCACATATTCCTTCAATATTTCCTGCAATATTGCGGATATTGCAGAAAATATGGTAGAAATATTGAAGGAATATGCGGCGTTACTAGGGTTAAGATGTCTTTAATGAACCCTCTGGAATGTCACCTTTTCAAAATATTAAACAGGGTTTTGTAAATCTAATAAAATAATCATGGCATTCCAAGAAGGACGTGCACCGACTGTCATTTTTGCACTTTCCAAAACAGCACTCCTTGTGCGCACCAACCTTTTTTATTTTTAATAGATTTTCTCCTGGTATATTAGACATTTTTTGGGGGAAGTTTTTTAACTTCCAATTGTTCGAAATAGTTTTTTTCGTTAATGTATACTATTCCCACATACGTTTCAGAGAAAAATTGACCGCAACTCACATGGAGTTCGTTCAGGTTTCTCACGGTGTATTTACACGCTCGTCGTATGCAGACGGAAAATGTATCTTCCTCTCATTTTGCCATGTCAGGATACCATGCATTTATAGCACTCTAGATTTTCCACCCAACTGAAAATCAGAGAAAATCAAGAGTGCGATAAATGCGTCGTAACTTCACATGGTAGAATGAGAAGAAGATACATTTTCCATTTGCAAACGACAAGCGTGTAAATACATCTTCACAAGGTGCACTCATCGAGTGAACCTGGAAAAGGGCCGTGGTTTACGAAAGTGAACTGCGAAGTGTGGTGTAAACGTATAAAAAACTAATCTTGTCGACAAAAATTCTCAGAAAAAGTATGAAAGCAACACTGTTATAGGTATGATTAAATAATATGAGATGCTGTTAACTAGAAGAGAGAGCACTTTCTGGTGTATTTCTTAAATAAATTTGGTTTAAAATGCGTAAAATGCTATAAAAACAAGAAAAACATTGTTGCGGTTTAAAAATACGGCGGACGTTAAAAAAACAGTTTGATACCCCAAAATATATGAAATTCAGTATCATGCAGTAATTGTAGTAGACCAGTCTAGTATTTGGGAGTTTACGTATTATAGAATTTATCTTTTACTGACATAATGTACATGGTCAAGTCGAAAAATTGCTATATTTATTTCTGTAATATAATTATTAAAAGATATGTGGATATAATTCGTTTGTGTTAATTATGGCAGAGGTTAGGATTAACGATTACATCATTTTGAAGATAAATACTTTAAATTTTCCGTTAAATTTTGGAGTAGAGTATATACAATGCTTTACGTTCAAGCAATGAATTAGCAGATTTTAAATACAGACGTGAAAAGGACAGCTATCAGAGATGAGGTGGGAGATTGCCGAGATAATGGAATAAGAGAATGTGAAAAACCAGGCTAGGTCAACTACGTGGGGGAAAAATGGTTCCGTTTTTAGCGACACCTGTGTCGGGCGGCGACACTACGTCAGCGTATATGTGTTAGTGCACGTGTACATGTATACAGTGCTCTTGTGCGCGCCAGTATTTTATTATTTTAAGGAAAAAGGAGATAATAAATGCGAAATGAAGCAAATAAGTAACGTGAAATAATAAATAATAGTCCATTTTCATTTTATTTCTTATTTAATATTACTCACTTGCTTCATTTTGCATATATTTAAAATGAATTCATGACACGATTGAAGTGTATTCAAAAATACAGTTTTATTTATATTTTTTTCGAAAAAAAAATCCAAAAACACATGTAACGTAAGTCTTAAAATAATCTCAAGTATAATTTTTAATACAGAGCTAAAAATAGGGAAGATAGTTTGAAATTCGAACTTTTTAGCACAATTTTTGTACTGTCGAAAAATCCTGTCCAAATAAGTAATGTGAACGCTTTGAAATTTAAACAAAATTGAACAATTCTTATTTTTTTTCTTTGCAAATTCTAGAGAGAGTTGAATAGGTATTTTTAGTTTTAATCGATGTTTTGTAATGTTCAGCAGCTCTTATGTCAAAACTATTCGCACTGTTATTATTCTCCTTATGAAAGGAAATTTTCCCTCTTAAAACTGCATTCAGATAGGCAGAAGTCGAATGAAGGTATTGCATTATACA
>NC_046657.1:174440555-174442789 GCF_010883055.1 Belonocnema kinseyi | reverse complement strand
AACACTTTTCTACTTTTACAATTTAAAACAACACACTTTTTTCGATCCAATAGATCCATTGTTTGCAACGATCACAACAAGCAACTCAGAATATTTCAGAATATTTCAGAACTGCGCAGAGCTGCGCGAGCGCCATCTGTGTCGGGCGGTGAACTATTTCTGTACCCCTCTCTGCCTCTTGGCCCCCGCGCCCAAGTTCAAGAAATGTCCATTTCCCCCTATAGAGTTGACCTAGCCTGGTGAAAAACATGCGTTGATAACTGTACCCTCTTGGCGGATTACCTAAGACTTACTTTGAAGGCGCAAGTTGCGCCTTGACGAAAGTTAGCAATTTCTGTAATGGTTTACTAATTAAGTTTCTGCTCAATTAGTTACCACCATGGACATAGGAAACGAGGGACTAGGCATACCATTGCGGGTGTGATGCAATGAGGGGGGAGGTCCGCCACCTTTTGATGTCCCGCGACAAACATGGCAGCGCCCACATGTTTATATTTTCATGCAGTTTGTCGGCAAAAATGCTCGTGCGCATAATCAAATGGCACATCGTAAGATGGTGTAAGGATGGCATGTCTAGTCCCGTGTTCGCTATGTCCATGATTACCACAAAGATATCTTTGTTGCGATCTCAAAGTTTCGAAAGACTTCGGTGGTCTTCTATTTATATCTGGATCCTCATTAGAAACAAATTGACGATTTTTATGCTTCGCGTTATTCTTAATTTAATGCATGAGTCGATTTCGTGGTATTGTTTTTCAGGTGTACATAATATGTATATTATTACTATTATGTATATTGTTGATGTTAATATTATAATTATAAAATATTATATTAATGTTAATGACTATTATTTTTTTGTAGTTACAAGAAATTAATTTTTAAACAAAAACAAAAATTTTCTACAAAATAGTTAAATTTTCAGAAAACAAATTTTTTCAACTAAATTGGTACATCATCAACCAAAAAAAAAACTACATTTTTAACAAAGCAGTTCCAATTTCAACCTGAAAAGTTGAAAATAATTATAATTCTTTGGAATTGCTATAAATTATTGAAATTAATTGAAAATGTTTGAAATGTTTTAAAACGTCCTAAAATATTAAAA
Source organism: Belonocnema kinseyi (assembly GCF_010883055.1). Classification (NCBI taxonomy): domain Eukaryota; kingdom Metazoa; phylum Arthropoda; class Insecta; order Hymenoptera; family Cynipidae; genus Belonocnema; species Belonocnema kinseyi. Next base: position 174,441,684 of record NC_046657.1, on the reverse strand, counting down.
ATCCTTTTAAATCTCTTGAAATTTTGCAATGCTCTTGAAAATTCCTTGCAATTTTAAAAATACCCTAAAATATTTTGAATCCTTTAAAATCTCATACTAAATTATTAAAATAAATGGAAAATTCCTTGGAATCTATTAAAATATCCTAAGATATATCAAATCCTTTGAAATCCCATATTAAATTACTGTAATCAATTGATAATTCATTGGAACCTTTTAAAATACTCTCAATTATTTCGAAACCTTCAAAATATTTTGAAACACCTTGGCATCTTTTTAAGATTTATAAGGATTTTTAAAGTACTTCTTTAAAATTCTTTTAAATCCCTTAAAATTATAAAAATAAGATGAAAATTCCTTGACATATTTTAAAACATCCTCAAATATTGAGAATCTGTTGAAATCTGTAAAAAAAATTTAAAGCTCTTGAAAATTCCTTGAAATTTAAAAAATACCATGAGATATTTCAAATCCTTTAAAATCTCATATTAAATTACTGTAATCAAATGAAAATTCCTTGGAACCTTTTAAAATACTCTCAAGCATTTCAAAACCTTACAAATCTTTTGAAACACCTTGACACCCATTAAAGATTTCTACTATACTTTGAAATTGTTCTAAATAACCCTGTTAAAATTGTTAAAACTATTTGAAACTCCTTTAAATTATAAAAATAAATTGAAAATTTCTTGGCATCTTTTAAAACATCCTCAAATATTCAAAGTCCTTAAAAATCTTTTGAAATCTCTTAAAATTTTTAAAAGATTCAGATTGAAATTTAGAAAAAAGAAAAATTTCAAAACATTGAATATTGTAATTTTGTAGATTAGAGTTTTGAAAATGCAATCAATACAAATTCAAAACTTTCGAAAGCTTATTTTCAACTATGAAATATAAGTAATTTTCCACTTGATGGAATTCAAGTCTACAAAATTTGAATTGTAAACTTATAAGTTTATTTACAAAAAATTATTGATCATAAATAAATAGAGAGCGTTGAAAATTTAAAAGTATGTTTAAAAAAAGAAATATATATATATATATATATTTAAAAATTTGTCATAAGGACAACCGCAGGATTTCGCCGGGAGCGGGTGCTAATCTGAAAAATTGCACCCGCTTCCAGCGA
>NC_046657.1:174439075-174440455 GCF_010883055.1 Belonocnema kinseyi | reverse complement strand
ATAAACTTTCCGACCCATTGTTGCGTTTTTGGACGCTTCGGAGCACTTTGGCCCGGTGGAACCCACTGTTTTGCCTGTTGCGTTGACTCAGGAGTGTAGTAGGAGATCCACGGTTCATCCATGGTTATGAATCGGCGCAAAAACTCGGTCGGCTTACGCGAAAATAATGCCAAATTCTGCTGGGAAGTTGTCACACGACTTCGTTTTTGGTCTACTGTGAGCAAACGCGGCACCCATCGCGCGCAGAGCTTCTTCATGCCCAAAGCTGAATGCACGATATTGCCCACACGTTCCAATGATATGCCTACAGCATTAGCTACCTCTCTCAATTTTACTTTGGGATCATTCAACATCACATCATGGATTTTTTCGACATTTTCTGGTGTAGTGACCTCTTTTGGGCGCCCAGATCGTTCAGCATCAACTGTGCTCGTACGGCCACAACGAAACTCGGTAAACCACTTATGAATCGTTCCAATCGACGGTGCAGAGTCCGGGTAATACTTATCCAGCTTGGCCTTGGTCTCTGATATCGTTTTTTTGCGAAGATAGTAGTGTTTGATCAAAACTCGAAACTCAGATTTTTCCATATTAAAAAAAAACTCGGAGGATAGTCGCTTCTCAGTGCTGTAACTTGTAAATGCGCAAACATAAATGGCTGAAGTTTTGACAGGCGTCATTTGAAGGATCAAGCTCGACGAAAATGGTTCACATTAGTGAATACTAATGCCATCTCTTAGAATTTTCAGGTACTTATCAGACTGCCTAGTACATCTTTTAAAACATCCTCAAAAAATTTAAAATCCTTAAAATTCTTTTGAAATTTTGTTAAACTTCAGATTGAAATTAAAAAAAAGAAAAAGGTTACAAAACGTTAAATATTAAAATATTTGTAGATTAGAGTTTTGAAAATGGGATCAATAAAACTTCAAAGCTTTGGAAATCCAATTTTCAAACATTTTCAACTATTCAACAAGAATAATTTTCAACTCTATGAGATTCACGTCTTCTAATTTTGAATCGTAAACTTGAAAGTTTATATATAAAAAATTAATAATCATGAATTAATTGAAAGCGTTCAAAATTTAAACGTACGTTTTTCAATTGGGCAATCTCTAAATGAAATTATTTTAGACTGAAATTTAGAAAACAGAGAAATTTCAAAATGTAAAAATATTTAATGTTTGTAGATTAGTTAAAGTATTTAATTAAAGTATCAATAAAAATTATTAGAGTAAAAGTTTAACTACTTCTAAAACGATTTTTGTATATAATTATAAAGAGAGATGGGTCAGAGAAAATCAACAGTTTCTCTCTGACCCATCTCGACTCTTCCAAGACCCTCCAGTTACTGTCGAACACCCACCCAAACCAGAAGAG
>NC_046657.1:174428539-174438975 GCF_010883055.1 Belonocnema kinseyi | reverse complement strand
AAGTGCTCCGACCGGCAATCGTGCACCTTCGAGTTTTCAAATTCAGAAGAGGAGAAATGGGTTGCGCGCGCAACTCAGTCATTCACAGCGTCTCCTACTATAGTCACACGGTCATAGCCCTGTCATAGTATTGGACCACATCTCGTTTCAGATCACTGCCACACTGCCTCTCTTGAGTGTGGATAAGTTAGTGGAGTGTGGCTTTACCTGTTACCACAAGCAGATATTTTCATGTGCTCGAAGCTGAATTTGTAACAAGGAAAGTTAGGCTTTATTGGACGCTCAGATTCATATATGCCTTCCATCTGAGTTTGAAGTTAGGCTTCGAAAAAAAATATTTCTATATAAATTGCATGAATGAATTGACTATTTATTTAGAAATTCATCACTTTTTCGAAGCCCAACTTCAAGCCGGGGAGAAGCCATTTATAAATGTATGGACCTGCACATTGTACAATATTGTTTTTATTTGAGCAGTGGTAGTACGACAGGGAATTTTCTTGCGGAATTATAATTTTTATTTCGAGACAGGGAATTTTAGTAAAAAATATACATATATATTATATATTTACATAAATAACTTACTTATGTGCAGATTCATTTCCTTTGTATGTCCTTTCCTTTGCATATATATATATTAATTAAATGTAAATTTAATAATTTGAAAAATATTACTTTCTGCATCATTTCTGATTTTAATGGGCAATTTACAATCTCTACTGAAGCTACCATTAATAACGTTTTCACTTCGGATACTGGAATTACGAACAATTGTGAAAATTCAAATCTTTTTTGTTAAAATGCCATAACCTACAAATTTACCAATCATTGCGATTTTACAGATTGGAAACTTACATAACCAGCAAGTTAATTTCCCGACTGAACGTGGATACTCGCTATTGTCTGTGAAAACGCTACTTTGATAGTAGGTAATATACCGATTTACTATGAAAGCGGTAAAGTTACATACAAAATTTTTTAGAGTATAGCATGGGACTATAAAAAAAACATAGTAGAAGTACATTTTGACTTCTCGAATCTATCACGTTGGGAGTCAGAAATAAAGTGTCCTACTTCTAACGTAGTGAATTTTCTTCACGATTGTAAAAGGAAAAAATGTTCGGAATATCGATAATTCGTGTAATTATGCACTTTCTTTTTTAATAAAACAAAAATTTGTTGCAAAATTCCAAACTTTTGGAAAAACTGTATTAAAAATTGGTAAAAGTATTCTTAAAAATGGTAAAAATCCTAAAAATGAATTAAATTTTTTTATACGTATATATTTCATCTAAATTAATAAAGTTAAGAGAATAATTATATGTGTGTAATGTACAAAAAATATTGCTAAAGGAACATTTTATAAATAGAAAAATGATGAATTTGGCAATAATAAAATTAAACTCGAGTCCTGGCTGAAAGCGAAAAATCAAAATCGCGAACGCGACAGGAATCGTCAACCATTCGCCATAATAGCCATAATTGCGCGCACGTGCGTTTGTCGAAATTTTTTTGTTGTGTCACTTTGTGCTGTTTTATTCAGCTCTGTGTTTATAAGAAAACCGTTTTCGGAAAACATTACATAATGAAACAAATGATGTTTTTTAACCAGTGAACGATCATGCAATTAAGGAAATCCCTGATATTGACGCTAATGGGCATACAGAAGCCAACTTCGATCCAATTTAATTTTTATAAACTCGAAGAAATGCTATTTTTGTAATAGAATAATATAAGAGTTTATTTTTATAATATTACACATTCCTTTCAAGAAATTTAATAATATAAATTAATTTGAATAAAATTTTATTATTTTTAAACATTCTTAATTGTGCTTGTAATATTTCTGATTTGAGTAGAATATTTTCAATTTATGGTACAAAGACAATCATTTCTGGGAATTTTCCAGTAATTTCCAGTAAGAATACCATAACCTACTAATATATATCTCATTTGTAATTTTACAAAGTGAACTGTATAATCGCATAACCTAAAAGTGAAATTACAAACTGAAGACAGTTTTTAATTTTCCCCTGTAAAAACGCTTCATTGGGAGTAGAAAATATTACGTCCCTCTCTGAAAGTGGTAAAATTACAAGAAATATTTTTTACAGTTTAGTTTTTGACCTTCTGATTATTTTAATTGAGTATGAAACATAATATAATAAGTAGCGCAATAATTGCGACAAACGCATTAGTTGTGACATTGGCCCTAGTACTCTTCTTCTTTTGTGTTTTAATTAAAAGAGGAAGATATAAAAGGAGCCCCGCTTGACTCTCGTTATAGGTTAAGTTCAAAAGAATCAAGTGTTTACTTGACAAAAGTTTCCCACTCGATTACTGGTTAATTAACTACTGTTATAATTTTTTATTTTAAGTTGTTTTATTAATTGAAAAGATAGATATAAAGCACAATAAACATACACACGCATTAAATCAATTATGTAAATGCGTCGAGCTACTATTTTAGGCCGGAGAAAAGGTTATGTGGCAAAAAATGAGGACTAAGATAAATATTTCTTTTGACATAAAATCAAGAGTAGTGATGTGCGCAATCTTCGATTATTTATACGAAAATCTTAAGATGTGTGAAATAATCAAAACGAAGTCATTATTAGCTTCAAATTGTTAACTAAGCTCAAAGATGTTAGATCATACAGAACAGTCATCATATATTTTTTTTGCCAAAACCTTCAGGAAGTAGCGTGAACCTCATTCTTACCTCTAACTCCTTGTAATCTTGCGATAAATCATTCCAGTCCCGTAGACAAGACTCCACGTCGGTGTCCATTTTTTTTTTTTTGTAAATCGGCTCTCGTTTTTTATATCTAGTATGGGCAATATTGTATCTGTCAGTTAAACGGAATTATGCTTCAGAAAATATTTGCTCGACAAAGTACAAAGAACGAAATTCCTACCCTATTTTCTAAATGTCAGTTGTCGAAAAACGTTGAACATCGTGCTATTTATTGGGAAAATCGCTACTGACTGACGTAATTAGTAATCAGAATCGATTGATTATACACAGACAACAGTTGATAAACACAAGAAAATAAATGAAAAAAAGAGCGGAAAGCAGGGATGGGTTGTGACACGTCACTTGAAATTTTCCTTTGCATATTACGCCATGTAGAGAACAATGCATTTTTGCGTAGAAACGTGTTAGGCAGCCCCATGCATCACCCCCACTTTTCTGTTATCTTACGATCCGGAGGGGAATTGTCGGTTAAACTAATCCAACAGATGGCGCCACAAAAAGTAGGTCTGTCTTTTTCATTGAATTGCATTAAAAAAAAATAAAAAATATTTTAAAAAACTTGATGCTGTTCGCAAATAAACAAAAAAATATATGAAAAAATAAGTCTAACTATTACTAATTATTTCAAAAAAGAAAATGTCATGAAAATATGTAGTTTAATATGAATAAAATGTAATGTTGAGGTAAATTTTGAAAGCAGTTCGAACTTTATATTTTTATAATTTATTTTGCTCATATTATTAATTTTATTATTTGTTAAGTTAAAAAAATTATTTTTTGTTAAAATGATCAATGTAGCTAATGAAAAAATTAATAATATTAAAGACCTCAATGACAAAAATATTTAAAACATATACATGATCAGAAGAATTAATAAAAAATACATGACGTATATTGTATATTGAGGGAATAATTTAGTAAAAAGTCAATGAAAAGACTAATAAATGAGAAAGTGGATTTAATATTATTTAATATAATGTATATATTTATTTAAATTGAACCGAATATCATATATACATTTATACAGCGCAATCATTTATTTGTTGATTAATCTTGAAAGCTTTTTTCTCGCTGCATTCAACCCCTAATAATTTTATTTAAAAAATTTAATTTAAAGGAGATTTTGAATTAAATAGTTAATTATATTATTGCAAACCTCATTTCTAAAATAAATAGATTATAAACTTTTAAACTCTATAAATAAATGAACAGTATTCATGGCGGAAAGTAGGAGGAAATTCACTTTTTTTGTTCAGCTTGACGCACCGAACTTTTGTCTTTTCTATTTGATTATTAATAATTTTTCTACTCAAAGCATGGAAAAACTGAAATTTTGTACATAACATTTTTTTACGCTTTGATAACTGATCAGGAAAACTTTATATTGTCTTAAATTGATGTTTAGGGAATCATAAAATACGAATCATTTGTTTATCATTCTATTAATTTGTTGCAAACAAATTTGATAAACAAATTAACAAATAGTCTTATTATCGGTAAAATTTTTTGGTGCTAAAAGTGCTTAACATTAATGTAGGAATGACATTTAATAACAAAAATAATGTAAAAGTTTACAATAACTATTGTTATAAACAATTCTTGTGGCAAAATATTATAATTTGAGATTTTTAAAATTATTATTTGCTTCAAGCGCCAGGAAGAATTCAGGTATTCCCTAAAACAATAAATATTTAATAATATTTGATAAAATATATCAAATTAAAGTTTTTGTAAATACATTAGATAAAAAATTCAAAATTTTGGTCCTTTCGCATGGAATTTTTTTTACACTGGAAATATTTTAAGCTGTTGGGCTGGTCCAAAAAATATTTAAGAAGTTAACAATAACCATTGCTATAAATAATTCTCGTGACAAAATATTCAAATGTAAGGTTTTATCAAACTTTTTATTTTCTTCAATCGCTACAATGGCTACGGATATTCCTAAACAATGTATCTTTGATCATATTTAGTGGAATATAACAACTTACACGTTCATAAACAATTTACATAAAAAATGTCCCAATGTTGGCAGTTTCACTTGGAAAAAGTCGGTTTTTCAATGGTAATAGATTGGAAATGAATCATAACACTGCATGCTAAGATTCACTCAATAAAAAATCTTTTAACGCACCGACTTGGCCATCAAAGAAAATTCAAATTTGATAAAACCTTAAGTTTAAATATGTTGTCACAAGAATTGCTAATAACAGTGGTTATTGTTAACTCTTCTAAAATTTTTGTGACTAGCGGTCAATCGTCCAATAGCTCAAAACATTTCCAGTGCGAAAAAATTTTCTATGCGAAAGGGCAAACATTTTAAATTTGTTTATCTACTTTGCTTACATAAATTTAAATTGTTATATTTTATCAAATATTATTAAATATTTATTATTTTAAGGAATACCGGAAGTCGTTCTGGCCATTAAAGGAAATTATAATTTGAAAAATCTAAAATTCTAATATTTTGCCACAAAAATTGTTTATCACAGTGGCTATTATAAACTTTTAAATTATTTTGGTAATTAAATGACATTCCTACATTAATGGGAAGCACTTTTAGCAAAAAAGTTTTTCACCGATAATAAGAATTTTTTCATACTTTGACTGGAAAAATTATTACTTAAAAAATAGAGGAGACAAAACTTCGGAGAGCCAAGATCTATAGAATTTAATGATCTTTAATTTAAAACAGAAAAATTCAAAATCGCAAGAAAATTGAAGACTCTGGACATTTTTTAATGAAAAAAGTGCATTTCCTCCAACTGTGCGTCATGAGTACAGTACATTTGTTTATAGATTTTAATAGATTATAGTCTGTTTATTTTAGAAATAAGGTTTGCAATAATATAATTAACTATTTCATTCAAAGGCTCCTTTAAATAAAAAATTTTAAATAAAATTATTAGGGGCTGAATGCAGCGAGAAAAAAGCTTTCAAGATTAAGCAACAAATAAATTATTGAACTGTATAAATGTATATATGATATTTGGTTTAATTTAAATAAATGTATACATTATATTAAATAATATTAAATCCATTTTCTCATATATCATTCGTATCATTGACTTGTTACCAAATGATCCTCTAAAATTATTTTATTTGAAACTTGATTCCCTCAAACATTTTAATTACAATTAACACTATTTTTAAACAATTTTTCCTTCAAAACTTGAAATTATTAAGATTTTAAAGGTACAAAGATTCTTTACTTTGCAACTTAAGTTGTAGTATTGCATATTCTAATTATTATTATATTTATATTTGATATAAGTAATATATTTTTTATTAATTCTTCTGATCATGTATATGTTTCAAATATTTTTGTCATTGAGGTCTTAAATATTATTAATTTTTTCATTAGCTACATTAATAATTTTAACAATAAATAATTTTTTGTAACTAGAACAAATAATAAAATCAATAATTTCAGCAAAATAAATCATAGAAATATGAAGTTCGAACTGCTTTCAAAACGTATCTAAAAATTAAATTTTATTCATATTAAACTACATATCTTTATGACTTTTTCTTTTTTCAAATGATTAGTAATAGTTACTCTTATTTTTTCATATATTATTTTTTGTTTATTTGCAAACAGCATCAAGTTTTAAATTATTTATGCTTTTTCTTAATGCAATTCAATGAAAAAGACAGACCTACTTTTTGTGGTGCCATCTGTTGGCTTAGTTTGACCGACATTTCCCCTCCGGATTGTAATAAAACTACACTGTAAAAAAAGGTTGTGGAATTTTAGTACGCTAGACGTATGTAAAAAGTGGACTCATGCGCAGCGGCGTGAAACTAGTATAGAAATGTTGAAAATTGACAAAAATTTAAAATTCTCAACTGGACTAAAATTTAATATGTGACGTAAGATTGAGCACTGGAAAGTCGAAAATTTCTATAAAATATGAACCTAACCTTAAATACTAATTTAATAAGATCATATTAAAAATATATTTATAATGAGGCGAGTGTATATCGCACAAAATGTTACACGAATATGGAATATTATACAAAAGAATCTAAAATTACTATAAGGTGGAGAAATTTCGTTAGAAAATCGAAGTTTATGCGCAGGCGGTAATTTTACAAGGCTAGGAAATTTTACAATGTAGAGTGTAAGTCCTTTTTTTACACACTCTGAACGTAGTGATTTTTAACAGGCCGTATGAATTCATACAAAGTCATAGAATTAAGCCTGTAAGAGACATCATTCTAGACAACACGTGGAAATTTGCTTTCTAATCTGTAATTTTAATGCGTCCAAAGTGACATCTTATATGTGTAAATTTGCATTTTGAAATGCAATTTTAAAACGTATTTTTACAGTGTACTACTAAATACGCATACACGGTCGAGGCAGGCGGGTGGTATTAGGTCTTTCATTTTTGACGTCAGCTATTTAACTGAATAGTAAAATCCTGAACAATTTTTAATCGACTTTATTATTTAATTTAATAGCGTTTGGAAAATAAAAATAGTGTCTTGATACACTTTTATGTCAAAAAAAAATTATTTTCTGAAGTTGCAGTCCCATGGGAGCAGACAATGTCGGCAGGAAACAAAAACTCATGAGAGTGCAAAAGATGGAGAGATATATTTGTCTCTTTCACTCAGAATTTTCTGCTTACCGTCGACGTTTTCTGCCTACATTGGACTGCACCTTTAGGCTGGCATCCCATGATTACAGAATTACGCTGCGTTTTGCGTACTGCGTCAATTTACTAGACATTTCAACTAATAATATTCTTCTCGTTATTCAGAGAAACATTGCGATTGGCTGAAGTGTCTAGTGATTTGACGCACTACGCAACCAGAGATGAGGTGCCAGAGTGCCGATCTAATGCAATAAGAGAATGAGAAAAACATGTGCTGATAACTGCGCTCTCTTAACGGATTACCTAAGAGTTATTTTGAAGGCACAAGTTGCCCGTCGGTAAATGACGAAAGTTAGCAATTTCTGAAATGATTTACCAATTAAGTTTCTGCTCAATTCATGGATATAGGAAACATGGGACTAGGCATGCCATCCTAACTGGTTGAGCGGGTTTGAATCCACGGGAGAGAGGAGAATTCCAAGAGTGGGGAGAGCCGCCATTTTACGATGTGCCGTTTGATTATGCGCACGAGCATTTTTGCCGACAAATTGTGCATGAAAATATAAACATGTGGGCGCTGTCATGTTTGTCGCAGGACATCAAAAGGTGGCGGACCTCCCCCCTCATTGCATCACCCCCGCAATAGCATGTCTAGTCCCTTGTTTCCTATGTCCACGGCTCAATTAGTTACTATAAGTTCGTGTGTAATCCGAAATTACACGATTCGAGCTTCAGTTTTCTGCTGAACGATGATTGCCGATCTGAAAGCTTTGGAAAACTTCGGTGGTCTTCTATTTATATCTCGAATCTTTAACAAAGTAGTTCCACTTTCAATCAGAAAATATGAAAAAAATTTCTAAAATTCTTTAATATCGCTTGAAATTATTGAAACTAATTGAAAATTCCTTGGAATGATTTAAAATATTCTAAAACATTAAAAATCCTTTAAAATCTCAAATATTTCGAAACCTTCAAAATCTTTCGAAACACCTTAACATCTTTTAAAGATTTCTAAAGTACTTTAGACTTTATTTAATAACCCTGCTAAAGTTGTTAAAATTCTTTGAGATACCTTTAAATTATAAAAATAAGTTGAAAATTCTCAGTTTTTCCTTCTAAAATTTTTTTAATCCTTAGACATATCTTATTAGAATTAATTTCTCAAAATATAAACTCATTGTACTCATTGTCATCTAAGAACTAATTTCTCAAAATACGAAATTATTTTAAAATTTTCAAACCATTCAATTTTTTAATTATTTTTAAATTCATTTTTCCTAATATACTAGGCAGTCTGATAAGTACCTGAAAATTCTAAGAGATGGCATTAGTATTCACTAATGTGAACCATTTTCGTCGAGCTTGATCCTTCAAATGACGCCTGTCAAAACTTTAGCCATTTATGTTTACGCATTTACAAGTCATAGCACTGAGAAACGACTAACCTCCGATTTTTTTTTAATGTGGAAAAATCAGAGTTTCGAGTTTTGATCAAACACTACTATCTTCGCAAGAAAACGATATCCGAGACCAAGGCCAAGCTGGATAAGTATTACCCGGACTCTGCACCGTCGATTGGAACGACTCATAAGTGGTTTACCGAGTTTCGTTGTGGCCGTACGAGCACAGTTGATGCTGAACGATCTGGGCGCCCAAAAGAGGTCACTACACCAGAAAATGTCGAAAAAATCCATGATATGATGTTGAATGATCCCAAAGTAAAATTGAGAGAGGTAGTTAATACTGTGGGCATATCATTGGAACGTGTGGGCAATATCGTGCATTCAGTTTTGGGCATGAAGAAGTTCTGCGCGCGATGGGTGCCGCGTTTGCTCACAGTGGACCAAAAACGAATTCGTTGCGCCGATTCATAACCATGGATGCAACCTGGATCCACTACTACACTCCTGAGTCAACGCAACAAGCAAAACAGTGGGTTCCACCGGGCCAAAGTTCTACGAAGCGTCCAAAAACGCAACAATGGGTCGGAAAGGTTATGGCCTCTGTATTTTGGGATGCACATGGGATAATATTCGTGGACTATCTTGAAAAAGGTAAAAGAATAACCGGAGCATACTATTCATCATTATTGGACCGATTGAAAATCGAAATGGCCGAAAAACGACCGCTTTATCATGACGACAATGCGCCTGTTCATTCATGCTTAGTTGCACAAGCAAAATTGCATGAAATCGGCTTCGAATAGGTTCCTCAGCCACCGTATTCACCAGACCTGGCCCCCAGCGACTATTACTTGTTCCCTAACCTGAAGAGATGGCTCCCTGGTAAGCGTTTTTACTCAAAGGTTTTTGAGTAAACGTTTTTACCTAAAAGGAGAGTATGTTGAAAAATAAAACCGACTTTGGCCGAAAAAACGTCTCCGTGTTTCATTTTTCAGAGACTTATCAGACTGCCTAGTATATTATTTAAAATTTTCAATCCATTCAATTTTAAAATTATTCACAAATTATTTAAAAACTTGTAGACCATCTGATTGTCTTCGAGAATGAGTAACATTTGTCTTATTTATTTTTGAAAAGTTTAAAAAAATATCCTTAAAATATTTGACATTCATGTTTTGAATTTTTTAAACTGTTTTGTAATATTATCGAAAAATCAATTTTCAAAAATTTAAATTATTTCTAATTCTTAATTCATTCAATTTTAAAATTATTGTTAATTCTTTTTAAACTTTTAAACCATCTGATTCAAATTTCGAGAAGAGTCAGGCTTTTCGCAGTTACTTCTTTAAATTTTGAAAAATTTAAAGAAGTTTCCTTAAAACATTTCAGATATTTCTTTAAAATTTTTTTGAATCTTTACAAATATCCTCTAGGAATTAATTTCTCCGAATGTATAATGATTAAAATTTTTTAAAGCATTCAATTAAAAAATCTTTTTAAACTTTTGATCCATCCTATTACGCCTCAGTTTCAGCTATGAGCTCCTCATTTGAGTAAAAACGCTTACCAGTGAGCCATCTCTTCAGGTTAGGGAACAAGTAACAGTCGCTGGGGGCCAGGTCTGGTGAATACGGTGGCTGAGGAACCAATTCGAAGCCGATTTCATGCAAT
>NC_046657.1:174424993-174428439 GCF_010883055.1 Belonocnema kinseyi | reverse complement strand
TATATCTAGTCGGGAGTGGTGCTAACTGAAAACAGATGATTTGGAGCGATTCGCGCGCCATATGTTGGTCATTCTAAGGACTTATTGAACTACCCTCGTATGAAACGGAGAAATACCGTCGATCAATTAATGATTCGATAAAAACATCATACTTCAACTGTTATGGGACTTCAATGAAAAATTTGGATAAACCGTGGGTACCAACCTCAATTAGTCATGCTTGTAGATTAAATTTGTCAAATTGGGAAGATGAAAGTACCAAGACGCAGACTGTTATTCAACCAACTGTTTGGCGTGAGCTCAACTATCATGATACTGATTCTTACTTTTGCTTATGCAAAACAGGAGCTTTTTCTAAAAAGTATTTGGAGATTAGAAATCACTCTGAAAACAAAACTGACCGATAAACTAACGAATCAATGGATACTGACGATCTTAATGCAACTGAAGATTCTTCTTGGGAAGAATCAGATGATGAAAGTCCTAAATTTTTTGATCAAGACGGATTAGACGATTTTATACGTGACCTTGATCTTCCAAAAGATAAAGTTGAGCTTTGCGCTTCAAGACTCAAAGAAAGGAAACTATTGTTACCTGGCACTAGAGTAACTGTTTACAAAAATAGAGAAGAAAAGTTTATCAAGTACTTTTCAATGGACAGTGGGATTGCGTATTGCAATGATATCGAAGGACTCATTAATTTATATAAATCAAACTTATATACGCCAGAGGATTGGCGTCTTTTCATAGATTCGTCTACAGAAAGTCTGAAAGCAGTACTATTACATAATGGAAATAAGTACGCTGCAATTCCAGTAGGGCACTCAACTACACTGAAAGAATCTTATGATACTTTCCAATTACTCCTGATACAAATAAAATACAATGTCCATAATTGGCTTCTTTGTGGTGACTTCAAAATGATAAATCTTATAATAGGTTTACGATCAGGAAACATTAAATACTCTTGTTTTCTTTGCCTTTGGGACAGTCGTGCAAGGGATGAACATTGGATAACGGAGAAATGGCCAGACAGATTAGAGTGGACAGTTGGGCAGTATAATGTTGTTTATGAAAGTCTTGTTGACAGAAAGAATTATTGCCACCACTCCATATAAAACTAGGGTTAATGAAGCAATTTGTGAAAGCCCTAAGCGCCGAAGGAGAATGTTTCATTTATATCAGATCTACATTTCCGCATTTAAGTGATGCCAAAGTTAAGGAAGGTATTTTTTTTAACCTGATATAAGAAAACTTATCAAAGATGATGACTTTATCAAAACCATGACATCTATTGAAAAAGATGCATGGTTGAGTTTGAAAGACGTTTTACAGAAATGTTTAGGGAACAATCGAGATCCAAAGTTTAGAACTATTGTATCTAGTATGTTAATGAATTAAAAAAGATTAGGTTGTTTGATGAGTATGAAATTACGTTTTCTCAAATTTCATTTGGAATATTTCCCAGAAAATGTTGGAGCATTCAGTGAAGAAATGGCCGAACGCTTTCATCAAGACTTTCACCAAAAAGAGCAACATTATCAAGGTCGATGCAATGTGAGAATGATGGCCGACTATTGCTGGTCTTTGCAAAGAAATGATAATGACCCTACTAGTCATAAACGAAGGTCTCTTTAACGAACGCTTGACATGAAGCGCGAACGTTTCCATAAGAAACTTGCCTTAACTGAATGGGCAATCGTAAGTCTTGCTTTGTTTGAATTTTTAATTAAAAACTGTTGAACTCATCCAAAAAGATATTAATTTTACACAAGAGTTGACTTTTCAGTCAATAAGGATTTTTTTTTAAATTGTTGAATTTCAAAGCCAAAAAGATGATTTTTTTACAAAACAGTGTAAACTTATTTTTAAACGGAATAGTTCAAGGACTTCTGTTTAAAAAATATAAACTTACTTTCAATGCTTTGAATTGAAGAATAAATAAATACATTTTTTAATGTTAAAGACTGAATCATTTTGATTAATAAAAATGGATTAATCACAATTCTTTTTTGATTGGAAACTTTTTAAATTATAAATTGAATTCGTTTATTTTAAATCGCTTTATATTATTCATTTTCACATTTTTATTTATAAATCCAAACTCAAAAGTCTTATTTACGAATTGACAATTTTGAAAATCGAACGGTGTAAGAAAACAGTTTCATTTTCAACTAAAAAAAAAACGAAGTTTCGATTAAATCCTTAAATTTTTAACGAAGGAGATGAATTTTCATTTAAAATTATGAATCTTCAACAAAAAAGGCTTACATTTTTTTATTAAAAACTGTTGAACTCATCCAAACAGAAAATTTTTCACAAAAAAGTTGAGTTTTCTGTCTTTAACTAAAATGATGAATCTTAAAAAAAAAATCTAATTAAAATATAAATAAATTTTCAACCCAAAAGTTTCCTTTTCAACAAAATAAATTAATTTTCTATCAAATAATTGGTGTTTTAACAAATACAATGTACAGGATAATGTTTCAACCAAAAATGGAATAGTACAATTTCCAGATAAAAACTGTGCTAAAAAATTCAATTGATCAAGAAAAAAAAAAACAAATTTTCAACAAAATTGTTAAATTTTCAAGGGAAAAGGTGAATTTTTGACCAAGAAGATTAATGTTCTATAAAAAAAACAACGATTTTCCAACTTAACCAATATATACGATTAATTTTTAATCAATCATATAATAGTTACATTTTCAGATAAACATAAATAATTTTTAACAACAAAAATTAATTTTAAACAAAGTTGTTACATTTTCAACCAATCAGATGAAATTTCGACCAAGAAAATTGATTATCTACAAAAAAAGACAAATCTTAAACAAAAAACATGAATTTTTAAAGAAATTATTTAATTTTAAAGTAAAAAAGACGAATTATCTACAAAAAGTTAAATTTTTTAAGCGAAAAATATGAGTTTTCAATGAAAGAGTTAAACTTTCAACCAAATAGTTAAATTTTCAACCACAATTAAAAAACCTTGTTAAAAAAACGTATTTTTTTTACAAAGTAGTTCAACTGTTAGTGAAATAATCGAATTTTAAACCCAAGGAGACGTACAGTTGATATTTTAACCAAACAATTGCATTTTTTACCAAAAATGATACATTTTCAACCTTAACAAAACACATGATTTCTTAACCAAAAATGGTATCGATTGTCAGTTTCAAAAATGTATTTTCAAGGAAGGAGATGAACCTTCAAATCAAAAAAAAAAATTAAAATTTTTAAAAAGTAGTTGAACTTTTGATAGAAAAGAGGGCTTTTTTACAATATAGTTTTATTTTCGAAAAAATAATTAATCTTTCAATCAAATAATTGAGTTTTTATCTAAACGAGATGAATTCCAAAATCGCCAATTTCTTTAATTTCTTTCAAATGCGGATTAAGATATAAATAAGACTATTATAATATAACATAATTATAATATTATC
>NC_046657.1:174418198-174424893 GCF_010883055.1 Belonocnema kinseyi | reverse complement strand
ACATGGATACACCATTACACTCCTGAGACAAAGGAACAATCCAAACAGTGGATTTCCACAGGCGAACCAGCTCCAAAGAATGCAAAGACCGTAAAGTCAGCTTGTAAGGTTATGGCTACAGTTTTTTGGGATGCACGTGGAATTATACTTATTGACTACTTGGAAAAGGGTATAACAATCACTGGTGAATATTATGCATAATTATTAGAGCAGCTGAAAGAAGAAATTTTAAAAAAACGACCACATTTGGCGAGAAAAAAAATTCTTTCTCATCACGACAACGCCCGAGTTCACACATGTTTCGTTTCAATGGCTAAAATTGAAGAACTGAAATTCGAATTGGTCGAACACCCACCGTATTCACCAGATTTAGCCCCCAGTGACTTTTTCTTATTTCCAAACTTGAAAAAATGGCTCGGTGGACAGAGATTTCCAGACAACGAAGACGTCATTGCCTCTGTAAGTGCTTATTTTGAGGAACTTCCGAAAAAGCACCCAAAAAAAATTGTTTTTATACTTCATTCTAAGGACTTATTGAACTACCCTCGTACTTTCAGAAACCGTGACAAAACTTATTAAATTTCTTAGCGCCAGGAGTTCTTGAACTCATTTTTTTTTCTTAAAATGAACAGTAACGTGGAAATTCTAAAACTCACTATATACAAAAATCACGATCGACACGAAATGTAACTGCTGGACAGATTTAAAATACAAAAAGAATTTTATTACCTATGCATCCAACCGTTATCCCGCCACTCAAACGTGATCTCTTAACTCGGAAAGATTTGTAGCAAAAAACGAATTTCATCACCTACGCATAACACGTCATAAAAGCGTCGCCAACTCAGTGAGCTAGCTAGGGATCAGAGCTGCCAGATCGAGACTGAAATTTACCCCCACTATACTTACCGTTTGGGAGCCGCAAAACAGAAGGTGCAGGATTACCACTGTGAATTCGTGGATAAGCCGAAAATGCACGATTCGACATTGGTTTTCTGCTGTACGATGATTGCCGATCTGAAAGCTTCGGAAGACTTTGGTGGTCTTCTATTTATATCTCGATCCCCATTTGAAAGAAATGGAAGGAATTGGCGAAGTGATTCTTCATTTCGTGCAAGAGTCGATTTTGAGGTTACGTTTTTCAGGTGTATATAGTATGAATATTATTACTATTATATATATATATTATTAATATTAATATTATTATTATAAAATATAACATTAATTTCAATTAATAGTTGACTAAATTTTAATAGAAATAGATCAACTTTTGACTAAAATAATTAGTTTTCTGAAAAAAAAAATTTGAATAAAATACGCAAATTAAATGAAAAATTTGGTAAATGTGTTTCAAACAAAATATTTAAACAAAAAGTTAAATATTTATCCAAAAGGCTGAATTGTATACGAAAAAAAGGAATTTTTAATAAAATACATGAACTTTGCACAAAAGAAATTAATTTTCTAACAAGTCTAGTTTCAACCAGAAAAATCGAAGAAAGTATTAAAAATGTTTCTAAATTGTTTTAAATTATTGAAATTAATTTAAACTCCTTAAAATGTTTTAAAACATCCTAAAATATTTAAAATCCTTTAAAATCTGTTGTAATTTTGCAAAGCTCTTGAAAATTCCTTGCAGTTTTAAAAATACCCTAAAATATTTTAAATCCTTTAAAACCTCATACGAAATCATTGGAATCAATTGAAAATTCCTTGGAATCTAGTAAAATATCCTAAAATATATCAAATTCTTTGAAATCTCAGATTAAATTACTGTAATCAATAGAAAATTCCTTGGCGTCTTTTAAAACTTCCTCAAATATTTAAAATCCTTACAAATATTTTGAAATCTCTTGAAATTTTTGAAAACTTTTGAAAATATCTTGAAATTAAAAAAAAAAAAACCATGAATTATTTCAAATCCTTTAAAATCTCATACTTAATTATTAAAATCATTTAAAAATTCCTTGAAATCTATTAAAATATCCTAAAATATATCAAATCCTTTAAAATCTCATATTAAATTACTGTAATCAATTGAAAATTTCTTGGTGTCTTCTAAAACCTCCTCAAATATTTAAAATCCTTACAAATCTTTTGAAATCACTTGAAATTTTTTAAAGCTCTTGAAAATATCTTGAAATTAAGAAAAAACGATGAAATATTTTAAATCCTTTAAAACTTCATACTAAATTATTAAAATCATTTGAAAATTCTTTGAAATCTATTAAAATATCCTTAAAAAAATATCCTCAGAAACTATGGGCTTTAGAAACTTTAGGCTTTAGAAAATTCTGATTATAAAATGTCAGAAATTTAAAATTTCAGTTTTTTCCTACTTAGTCCAGTAAATTTTCAACAAAATAGTTCCACTTTCAACCACAAAATTTGAAAAAAATAGTTAAAATTATTTGAAATTGCTTTGAATTGTTGAAATTATTTGAAAATTCCTTGGAATGTTATAAAACATCCTAAAATATTGAAAATCCTTTAAAATCTTCCCAAAGCCCTCGACAGCTTTTAAAGATTTTTAAGATATTTTGGAGTTTTTTTAAAATAACCCTGCTATAATTGTTTAAATTCGTTGAAATTCCTTTAAATTAAACAATGAATTGCAAATTCATTAAAATCTTTTTGAACATCCTTAAATATTTAAAATGCTTTAAAATCTTTTGAAATATCTTGAAAATTGCTTGATAATTTAAAAATACCCTAACAAAAAAATATATATAATTTTATAATTATATACAAGAGTCGTTTTATAAATAGTTAAACTTTAACTCGAGGAATTTCTATTAAAATTTAAATTTAGTAGTTTAACTAATCTACAGTTAAATTTTTTATGTTTTAAATTTTTTCTGTTTTCTAAATTTCGGTCTGAATTTCAATCTGAAGCTTCATAATATTTTAAGAGATTTCAAAAGATTTGTAAGGATTTTAAATATTTGAAGATGTTTTCAAAGATGTCAAGGAATTTTCATCCTATTTTCCTAATTTTAAGGAATTTCAAAAAATTAAAAAAAGTAACTTAAAAATATTTAGAAGATATCAAGATTTTTCAAAAGCTTTTAAAGGTTTCGAAATATTTGAGAGTATTTTGAAAGGTTCCAAGGAATTTTCAATTGATTACAGTAATTTAATATGAGATTTTAAAGGATTTGATACATCTTATGATATTTTAATAGATTCCAAGAAATTTTCAATTGATTTCAATAATTTAGTATGAGATTTTAAAGAATTTAAAAATTTTTATGGTATTTTTAATATTGCAAGGAATTTTTAGGAGCTTTGCAAAATTTCAAGAGATTTGTATTTTGAATATTTTAGGATGTTTTAAAACATTTCAAGGAATTATCAATTCATTTTAATAATTTAAATCAATTTCAAAGAATTTGTACTATTTTTTTCAATTTTTCTGGTTGAAAGTGGAACTGCTTTGTTAAATTTTTTTTTTCCGGTTGATGATTTATCAATTGAGTTGAAAAAATTTCTAAAAATTTAACTATTTTGTAGAATTTTTGTTGTTGTTTTTGTTTGAAAATTAATTTATATTAACTAAAAGAAAATTAATATTTTTTGTCGAAAATTTAACTATCATTAAACATTAATTTTTGTATATAAAAGTAGACTTGCTGGAAAATAAATTTCTTTTGTGCAAAGTTCATGTATTTTATTAAAAATGTCTTTTTTCGTATACAATTCAGCCTTTTAGATAAAAAATGAACTTTTTGTTTGAATAATTAAATATTTTGTTTAAAAAAAAATTTAATATTTTTTTTTGCAGAAGACTAATTGTTTTAGTTAAAAGTTTAACTATTTCTAATAAAAGTTAGTCAACTACTCATTAAAATTAAAGTTATATTTTATAATTATAATATTAACATTAATAATATATATAATAGTAATAATATTCATACTATATATACCTGAGAGCATAACCTCAAAATCGACTCATGCATGAAATGAAGAATCACGCGAAACATTAAATTCCCCAATTTCTTCCATTTCTTTCAAATGGGGATCGAGATATAAATAGAAGACAACCGAAGTCTTTCAAAGCTTTCAGATCGGCAATCATCGTACAGCAAAAAACTGAAGTCGAATCGTGCATTTTCGGCTTATACACGAACTCACAGTGGTAATCATGCACCTACTGTTTTGCGGCTCTCAAACGGTAGGTATGGTGGGGGTAAATTTCAGGCTCGATCTGGCAGCTCTGCTAGGGATCGAAGACTGTCTGCGCCGTAGAACAGCGCGCACATACAGCGAATGTGAACATTAGAATGCACACAGAGTGCACAGTAGCATTCCGCGCAGTCCGTCTTCTTTCGTTTTATCAATGTGCGAAGTTTGGTTCCAAACGACTGCACGCTTTTTTGTTGGTATCTTGTGCGGGATCCTTTGTTCTTTTTTGTATAAATCTGAACACCTCAGCGTTAATGGGTTAAAACGCTAAAATAAAAAATGTCAAATTTCAATATTTTGGTGAAAAATAAAGATATCCTAATAAATCCAAGTAGGTTTGAAAGCGGAAGATTAGTACTTTCAGATTCCATATTAGCTTTTGCGGTAGACATTTTTCTTGTTCGGTTACATAACCTCAAAAACAGCTAAAAATGCGTTTTTTGCACATTTAGGTTAGGATATCTTGAAAAACCGATATACAGGAGCAATTTTGAGCTCGGATTCGGATTCAGCGCATCAAAATCCTTCGGAAAAGTTAGGTCTGGTCTCTGGCTTCAAAAATATACTAATATACAATTTTTTAGTTGAATTCAAAAAATTTATCTTTTTTAGCGTATCTCATTTCATTTAGTAGATACGTTGTATTAATTCCAATTTCAAATATTTACAAAAAAAGTCAAATATCTGAAATCATCGAAACCCGCAGATTCCGAATTATTATGTTTTAGGCTGTTAACTTTGAAATTAACAAAAACCTATTTCTAAATTGTAATCCGAAAGCTTCGCATAGGACCCTTGAGTGTCGGCTACTCTGTGGAAATAGACTCTCTGCTTGTTATTTATGATTCAGAGCTTCTCAGAGCCTTGAGAATCTTTAGCATATACTCTGAGATTTCTATCGGTAGGGTGGAATCTCATACGCGCGTGTCTAAATAATTATTATGAAATTATTGTTTAGAACTGAAGTTCAATAAGATAGCATAAAAAAACTTTTACTGTGATCAATTTTATTTGCACGCGGCTTCGCATGTGTACTATCTTACGATTGAAAACAAATAATTGTGCAACTGTAAATATTTTAATGCAATTTTGGAAATAATAGAAGAAAACTCAATACGCAAAGTATTGCCTTTTGTCAAGGTATATTGCATATAGATGCATATAGAACTCGCACTTCTATATGAATCTATATGGAATTACTAGTAGTCGCTAAGGTGTTATTTACAAGTTTCTGTTGGTATCTTTATTTTATTTTTGGAAATTCATCATTGATCCTCACAGACTTCCGAATCTATATGGCTTTATACGGAATTACCAACAGCCACTGAGGTGATTTCTATATGCTTCTGCTGGTATCTGTATTTTCTTTTGGTGGATGTCTCATTGATTCTTAGACTGTATGACTATCATACACTATCATAGTCTATGTGATCCTATATGGAACTCCAATAGCCACTGAAGTGTTTTCTATATGCTTCTGTTGTAATCTTTACTTCGTTTCGGTGAATGTCACATTGACTCTCATGGACTTCTGCTTCTATACGGCCCGATATAGAATTACCAACAGCTACTTAGGTAGTTTCTATATCGTTCTGTTGGTATCTTTATTTCTTCTGGGGAAATTCCTCATTAATTCTGAAAGACTTCTGGGCCTATGTGGCTCTATACTCTCTAAATTTCTTGCAGTGATATAGCACTCCAATGGTGTTAATCGTCGCTCCAACTTGAAGCCAGAAGTGAGCTTCTCCCTTTGGAGTGGAGCGTGACTTTTCTTTGGAGCGGGGTGCGATTCCCGTACTTAGAGCGGCTGGACACACCAAATGGAGCGATGCTTCGCTCCAAAGGCGGCGAATTCTGACACCATTGGAGCGATCGTGTATGTTTAACTGCGAGTGAGTTGCGTGACTCCACCCATTGGAGTCATAAAGCTGACGTCATTGGAGCGGAATTTTCAGTTCATTATGGAGTTAAATGTCGCTCCTAATGGGCTCACTTAATTATTTTGAAAGGAATGAAATGGAAATGATAAAAACATTGAATTCTCTGAATTGTTGTTTATTCTGTGTGTGTGTATAATATAACATATATAATATAATATAGTCTCATCCGACAGATTTGGTCTTCCGAACTGTCGGCGAGGAACAAAGTATCTGCAACGAACATGCTTGCCGTCCCGGTACTACTCTATTCATTTGGAGTAGTTCCATGAACGAAGAACGAGCTCAGATCTCTTGATATCGGGACAAGAAAGGTTATGCACATGAACAAAAGCATGCATCTTAAGTCTTCTGTTCCGCGACTGTACATCTCACGCCGTCAAGGGGTTCGCGGAATATTGAGTCTTGAATGTCTTCACAACAAGATTATTCTGGGAACAGCACATAGAGTTGCAAATGGAAGAGCCCCTTTTCTTAAAATGGTCAGGAATCACGAAGAAGTGGGCAAAGGAGCATTTCTGTATAAAGCAGCGGAGGAGGCTGCTGAAACACTCGGACTTGACTTCAGTATTA
>NC_046657.1:174403524-174418098 GCF_010883055.1 Belonocnema kinseyi | reverse complement strand
ATTGTTTCTGTTGCTCACTCGAGGCCTGACATGGTTCTTCTTGACTTCGAGAAGCGAACCATGTTCGTTATTGAATTTTCGGCACCAGCTGACAAAAACATCGTAACCAAGGAGAATGAAAAGAAAGAGAGGTGTCGAGACCTTATAAGGGAGTTGCAGCGATTGTACCCGGAATATTCTGTTAAACTGATCGTCCTTATCATTGGCGCTCTTGGAGGTGCCAAGCTTTCACTTGCTAATGGCCTAAAAAGCATCCCTGCGTGTCAACAATATGCTAGAACACTTGCGGGAAAATGCAGAAGGCGGTTGTCCTTGGGTCGCTCCGTGTTCTTAGGGTGCACGAGGCTTTTGCTGGATCGTCGTATTGATTCCTTTACAGACTGTAACCACCTATCTCACGGTTGTGAGACGTGGTTGTGGCTGAAATTTCACCGCGATTTCGCTGGAAGCGGGTGCAATTTTTCAGATTAGCACCCGCTCCCGGCGAAATCCTGCGGTTGTCCTTATGACAAATTCTTAATTATATATATACACATAAATTTTTAGGTAAAAAAATTTAATTTACTATAAAGAATAGCAATTTTCAACTAAAAATGAAATATTTACATTATGTCCGAAAATTTTCACGTTTTGCTATTAAAATACATATATGGATATAGCAATTATATTATAATAACACTGCGAGTTATAGGTATGTACTTACCATTTACGAGAAAGACGTATGCCTCCTCCCAGCTTCCATCGAAAAACTTAACATTGAAATATTTTGATTTCTTTTTATTAGGGTTGAAATTTTTTACATCATCCACAAACACTTTTTCTTTTGTTCCGCGTATCTGCGCGTATCCGAATACCATAATTCAAATATGGGTATATATTTTTTAATATACAACTGCTGCGAAATATTCCGTCGTTCTCCCGTTCGCGTCGCAAATCTCCAATTCTGAAACGTCCATTTACTGCCTGTTTACTGCACGGAACGCGAAGGCAAATGGACGCCAGAAACAAAATGGGCCAGGCAGGGGCGGGATCGTGAAGTCTCTCTGTATCTCTTTTTGTTATCTCTTTCACCATTTTCCTTTCACCTTTCTTATTTCCATTTCCCTGTACCCCTTTCTCATCCCCCTTGAATTTGTCTTCCCCCTTTCCCAATCCAATACACCGTTTTCCTTTCCCCTTTTAACCCTTTCCTTCTCTCAATTCCTCTTTACGATTTCCCTTTTCACCATTTACCATCTCTTCATTTCCCCGTCCTCTTCACCCTTTTTTCATGTTCTTCCCGTTCCCCTGTTATTTTTCGCTTTTCCTATTTCCGCCCTTTTCTTTCCCTATTCACCCTTTCCTGTTTCTCATTTTTTCCTCTTTTCCTTTCCCCCATTCCCTTAAACTATTTCGCTTTCCCCTTTTAATCTTTCCTTTTTCATCTTTCCCCCGTTCCCTTCAACCTTTCTCTCTTTTCTTCATTTCACCCTTTCCCTTTTTCTTTTCCCCTTTCCCTTTACTTATTTTTCCATTTCATATTATCCTTAACCACTTTCCCTTTTCACATCGTTTCCTTTCCCCTTCGTCTATTTCCCCATTCTCTTTACCCTTGTTCTTTTTCCTATTCTCTTTTCCCTTTTATTTGTCTCTTTCCCCCTTTTCCTCTCTCTTTGCACCCTTTCCGGTGTCTAAAATTCTCCTTCCTTTTTCCTTTTCCCTATTACCTTTTTCTGTTTCCCTTTCCCCTTTTAATGTGTTTCTCTTTTCTAACTTGTTCCCGTTGCCTTCACCCATTTAACATTTTCCATTTCCCCCTTTCCGTTTTTTCAAAAGGGGAAATGAGGAAGGGGAAAGGGTGAAAATTGAAAGAGGAAAAGAAAAAGGAAAATGGGGAAAAGAGAAAAAAGGTTAAAAGGAACGGGGAAAGGATGAAAAGGGAAAGAGAAACAGAAAAATGGAATGGATGAAAGGACAAATGAAGGAAGAAAAGGGAAAGGACAAAGGAAAAGGCGAAAATGGGAAAAATAAGAAGGGAACGCGGAGAATAGGAAAAAAGTAGAGGGAACGGGGAAATAAAGATAAGGGGAAAGGAAAACTATATAGGGGATTGGTAAAGGGGAAAGAAAAATGCAAGGGTGATGAGAAAAGGAGAAGGGGAATGGTTCCCTCTACCCTTGTTCTTTTTCCTATTCTTCTCTTTCCCCTTTTATTTTTCTCTTCCCCCCTCTTCCTTTCCCTTTTCACCCATATAGATCCATATAGAAATCACTTAAAATCCTGTTTGGAATTTCATATATATTGCATGTCAGGAGAATACATATAAAACCATATAGAAGTAGGGAATTAGCACAATTAAAAAAAAATCTTATTTGTATATTCATATCGGAACCACTTCAAATCTTCTTTGTAATTCCATATAGATTACATTTTAGGAGCATTCATATAAATCCATGTAGATGCTCAGGGACTTTTAACTATATAAGACATTTTAACTATATCTTTCTCTTCATTTTTTTAAGTTGTAGAAGCTTCTTGATACAAAGCGAATAAACGTTTATAAAAAAAATGAACTACTGTGCTGCAGAATCGTTTTAATGTCAGTATGGTACGAAACATTTTAGTCTGACACAGCGATACACACACGCGGACGCGCAATAACAGTAAGTGGTCCAGAAGTGACCCTGCTATACTACAGTTGCCAAGATCATTACGCTCTCTTTTTGTTCGCATTCT
The DNA here is from genome assembly GCF_010883055.1 of Belonocnema kinseyi. Classification (NCBI taxonomy): domain Eukaryota; kingdom Metazoa; phylum Arthropoda; class Insecta; order Hymenoptera; family Cynipidae; genus Belonocnema; species Belonocnema kinseyi. Next base: position 174,415,383 of record NC_046657.1, on the reverse strand, counting down.
AATTCATTGTAATCAGGGTCTTTGGGGACAATTTAAAAATCAATTGTACAGAGATAATTTACGAAGATATGTTGAAATTAATGTCAATAATCGAGCATATCGAGACAGTTGTCGAATGCTTTCACATGAAAGTTATGAATTCAGTAACTATTCAAACATTATAGAAAACCTGAGCAATTCTATTCAGGAGAAATATATTTTCTTGAAAGAAGCTTTAAGAATAGAAACTAAGGAATATAAAAAAGCTAACGTGTTACAAAAAGAAATTATTGATATTGTTTTGAAAGTCAGTGAAAATGATATTTAAAATAACAATTGCTTTTACATTCACAGTCCGGGTGCTTCTGGTAAAACCTTTATATATACAACAATCTATTTCCTTCTGAAAAGCACCAAAAAAAAGGTTCGTACAATGGCATACACGGGAATAGCTGGTACTGAACTTCCAGAGAAAAACTGTTCCTAAAATATTGAAGCTTCATGTTCCTCTTTATAAAGACTCAACTTCAAATATAAAAATTGGAAGTACATATAGTAACTATCTTGAAAACGTACACGTATTCATATGGGATGAAGCACCCATGGCACCTAGATATGCATTGGAAGTTATGGGTAGGCCACTGAAAGATATCATAGACAATAATTTGGCATTTGGAGGAAAAATAGTTCTTAAAGGAGATGATTTTCTTCCAATTCTTGCAATGAAACCTTGAGGTACTCGAGGAGAAATAATTGATTTGTTCATAAATTGCAGTACAATGAGGAAATATTTTCAAGTGTACCAATTACAACAGAATATGCGAACTTTGCCACAAGAAGAAGAATTCGCAAAGTTTTTATTAACAGTTGTGAAAGGACCGTATTACACTCAATGATCAATATGATTGTATTATAATACCGGAAAATGTTCTAAATTAAAATATAAGAAATCATGACTACAATAATTTTCAGAAATTCAAGGATGCATCAGAACACCATTTAAATGGGCAGATTACGATATCCGTGGCGACAAAGTTTTATTGTGGATTCCTATAGGTTTTTTTTTGCGAGAAACACGAATATGAAAGTTTTAAATCGATATCTCGAATTCTTTTCGATATATCGAAGCAACCACTGTGACTGGTCATGGAAAAAGTGTAAGATTAAACCCCTGTCCCTTTTCCAACGCCCATGGGGGAGGGAAAGAACCCATGTGACTAGTCATAGAAATAATGCTAGACCACACCCCTGTCCCTTTTCCAAAGCCTCGTGGGGGGCGGAAAGGCACCCCTGTGACTGGCCATAGAAATAATGTAAGATTACACCCCTGCCCCTTTTCCAACGCCTCGTGGGGGGGAGGCACCCCTTTTACTTCAAGGACATAAAAATAAATACCGGAAAGAAAATCGAAGTGATTGGATATCTAGTTCAGAAAGGTATGTTTTTGCACGAATTAATTTCTAATTAAATTTCTATTAAAAATAATTCTTACCCTCCATTAAATGCCTGAAGGATCCATATAGATCTTCTATAAGCATCTAATTGTTCCTAATGGTTTCTATTGGTAGTGCCACTTAGAGGAAATTTGCCATATAGAAAATCTACAAGTATCTATATGGATTTCTTCGTGATGTATTCTATATGCCTTTCCTATTAGAATTTGAGATGGTTTCTGAATGGAATTCCAAGAGCGTCCCTTTTGTTATAAGTATTTATATGGATATCCATACACGATTTTCCTGTCGACACACTAAGTTCCTGAGCATCTACATGAATTTATATGAATGCTCCTAAAACGTAATCTATATGGAATTACAAAGAAGATTTGAAGTGGTTCCGATATGAATATACAAATAAGATTTTTTTTTAATTGTGCTAATTCCCTACTTCTATATGGTTTTATATGTATTCTCCTGACATGTAATATATATGAAATTCCAAACAGGATTTTAAGTGATTTCTATATGAATTTTATAAGTAGGACCTTTCTGACGACGCACTCATTACCTCCTTCTATATGGATCTATATGGGTGAAAAGAGAAAGGAAGAGGGGGGAAGAGAAAAATAAAAGGGGAAAGAGAAGAATAGGAAAAAGAACAAGGGTAAAGGGAACCATTCCCATTCTCCTTTTCTCATCCCCCTTTCATTTTTCTTTCCCCTTTACCAATCCCCTATATAGTTTTCCTTTTCCCTTTCCATTTTCTCCGTTTAACCCTTTCCCCTTTTATTCTTCTATTCCTCTTTAGCGTTTCCGCTTTCCCTTTACACTATTTAACCTTTCCCCTTATCTTTATTTCCCCGTTCCCTCTACTTTTTTCCTATTCTCCGCGTTCCCTTTTTATTTTTCCCATTTTCGCCTTTTCCTTTGTCTTTTCCCTTTTCTTCCTTCCCAATTTCTCATTTTTTCCTTCATTTGTCCTTTCATCCATTCCATTTTTCTGTTTCTCTTTCCCTTTTCATCCTTTCCCCGTTCCTTTTAACCTTTTTTCTCTTTTCCCCATTTCCCTCTTTCCCCTTTTCTTTTCCTCTTTCAATTTTCACCCTTTCCCCTTCCTCATTTCCCCTTTTGAAAAACCGGAAAGGGGGAAATGGAAAATGTTAAATGGGTGAAGGCAACGGGAACAAGTTAGAAAAGAGAAACACATTAAAAGGGGAAAGGGAAACAGAAAAAGGTAATAAGGAAAAGGAAAAAGGAAGGAGAATTTTAGACATCGGAAAGGGTCCAAAATATAAAAAGATTAACATCCATATGACTTACAAAACACCAAAAGAAATACGTTCTAAATGGCAATAAGTCGTTGGGGCGTCTCCGAATCTCATCGTTGAGCTCTTGTGTTTACCATTAAAATGAATCGTGAACAGAGTAGAAGAATTATCTTTATCTTTGAGAAATCATATAAAGTTTTGATAGATGATGTTAGAGTTGATAAAATTAGGAAATTATCAAACTTTGCTACTGGAAATATTAGATTGCTGTACAAAATTTTAAGGTATAATAGAAATTTATCTGTTTGAGAAAAAATACATATTCAAACAACGATAGGCATTTTGACAGCGTTCAATAAAAAAATAAGAGAGAGTTTATAGTTCCGATAATTCCAAGTACAAGAGCTTTCATTTGCGAAACTCAAAGAAGATCTATAACTGAGTGTATATGCAATATATACATGAGTTCTGGCCGCTTCAGGCATAATCCGACAACAATGAGCAGATGCAGAGAATGGCTTAATTGTTTTGAGAAAGCGATTAAGTGCAATAGCTTTTCAAGTAATTTCTCGATCTTTTCTGCTTATTCTGTTGATCATCTTTGGAGGATTTTTGGAAGGTGCGGAAACTTAGTGCCTCCTCTGTAAGATGCTTATAGTCAATGAGAAATGACTATTTTGTGCAGTATGTTCTCAAAAGTGGTATATGGGAAAGAATACGTCAACTGAAGTTGAATCCTTCAACTTCACTTCAGCGCAAATTCTTTTAGGTTAGTCTGATTGTACTTTTCTAACTATTTTTATACTCTTTGAAATCATGTAGAATAAAAAGTGGATCGGAAATGTTCCTGGTCAAATTTAAATTTTTACGTTCATTATGAATGAAATAAAAGGTGTGAGATGAAATATATAACGTAATTGCTGTATTACTGTACAGATAATCATCTAAAAAAGTTAAATTTAATTTTAAGGAACATAAGACCTGACAGTATTCGTGCCCGAACACTACGAAGTTTATCGAGGTACCCTCGAGCGTAAAAATCTAAATTGGACGAAGAAAAAGTTTCCGGCCCACTTTTTATTGTTTATGATTTTAAAGAGTATAAAAAAGACTTTTTTAATAGAATTTTTTGTTACATATGATTTTTTTTCAAAATAGAAATTTCAATTTGGTTTTCAAAAAAAAAATAATAATAAGAATATATATATATATATAGTTTTAATAGTCTTAAAGTACATAAAAAGAGCTTTCCAAAGCACTATAATAAAATCGGTATATTGAAAACCGGTTCATAAATGAATCTATGGTTTGATGAATTATAGTCTACTAGGACTATGATTCAGCTCTACATGATGCAATGGTTTAAAAAGCGGAAAATATTGATTTTGAATTAATAATTAAGAGATTGTTAAAATATGCCTTTTTTTTAAGCAATTTTTCTTTCAATCAAAAAATAGAGGGGGAAGAAATTATTTTGTACCATCGATTATGTGCAAAAAATGCACAAAATGTCTAAACTTTTCAAATCCGTTGAGTTTTTTTCATCTACGATTTTTTAAAACAAAATGGCGACCAAAAAACGGAAACCAAAAATTTTTTATTTCGTTTTATCGATATTTTTAGTGTTTTTTTCGCTCAAATCATATAAATATTTAATTATTTCATTAAAACGGTATTTGAATAGTTTATTTTCAAACAAAATAAAAATATTTAGTGTTAAATAGGTAAAAGCATGATGAGTCAGAGAGGATATAACCGCGGTTCTACTGCACTTCAATTATTATGCTTCAACTTCAGTGTTACACGGCAGATTCATGTAAAATTGTACATCAGTAGAGATTAACTTTAAATTTTATAAAAATAATATTAGTGAATCACTCAATCGTTGGAAAAAAACGATATTTCACCCACTGCATTGGATTTTGGTGTGAAAATGAAGTAAAATAGCAATAAAATGATTTTTTATAATCTTAATATCATGATTTTACCTATTTAACACTCAATATTTTCATTGTGTTTGAAAATAAACTACTCAAATACCGTTTCACATTTGCGATGGTAAAAAATAATTTCTTCCCCCTCTATTTTTTGAATAACAAAAATTGCTTTAAAAAAAGGAATTTTTTTAAATTTGTTAATTAATAATTTAAAATCAATATTTTCCGTTTCTTAAACCATTGCATCGTGTAGAGCATACCAGAAAATAGTAGAAAAATGTATTTTACAATAAATTCTTTGCCCTTTTTATAAAATTATTCAAGCTCAAACGTAAGAGAGAAATTTCTTCGTTTTGGGACTTAATGGGTTAATGGTAAATTTCAATAAATATTTACCAATAAATTCTGGTATTTCAATTTTAATTCATCTATCTAAATTTATCAGAGATAAGAAAGCTGTTGTCAATATTGATAATAATGATGTTCTGATATGAGGTTCTGCGATAAGTGCTTGTGTAACTTTAATTTAGAAAAATCTTTACAGGATCATAGATTAGATTGTAAAAATATGACTGAATGTCGAATGATATTGCCAAATCAAAATGAAAATTTTTTGAAATTTATAAATGATACATTTAAAGAGCAAGTTCCGTTTGCTATTTTTGCCGATCTTGAGTGTCTCTTGCAAGAAACTCCTGATAATCAGTCCGGTAGAGGACCGTATCAAAAGCATTTTCCATATATTGTAGCGTATTATTTACGCTGTAGCTTTGATGATTACCTTTCAAAGTACGAAATTTATCGTGAAAAAGACTGCATATAGTGGCTTATGAAAGAATTAAATAAAATTTCTCAAAATATCAATTCTTATTTTACAAATGTTGTGCCAATGGAGAAACTGACTCCAAAACAATTATTGGAGTTTCTGTCTGCTAAAACTATCACATCTGCGAAAAACCGTTTGAGAAAGATGAAATAAAACATCATGCCCACAACAACTTTACAGGCAAGTTTCGTGAAGTGAGTCATTAGATCTGTAATATAAATTACAAAGACTCGCCCACTATACCGGTAGTTTTCCACAATTTATCAGGATGCGATTCCCACTTTTTCATTAAAACATCAGCAAAAGAATTTGAGGGTGAGGTTAAATAATTAAACGTAAACAAAGAGAAATACATGTCATTCACAAAATATGTTTCCGGTACAAAAATACACCTTCGGTTTATAGATTCATTTCGTTTCATGTCCGGAATAATTTCAAATAATAGTCAGAAAAGGAGTCTTTCCTTATAACTACATGGATCATTGGGAAAAATTAAATGAGCAACAGTTAAATGTGCCAATGTGAAGAACCGCTTTATGCGCTCAGATTTTAATCCAGGTGTACCTGAATCGTACATACCATATTTAAACATCAACAATCAGTGTGGTGCAGCAATGAGCGAATGTTGACTTTTTGGTGGATTCGAATGGGTTCTTGATCAAGATATCAATGTACAAAATATTCCAGTTGATTCACCAATAGGCTACATTTTTTAGGTTGAGTTGGAATATCTTGCAGAATTGCATGATTTTCTTAGAGATTGGCCTTTGGCTCAAGAGCATTTTGTACCTCCTAATTCTTCATGCAAAATACCAACTACAGAAATTTGAAACAATATTTAAGTTTAGGTCTAAAGGTATCCAAAGTTCACAGAGTTCTAAGGTTTCAGCAAAAACCCTGCCTAAAAAAGTATATTTACTTAAATCAAGAAAAACAAAAAGAGTCTAGCAATAATTTTGAGAAAAAATTTTACAAGCTAATTAACAATTCCGTATTTGGAAAAATAATGGAGAATGTTAGAAAATATAGAGATGTCAGATTGATAACAAAATGGGATAAAAGGAACGGTGCGAAAGCTCTGATTTCCAAGCCCAATTTTCATAACTGCATCATATTCGAAGAGGGTATGGTCATTATCGAATAAAAAATACCTTAACTTAAATTCAATAAAGCAATTTATATAGGATTAGCAGTTCTCGATCTCTCAAAGCTAATTACCTGCGATTTTCTACCATTTCACCGACCCAAACCTTTATGATTTCATTAAACGGGATGTTCATAAATTTAATACATCGGATTATCCTCCAGATAATGCTTACGGAATGCCGCTAAAAATAAAAAAGTATTGGTTTTAATGTAAGATGAGTCTAGTGGAAAAATTATTACATAATTGGTTGTATTAAGAGCTAAATCATATGCATACAAAATTTGGAATTAAAAGTCTGAGAAAAAGAAGGCTGAAGGTGGAAAGGGTCTACGTTAAGAAAAAAATTACAACATGTAATTTTATGTAATGTATGAGTAATACTTTATGTACATTATGTAATCTATTAGTGAGACGAATGACATGTAAGCAGAGGAATTAGTGTTTAACCCATAACTGGCACTATGGGTCCATTGGACCCGAGAATTTTTTCAAACTCGAATTAATTGTGCTAAAATTTAGAAAATGGACCATGTGTCGACATTTATCTTTAGTTAACATTACTGTCACGAAATACTGTTAATATACTGTGGCAAGCGTCAGTGTGTTTTGGGCAGTCGTTCAAAGTTGGCCTCTCAGAAAACTTGGGTCCAGTAGACCCGTTGTGCGAACAGTGAGTTTGGTTTTGGTGTTTCACTCAAAAAAAAAAAAAAAAAAACAGGAACGTGCTTCTTGTTTCTATATTCACGCAGTCAGATGGGGTTGCAGCTGGTAAACCAAACATGATTCTGCACTATACCAAGACAAAAGGTATGGCACGGATACATATGATCAGCTGTGCCATTATTTACTGTAGCCAGGGGAACCAGAAGATGGCCCCTGCGTTTTTTCTTTGGCATGTTGGATCAGGCTTCTGTCAACTCAAGAATTTTATTGCAATGCAAGCTAAGAAATTATAGGTAGCAAGAAATAGTCTTCACACAGAGCTGTATTGAAGAGTTGGTTCAACAACTCACCAAGCCGATTTTAGAAGAAAGAATGACAACGTACAACTCGCGCAAAGACATTCGCTATGCTATATCTTCAATGTTGAAGATAGGGCCAGAAAATTCAGAACATGAGATGGAACTTATTGTTTTCGAAAAAAAACAAGATGCTTGATATGCACCTGTAATGGCAATAAAGACAGAAAAACAAGATTCTGCTGTTGCGTTTGTAATCGCCCAATGTGCTACGAACACCGAGCAGCCCTTAGCTGTGACTGTGTCAATTTTGAATGACTTTTATATTTATTTTTTAAGAAGAAAAAAATTATGCATTTCATTCGTTTTAAGCAGATAGAAATAAAAAAATTTGATTCAAAAATTCAAAAAACTATGGACTTTTATTTTGATCTAAAAAGTAACTTTTCATTCTGCAAAATAAATAACTTTTTTGGAATTCCAGCTGTAACAGTCATTTTTTTCTTAAAGTATAATATCTACAAAACCTTTTGGACTTTTAAAGAAGTATGTTGAACTATATTCTGTTAAAATTTGGGCAATTATATTAAATAGGGGCTGCGCAATAAACGTTTGAATATGTCGGGTCCAACAGACCCATTATGCCATTTACGTTCGAGCGCGGAATTGTGCCAGTTGAGGGTTAATCAGTATGGTATAGAGTGAAATATATTTTTCTTCATCCTGTGCCCGAAAGTACGTTTTTACCGGATCGTTTTTAAGCAGGGAATGACAGTTTTTGTGGTTTGCTTGATTAATGCGCGCTTCTGATTGGCTGCTGTGTTTTCATGGCTCGCTAGGTAGACTCGCGCTCACATTCATTCTATAACCTGCAAATATCGAACATCACTTCGTGTTGTGTTGCAGATTGTAGTGATCTCTGTGCGTTTCTTTATTTGTTTTGATATAAACTTGAATTTTCTACTTCATAAGTCTGTGTTTGAGTTTTTGATGCATTTTGATGTGTCAGGAATGTGCTAATAAAACGCCCCAGTATTTAAGAGAACAGGTATCCTTTTTACTCAAATGGGGATATGAAGCTCTTTATCAAGAAGAAGAGCAAAATTCTCCAGAGAACATACCACTCGTTACAGCAAGACCATCGTTGCAGGTAGCCGAAATGCCAACATGGGAAATAGGAGATCAAAAATCCACCAAAAAGTTTTTCTCAGGATAGACAAATTATCAAGAACTAATACTGCTCGCCCTGATTTGCACATTGAAAAAGTGTAAAATGTTCACCATGAAGCAGCACTGGACTCAAGAAATAAGAGCTCTTTCAACAGCTAAAGAGCGTCTTGTAAGGCGAGTGAAGTGGGTTCAGAAAAATTCCACATTTTCTACTCAGCCTTCTCGTCTTTTCAACAAAATGTCATGTGCCGTTGAAAATCAGCTTAGTCGAGAAGAGATTCAAGGCTTCTGGGAAAAAGTTTATGGAGATACTTATAAGCTAGATAAAGACGCTTCAGATATCTCAATCTTTCGTAACTTTTGTCAGAGGCAATTATTGCAATGTCCAGAAGAGGAGTATCAAATAATTACTGCTGATGAAGTGAAGAAATTTATCGCTAGAACTAAAAACTATTCAGCGCCAGGGCCAGATAAAATCCACAACTTTTGAACGGAGAACATCCCATACTGCAGTGGTTAGTTAAAGAACACACGGTACTGATCCCTAAGACCGGAGATTTGTCAAGTGCAAATAACTAACGGCCCATATCTCGTTTAAACACCAGCTACAACCTATTCACTGGTATCCTCAAAGAGAGGATACTGATATCTATCGAGTCGGCATGGAGTGCAATAGTTGAAAAACGCGGATGCAAAAGAAGATTGGCTGGTTGCAGAGAGAACAATAGATAGGTGAATTACCTAGGATTCCATCAGGTATCGACGCAATCTGTCCATGGATTGGATTGACTACCGAAAGGCATTCGATAACACGAAGTATGAGCTACTTATTAAGCTCCTTGAGTGCCTGGAGGTCCAACCAAAAATAGTGACATATATGAAAGATCTTATGCTCTTGTGGAGGACAATATTTATCATAACATCCGACAAAATACAAGTGACTACAAGTTATGTCTTGAGATAAGAGGGTGGTCTTCCAAGGAGACTATTTAAGTCCGATACTTTTCTGCATCTCCCCCTTGCCTCTATCTATTGTGCTGCGCGGCATAAGCTTTGGATACCTATGTGGCCCGTCGAACAAAAGAGAATTTAAGGTCAACCACCTTTTGGACATGGATGACCTTAAACTCTTTGCTTGTTCAAAAGGGAACGTTGCAATTCTTGTGGCGGCAATTGGAATGAACTCTGGGAAGAATAAGATGCAGGCGACCAATATTTTGGCCGTTCCGATACTGCTTTACACGTTTGGTGCAATAAAATGTAACGTCGATGAGTTAAAATAACTTGACCGAAGCACGCGCAAGATGATGACAATCCATCAAAGCCATCATACTATATCTTCTGTACCCCGTATATGCCTTCCTCGGGATAAAGGGGATAGAGGTTTGCTGAGCTTAGAATGTCTTCATCGAAGAACGGTTCTAGCTACAGCCTGCTCAGTTCTAAAAAGCATAGATTCTCTTATGCGACTCGTACACCAAGATGAAGTCGTCAACGTTGCTGCGTTTCTCTACCGAGCCGCAGATAGGATAGCATAGGAGCTTGGTCTCCCATTTGATTCCAGCGACACTACACATGGTATATTACCATCTGTGGCATTTCTATTCTGTTGATTTACTTCCCGCGTTGCCATACGTCCAGGGAAACTGGAGTCCGTTGTAGAGAATGATCAGTGTAAGATCTACTGGAATTTCTCGTTTTCCACCACTCAACGTAGAAGTATTACAAAGCCTGATATTGTCCTCCAAAATATAAAGATTGAGATAATTTACGTGATTGGATTCTCGGCATCAGCCGATGGTAACATCACGGCAAAGGAGGAAGAAGAACGTGCGAAATATCAGGGTCTTCTTTTCGAGCTGACCATATTGTACCAAGGCTACAAAGTCAATCTTGTGGTTCTCACAATCGGCTGCCTTGGAGTTATGAAAGCTTCATTTCTTAGGCAGCTCAACAAAATTCCGGCTTGACAGCATTAGGCCCAGATGATCGCAAGTCATGCAAAAGGCATCTTGGTTCTTCTTGGGTCACTGCATCTGGTCCGACCACACTGTTCCTCCTAACATTGCACAAAGGTTGGTAAGCCTAAAAAAGTATCCAGAGGTGAAACCTTCACCTCCAACTGTGTCGTCTGTCGCGTAAGCTCATCCGCGGTTAGAGACCGCACTCTAAGATAGTGGTCGGCAAAATTTCTGCTTAATTTTCAGGTATGGTCAGGCACCACCCGACTTAATTTTTTCTGCTGCTTTTTGGTCTATCCATGTTCCTTAGTGTGAGTGAGCTTACTCCAGCAAGGGTCTTTTGTCCACAGGAATGTCAAAGTACAAAAATTTTTAGTTTCTGAACTAGCGATTTGAAAATAGCATTATCAGCATCTACGAATTTTTCCTATTCCAGTGATATATTACTAGCCTAGAAAAGTTAAAAATTTGAAGGAATTTAATATAAAAAACATCAGCTTTACAGTCAATTTTATACTAAATACTTCTCCAATTTTCAACCTTTATAGACAAATTACATGTCTTTGGAATCGGAAAAATACGGAGATTCCAAATATATTACTTTCAAGTCACTGATTGCAAAATTACGAATTTTTTAATCTAAAATTTTTTCCCCATTTTCTAACGAAGAATCCCTGAGGAAACGGGTGGTCTGGCCAAGCTCGCAGGTACTGTCCTGAAAGTAGGTCGTAGGGCAGCCAGGGCAGGTTACCCTACAATGAGCAAGAGCGTGCCAGCCACTGCTCTAAGAAACAATGTTCTTTGAGTAAATTTTTTAGTCGAAAAGCGACGTGAATATGAAGTTTAATTGTTTAAACTAACACATTTTTCGCAGTTGTAATTTTTTGTATTTTCTTTTCTTTGTAATTAATGTTTTTATACTTTCCGGTTATCTGAATTTTTCTAAACATATTTCATTTTTCTTATTTATTGCAATTATATTTGTGCAAAACAAGTCATGCAAAACGAGTTTTCAATTTGACCAAGCTCGAGCACTATCTGACGGTGTGATGGCCCGCGAGATCTGTAGTTAATTTTGTTAGGGGGTTGTTCACAAAAAAATGCTAGTTGATTGCTGGTGTTAGGGAGTTGTTGTACGTCGGTGTAAATTTGTCGATTTAACCGCTCTGCCTT
>NC_046657.1:174402243-174403424 GCF_010883055.1 Belonocnema kinseyi | reverse complement strand
ATTGGTAGAGCAGGTCCCCTTATCAGAAGTAAAAATATATCAAATAAAGCTAAAATTGCAATACATAATTCTATATTTGTACCGACTGTACTATACGGTAGCAAGACATGGAGTTATCAAGAAAAGGAAACGAGTAAAATTAACGCAATTGACATGAGATTCATGCGCATAATATGTGGGATAACCCTAATGGACAAAGTAAATAACGAGATAATTCTAAAAGATTGTGGTGCAGAAGAGACGCTAGTAGACACATAGGAAAGAAATCGTTTCAGATGGTTCGGACACGTTGAGAGAATGCCAAACGAACGACTAACGAAACAAGTGTATCAAGGTAAAGTAAATGGCAGCGTGCCCAGAGGTAGACCGTGGAAAGAATGGTTAGAATGTGTGAATCAGACCCTAGTTAGAAGAGACACAAGAAGTCACAGAAACACGAGAGCCTGCATTAAAAAATGCATGGACATAAAAGAAGCTAGAGAAGTATGCCAGGACAGGACAGTATGGCGGTAAATAGCTAATAAAAAGAGTGTCAGTAGAGTGAATGACGCCTGAAACAAAGATCTTACAATAAAGACCTTACATAACGACTTCGTGAGGTTCTTCGCTTGGGGTGATTGCTAGAGAGATTGATCAGCAACTTGAGTCGGAGCAGTGCTGCGGAACGAACGTGTTATTTACTTAAATAGCACGAGAATTCTGGATCAATCTGAAAAATCTCTATCCCTTCCACACACTACTCCTTTCCCCTACCGAGCGAGTTACGCCTACCCCGAAAGGGAAATGGCTTAATGGTGTAATAATAATAATAATAATAATAATAACTTAAACTATGTTTATCAACATATCCAGGGCTTGGCTATTTTTGAAGCAATACACCATTTGTTTATGCAGTCAACTAAGAATGTCTTTCCGAAAACTCTTTTCTATATTGCTTTACAAATTCCGATTTGGCTCTTTTCAACGAATAGGGTAAACTTTTTATAGAATTAACCAAGAATATCTTTCCGATAACTTTTTTCTATGATGTTATGAAAAGTATTTTTGATGACTCTTTTCTGTGTTGTTATGTAAATTTATAAAAACTATTAATTATTTTAACAATTTCCATGAACAAATTTAGAGTTTCATTATTTGTCAACGAATAGGCTACATTTGTTTTAACAGAATTAACTAAGAAT
>NC_046657.1:174383593-174402143 GCF_010883055.1 Belonocnema kinseyi | reverse complement strand
AGATCCACACCCTCTTCGTCGAAGAGAGCCATTCTTAAAAACTTGTCCATAAATAATATAAATAACCATGAAGACATAACGCATCCTTGTCTAACTCCTTGAGTAATATCGAAAATGTCACTCAGTTTCCCATTCACTCTTACACTCGCTTTGCTACCTGTATATATTGTTTTTATAGCTTGTAGGATCCATCCATTGACTCCATACTCTTTCAGGAGTTTCCAAAGTTTACTTCTATCTACCTTGTCAAAAGCTTTTTCTATGTCAAAAAATGCACAGAAAACTGTTTTTCCTACTCTCAAACTTTTGTCTGTTATTTGCCTTAAGCTAAATAATTGATTCGTACATGACCTTCCTGGCATAAACCCACTTTGGACTTCCCAAATCTTTGCTTCTGTTATTTTCATTACCCTACGAATAAGTATTTTTGAATATATTTTACTTACGTGCTTAATAAGCTAATCCCTCTGTAATTATCGCACTCGCTTTTATCTCCGTTTCTCTTGTATATTGATACGATAATAGCTTCTTTCCAATCGTCTGGGACGTCTCCCATCTCGAAACATAAATTTATCAATTCGCACAGTCTATGTGGTATGCACGCGCCACCGTGTTTAAGGATTTCAGCGTTAATACCGTCTACCCCGGCAGCCTTACCGTTTTTAAGTTCTTAATTATATCCCTAACCTCAGTGACACAGACTTTTTCAATTGAGTTTTCCATCGCATCGTGTTCAACATCGCAATTGTGGTGTCCTATAGCTTCATCTCCGAATTGTCTCCTAAAATAGTCTCTGAAAGCCTCTAGTATTCCGTCTGCATCATATACCATTTTCACCCTACTATTTTTCATGTTGACAATTTCTGTACTTTTGTTTCCTTTCATTTTTTTATAAAGTAGTTTCCTGCTTCCTTCAAATTCGTTTTGTATTTTTATCTCTTCTTCTGCTCTAATTGTATCTTTACTTTTTTTAACTAATCGTTTAAGTAGCCTGTTTTTGCGTCTATAATCATTTCTACGTCTACTTCTTTCCTCATTGCTAAGACCTGCGATGTTCAAAGTTCTCTTGGACGCTTCTCTTTTTTCTTTTTGGGCAGCCTGAATTTCATCATTCCACCACGCATCACCAGAAATTCTTCCTACAACTGCGGTACCACACACTTCGAACGTACATCTAACAAGGATATCCCGTAACATTGTCCAGGCGCCCTCTATATCTTTGTTTTTTATACGGTCCTCCCATGTAGCCCTATCTATGCTTTCGATTATCTTATTTTGGAAAACTATTCGGACATCCGGTTTCTGTAGGTTCTCAATTTTGATTCGCGTTTGTTTTGCTTTCTTGGATCTCTTTTTTCTTCAACCCCGACCTAAGTTAATTTTTGAGATCAGAAGGTAATGATCAGTATTGCATTCAGGACCCCTCATGACTCTTGTATCTTTGACTAACTATCTAAGTCTTTCATCCACAACAACAAAGTCAATTATACTGCGGCTATTTCCTTTAGACCAGGTGTACATGTGGATCATTTTATGCCTAAACCAAGTATTTGTAATAAACAGATCCCTTTTTAAGCATAGATGAACTAGTTAATCTCCGTTATAGTTTGTTCTTGGCTCCCCAAAATTACCTAATACTCTTTCTGTATCCTGATTTTGGATGCCCACCCAAACGTTCATGTCTCCTAGTAGAATTATTCTTTCCCCATGTTCGCAGATGTTTAATGTGTCATTTAAAGTGTCCCAGGAGGCGTCTTTTACTTCTCTAGGATCACTATTAACCGGCGCGTAGCATGCCATAGTAAATAGTCTTCTGATTCCTACTTTCATTCTAGCCCACAGCAGTCTGGGAGACACGAAACCATGGTCTCCGAGATGCTGCGTTGCTGTTACATTCAAAATCAGACCTACTCCTTGTTTACCATGTGATTCACAGTTTACTCCTGACCATATTTCAAATCCGCCTTACAACACGCCGTCTTTTATGTCTTTTATGTCTTTAGTCAAAGTTGGTGAGAATCGGAGAGAATACGGATGAATTAAAATAATATAAGAAGATCGGAAAAAGTACGAAATGAGTTAGAAGAATTTTAAAATGGTACAAAGAATATTGCTGACATGAGAAATGTCAGAAGATTTTTCTGTAAATTCGCGTGAATGAAAAATAATACGAATCACTCATTTTTATTTTACACAAACACGGGCGCATGTGTGTGTTTGTGTGCATGTAACGCCTATAATAGATATAATAGGGCGTATAAAAACATGACTTGAAATTAAATTTATATATACAAAATACATTTATGATATAGAAAAAGAAAAAATTAGAGGAAGAGAAAAAAATTATTAAAAAAATTCTAATATCGCTTAAAATGATACAAATGTTCCCTACAACTCTTAGTGGATCCTGATCAATTAAAAGAAAAATACCTTAAAATGGTCTAGATTATTGATTTACAATTTTCTAAATCTTTTTAAATATTGTCCTCAAATTAGATTTTCTTAATGAAGAATCATTTTTTATTTTCCTATGAATCTTAGTAAATTAGTAAGTTTGAAATTCTTTTTGAAATCCCTTCAAAACTTATAAATACCTCTTAAAATGATTCAAATTTTTCCTAAAATTTTTAATAAAGCCTGAAAATTTTTTAAAAGGGCCTTTAAATCTTTTTAAATATACTTTTAAAATTAATTATGGGGTTCATACACAATGGTCGAATTTTATACCCGAAAATATTAATTTTCAAGAAAAATGTAAATTTTCAATTAAAGAAAATAGTGTAATTTTTAACCAAATAGTTTAATATAAATATTATACGGATTTTTTAACAGATAGTTGAATTTTCATCTAAAATAAATTTAAAACAGGCGGGCAGGCAGACAGACGCTATCGCCAGAACTTTGGTTCTGGTTTCAGGAGATTTAAAAACATGGGCATCCATTGAAAAACTGAGGTGTGAAACTTCGGACCATTCTAATACTTTCTCAGTCACAAGTGATGAGAATGTTAGGAAACGTTGAGTTTTTTAAAACACCCTTATGTAGCATTACCGCATTACTATTAGTAATTAACAAATGATAGTGTACAAATTTGATCGTTAGAACATCTATTAATAAAATTGTTGTAGTTACTATTTTAGTTAGTAAAATCAACTAATGAAACATCATTCATCAAAATTGGTTCTCTCGACTAGACAGTTTTAGAGATGCAGTACCAAACCGAAATGATTATCGAGAAAATCGTACCATTTTGATTTTCGGATTGAGACAAATTTTGCGTCTTTTAACATTACCACTGATTTGTTTTAGATCCTAAACCGAGATTATCTCACGAAGTTAGAAGAAGTCGGGGAACTACAGGCAAAATGTATAAAGGGAATATCGCATCAACGGTATCGAATGGGCCTTATATCAAAATCTCTTAAACAGTACGTTAAAGAAGATATTTTTCAAAAAATGGATGAAGTTCTTAAACTTTTATTTACAATCGCCTTATCTTGTGAACAATATTCTAATACTACACGGTCTTTGTTAAAAGGTTGCATGCAAGTGAGATTCGGGAGACAATGGATAAGGATATGATGAAACGTGAACAACAGCTGCATGAAATAGAACAAACTCTGCCAAAACCAAATGGTACATACCTATCAATCATTCTAGGAAACGTTAATGTTTCAATATTGAACAAAAACGATAAGTAAGTATTTGCATTTGTAATGTCATTTTATTCTACTTATAGATTTACAAAACTAGAGGAAAGTCGGGTACACTGTAAAAAAAGCTGCCGGAACATAAATAGTGAAATTGCAATCGACTGTAAAATAAGGACCTCTCACAGTTGTCCAGAAATGGATTTTATCCGTCAAATTCTTTCGGAGCTCACAATTTTTACCCGATTTTAAGTTTTGTCTTTAATACTCAACTTTAAATTCCCAACAAACTTTAGAAAAACGATTTTTGATATTTCGTTCAAACAAATTTCTGTGTTAACAAATATGGAGGAAAAAATAGGAAATTTCAAATTATTATTTTTTATTGAAGTGCAAAAAACGAACCTATACTCTAAATTGTCAAAAATGTATGCATACATATTCACCGAATTCAAATAATCTGTTTAATAAACAAAATATTTGTTGACTGTATTTTTGTGGCAGAGAATAAGTAATATTCGTCAATGCCTATGCCGCTTTCTTTGATCTTAAAAAAAAATTATTATAAAAAAATATTACCGACATGTTTCAAACCGTATTTAAGGTCCTTTTCAAGGCTCATTCTCAGCCGGGGTTCAACTTACATGTGTCATTTTTCAGAAGCTTTTCGTACTCTTTTCTCAAAGTAAATTAAACGTTTACTCATTTTTTCTAGAAATCGGCTCTCAATAGTCTCAAAAATGTCTCTTCAAAATATCAAGTTACACAAGCATATCTGAGGCTCAGAACAAGCCTCCAAATATTGCCGTTGGATGCCATTTTTCATATGCCTGAAACTTTTGCATAATATTTCTGAGACATAAAAATGCTATAAATGCAATATTCACTGATAAATGAACAAGCGTATAAAATGTTAAATGAATTGACTTATAATTTTTTGACTAAAAGCGAAAAAGTAAAAATAGGAAACATTTTTCAGCTTAAACTCCATAAAACGTACAAATGGCCGGAGCGAGTTGTTAAAATACTTTTTGTGGAAATAAAAAAAATCGATAAATTTACTTGCCTACGAGAACAATTTGGCGATCACGCCCGTTGAAATTTCTCAAATATTTTTTGGACCACACTACTTTATTTGTGTGTCGGCGCGTGTGTGTGTCTGATAAAAGAAAGCGTAAATTCAAATTAAGTTGGAATTCTACTGTTATTTTGGAATGTCAATATTGGAAATAAGATTATTGTAATTATTACTAGGCCCTTAAATGAGTTCTAAAATTAACTGTATTATCGTCGCGTTGAATATGTATCATTTCGATAAGAAGGCGTTTGTCTAAATTTTGTTCACATTTAAGAATAATAACTTTATTAATATCAAAATTGAAATTATATCAGTCTTTATAAGCATGTGTTTCCAAGGCTGTATTTTGTAAATTATTGTCAATAGATCTTTCATGTTCTCATTTTTTCTTTTTAAGGGCATGTGACACAGCTAAATACCTGTATTACCGACTTCACTTTTTCGGTTCACTGAATGTTTTTTTGAACCTAAACACTTTTTTTGTAACTAAAATATCGAGCTGAAACTTTAGGAAATGTATTAGAGTACAATAAAGTACGTTTAGGTACTGCATTTTGGTAGGAACGTCATTGAAAACTATTTCATCTTTTTTCTGAACCTCAACATTTTTTGAACGTTCGAACTTTTTTATACATAAAATATCGGTCTCAAACTTTGAGAAATGCAAGATCCGAAAGAAAACTACGTTTAAGTACCAAGCTTAATAATAACAGATGTAAAGAAATATATTTCAACAATCAATTCCAACGGCATCAGCCGGTAACGTTGTACACGAAAATACGAACTCTCAAGAGCCTCGTCTAGTGGCCGCCAGGTTTCGTATTTTCGTGTACAACGTTACCGGCTGATACCGTTGGAATTGATTGTTGAAATATATTTTTTTACATCTTTTATTATTAAGCTTTGTACTTAAACGTAGTTTTCTTTCGGCTCTTGCATTTCTCAAAGTTTGAGACCGATATTTTATGTATAAAAAAAGTTCGAACGTTCAAAAAATGTTGAGGTTCAGAAAAAAGATGAAATAATTTTCAGTGACGTTCCTACCATAATGCAGTACCTAAACGTACTTTATTGTACTCTAATACGTTTCCCAAAGTTTCAGCTCGATATTCTATTTACAAAAAAAATTTTAGGTTCAAAAAAACATTCAGTGAACCGAAAAAGTGAGGTCGGTAATATAGGTATTTAGCTGTGTCACATGCCCTTAAGGTCATGTGACGAGTACAACGGCTGATCAAATCAGCCCTGAGATCAATATTTTTTCAACCGTGTTGAAAAATAAAAGTTTAAATAACGCGGCAATTTTTTTCGGGAAATATTAATAAATATTAAAGGATCGTTTGTGGCCTTGCAAAGAGTTGGAGGAAGAAAAAAGCAGAAGTTTGACTTCTAACTTTCTCCGTCGGTAATCATGCATTCTGTTTTACCCACAGACCCGTAGAAGTTTTAAGTTGTTTACTCGCTGCGCTAGTGCTTCTTTGACACAGCTGATACGTATGTCAGACCAAATTTGTTTATTTGCATTTCAAGTGCAAACATTAGTTTTTACATTTTTTGTGCATAATGTTCGTGAGCGATTTTGGTTGTTATGCTCCACTTTGATAAATATAAATCTAATAACTAGCCCATTCACAACATTGAAACTTGCTTGCAGGGTTTTACAGCACGTTCGGTATTTCTCCAAAATAGTAATTTAAAAAAACAACTTTTTTTATCATTCTAATTATTTAGGACCAGAGCCACATTACTGCAAGCCTTCTATTTAGCGTGCCAAATTTTTAACACGATATCTCATTCCGTGTGCACGTAAGCTGGGAGAGGAAAGTACCGATCTAACTTCCACTGATATTTTCTTCAAACATATTTTTTTTTCAAAATTTCCACCCTAGCAAAGCAAAGACATGGACTTTATTATCTCCTGTTTCATTTCCCAAAGTTACAGAGCGATACCTTATTTCGTTTCGACGTAAGTTGGGAAAGAAGAATTGAGGACCAGGTTTGGTCACGAGACCCTCTCGTCACATAGCCTTAACTTTTAATAAAATTATGTAATTCTATGTGTATAGTTTAATTTAATAAAAATATATGAAATGAGGTAACAGAAATAATTAATCTGGGCGGAAATTTCGCTCTACCATCTTATAAAAAATGTCGTGTTGAAAAGTTGATAACTAATGTTGAATACAATATGAAAAACATAACACGAGATTTAAGAAATATAGTAAGAAGTAATATCATTTACTGGATTAAAAATTATATGTATAATATTAACAATTTTACCGTAAATAATCCTACTTTACGTTACATCTGCAACAAGACAAAATAATTTATTCAAAATAATAAAAATAATAACCTCAGCTGATAAAAGCAATAAAATCATCACAATGGAACAAAACAGACTACAATACTTAACGTTAGAACTTCAACAAGACAAAATAATTCAAACCAAGTAATAATTATATTATAACCTCAACTGATAAAAGCGACAAATAATCATAATAAACAAAACAGACTACAATAATGAAGCTTTGCAATTATTAAATGACAATTCAGCATACAAGATGTTAAAAAGATAATACAAATAAGTTTCAAACGAAATTAAAAAAACTTTACTAGTTTCAAAAACAATAACCTTATAAATGATAATACTTACAACTATCTTAACTTTACTAATGTCTTATGGTAGCTTCACGCTTTTATAGACTGCCAAAACGTTATAAAGACGGTTATCCACTCAGACCAATTAAATCTTTCCCAGGTTCGCGTTTTTTATAATCTTTCCTTTTTATAATGTTTCAAAAAGTTTGATCAAAATCTTTACAAAAAATCGTTTGAAATACTAATAAAAACATAAAAGATAGCTGGGATTTTAAGAATAAAATAGACCAAATAGGTATTTTAATTGATTATGCCACTGTCTCTCTTGATATTGTTTCTAAGTTCACTAGGGTGATCCAAAAATTGCCTCTATACTTTTTGTCAGCGAATCTGAAAAAACGAGGGTACCGATTGGTTTCAATTTGCAATTAAATATTATTAAACAATAGGCAACTTTCAGTATTTTTTCAGTTTGTAGGCATTGCTAGGGTATCTTTAGTATGTACATCAAAGCTTCAAACAAGACTTTAACAACACTATATTGCAAAGAAAAAAGATTCGAATACAAAATTAATATTTGGTCAATTCGTTTATTTAAGTTATTAATAACGATTACAGTAAATAATTAAAAGGTAAAAAATATAACAATTTTGTATCTCTCAGATTTTAAGTGTTGTATGATTAAGAAATAAAATCCATATTTGGACAATTTTTTTATATTATTTTTTAATAAAAATTACATTTAATAATTAAAATGTGGAACTCATATAACTGTGATATCCGTTTGTAGGTAATAGTATCAAGTGATCAGAAAAAAAAATTTCTAACGCATGCACGAAATGTTAGAATTTGCACGCGTGTATTTCGTCGCTAAATGTCACCAATTTCGAAACCGTGGTAAAAAACAGTTAGAAAAAGACTTTTTCTAGCTGCTGCGCTTGCGCTCTTTGAGTAAGTTTACTTCTGCTTGCTGTTACGCTTGCGCATTTCGAGTCAGAATTAGTTTCCAGGACTGTCGGAATCATAACCTCACTTCATTATGATTTTACGATTGAGAGACTGATTGTGAGTAGTGAATAGTTATTGGACATACTCTAAGTGATAAGTTACCATAAATTACTGATAAATTGCCGATAAATTACCAAAAAATTTGGAAACTTTTAGAAAATTTCGCGCATTTGTTAGAAAAAATATCGTGTGCTACAGGAGCTAAAAGTAGGCAGTTGAAACTCTTGTGAAGTTTACATTACTTGCCGTCAACTCATCTTCGGGTGGTCTCTGGCTCGTACAGCTAACTTCACACTCGTGTGGAACTGCCTACTTTCCGCACTTGTAGCACAATATACTATTCTCGATCGGAAAATGTATACTTAGGCGATATGGTTACCTATTATGTTTATAACAATTATAAACATTCATTCTTATTACTTTTTAAAATTTTATAGTGCTCTATGTTAATTTTGTTTTGTTTTTAATAACAAACAAAATTTTTGTGCTGATAAATAAATAAAAACTACGTATTTGTTTAGAAAATTTATTTGGAACAAATTTTTTGTTCATTAAATAAGTTATTTACATTCAATGAATATTCACGTATATATTTTCGACGATTTAGAGTATAGTTTCGTTATTTGCACTTCAATAGGAAATAATGATTTGAAATTTCCTATTTTTTCTGCCATATTTTGATAAGATTCTAGTTGTGAGTGGTGAGTGGAAGAAATGTTATTCCTTTTCTTATGTGGAAAATTAATAAAAGTTTAAGGTACTTCGTTGTTTATTAAAACAAGGGACGCCTGGCCTTGACCTTGCGCGGTGAGGGGAGAACTTCACGGATAAGAACCCTGCGGGTATGAGCAACAGCTCTGGTCTTTGAAAATTCGTATCCAGTCAGCGAAAAAGTTCCGTCGCCGAGGGGAGATTTTCGATCGGGGGCTCAGCGATTGCGGGCTAGTAAATGCCCCTAAATAGGCACGGGGGGGGGGAGGTAGCGAGAGAAATTCTGTGGAAATTCCGGAATTCGCTGTTTCGGAACCCCGACCGGGTTCCGGACCGAGAGAATCTAACCAGCAATTTGGATAGTGTGGGTCGTATTTCAAACTGGTGAAACCGGGCGTGGAGATGATAGCCTGGGTGGAAAACCCAGACTGGAACTTGATGACTTCACGGTCACAGAAAATGGTCGCGGAGATGAAGGCCCATTGGGGAGAGCGGAATTCGGTATCTCCTGGGACGTGAGGAGTCGTTTTATTAATTACTTTTCCTCCGTATGCAATTCAAACGCTTCCGGGGGTTTCCGGGACGCTTATAGGGCTTCTGACAGACGAACTCCAGATGTCAAGCGAGATTCCGATCACCGGGGGCATCGATTGGTCGAACGAAAATATTTATGGCTAAAATCGATCCTACATTGCAATAGAGAAAAGCTAAAAAAAAATGAGTCTCCCAAGGACGCATATATTCTAATATGTTAAGATGTTTAAACAGTGTGGACGATCCTTAAAAATTACGATAATTTTTAATTTTCGTGGTTTCGATGGTGTTCGCCGTTTAGGTGTCTTGTCCGTTTTTTCCTGCAGACATTATTTCATTGCTTATTGTTTCGCTTGGACGGCATCTTCACACAAGTCAGACATCACCGCCATTCGCCTCCAACTATGTACGATATTCATCATAACAATCGCATCGGGAATGTGGCTTACGCAGCCTTTTGAGTCATAGCGAGATAAAAAAAGACTGCCAGACTTGAAAAGGGGGTCTGGAGAAACCGAATATGGCGGCTATCGGGCTGAAAATTTGCAAAAGACAATCTTAAACCAAGGTCCTTCGAATAGTTTTATACGAAATCTCATCACTTGGATTGGGTGCCGTTTTATATGGAAACCCGGCTACACCCTTTCAATACAAACAACAGTTTGTATTCGTAACGCCAAACATGTAACCATGCAATATAACACAAGTTTTAATTTCACTGTTAAAGTTTCGGCAGCTTTTTTGCAGTTTAATCCCAGCTACTTATCTGTAGGATTTGTAGGTGGTCGTTCGATTTTAATGAAACTTGGTGAAATTATAAAGAGATATTTCGTGCTGAAAGGATTTTTTAAATATCGATATTGCTAAAACCGTAAAACTAATTTTCGTGAAACTTTAATGTATTATAGAAAAAAGTATACGATTTAATAGTATAATACAGAACATTTTTTGTTCGAAAATTTTGACAAAAAAAAAGTTCAAAACATTTTTTTATTCAATTTTTCGCCCATAGTGCACCTTTTTTATTTTATTTTTCTAGTTAGGATATAAAAATTCCTTATAAGTTCACCTTTTATTTAAAAGCAAAATTTATGATGCCTCTTCCAGATCAGGAGATGTCATCATTTTAGTGAGACTGTGCGCCGCCACCACGCTGTCCTCCAAGTGTCACGGGTTGCGGAAGCCAACCCGTTGCAATTAGTGCTTTGCGCTTAAACCAATTAATGGCTTAACAAATGTTAAATCTAGAGAAAAAGACAAGGTATCCGGGAAGAAAGACGAGGGCTCTAAAAAACGTATAAAAAGCGTTTATTTTACGAGACCTAAAGGAACTTTAAGTTCCAAACGAAAGTTTCGAGATTTAAAAATTGGCCTCTTAAAGTTTACTAAATTGCCGCCCAATGACTGTGGGTTTTCTGGTGCGAAATCTTTTGCAAAATCCATGAAAATACCAAGTTATTGATCCATGGATCAAACATGGAACATAATACTAGCGCAGTGCATCTTTTTGTGGAGAGGATCACAGCTGAATTGAAGGCAAAGCACACACAAGTCCGAAAATAATTTTTAGCTGACGGAGCAGCCTCTCAATGCAAGAATAAGAGCAATTGACCTTTCGAATAGTATAACCATACGTAAAATGTTTAGTCTGAGAGTGGGTGGACACCAGAATGACGCTCAGACCTAAGCGACCAAGGTCCTCGTCACTCTTACGCGAAGTATTTACGTGTGGTTATACTTTCTGGAGGCTTATTTTTATCAAGTTCGCTTTTCATCAGCGTGATTTTGGAATTGAGGCAAGCTGGGAGTTCCTTGCTACTTCTCATGGTAAAAGTCCATGTGGTGGCAGTGGAGGAACTCTTAAGGGCATGCGATACTTAGAAAATTGTTGATTTTACCAGTTTTAGGTTACCCCGGCTTTTTTTCTAGGATAAGAAACATTTTGCCTTCAAAATCTGGTAAATGATAGCGAACATGCTAACGAACGTCCCCACACACTTTTTTTGTGTTTTTTTATCAAAAAATTTTTGATATTGCTAACAACGGGCGTGTACATTTCAAGGTTATGTGTGTCACAATTCACCCGAGCGTTACTTCCAAACTACACAATATTTTTGGCCGAAAACATTGGACTTACAAATAAACATAGCAACTAATCTCCAGGAACTAACCTTGTTTGCAGGCAATCATTTCCAGGTTATCGGAAAGGCAGAGATGAAAAAAGACGTAACCTCAAAATAATGCATATGCATACAATTTTTATTTAAAACAATATTTTTTTATCCCACAAAAAAGAGTCCGGGGACGTCCGTTATGATATTTTATAGCATTTCCGAATTCAGTTTTTAAAAATTTTCATTTTTGTGGAAAAGAAAGCCAGGGAAACTGTAAGTATCAAATGCTCTTGAGCGAGACAACGAGTCAACATTTTTTGGGCATTTTTGGTCAAAATTAAAAAAAATTGTATTGAAATATTAAATCTTATACTTTTTCTATAATTTATTAAAGTTTAATTAAAATTTGTTTTACGCTTTTAGAAATATCGATAATTCAAGACATGTGATGCCGAAATACAAAATGAAATTTTCAAAAATGCTTTAGGCACGAAATATCTCTTACACTACCGTATTATTAAAAATCATTACTGACTTTGAAACGTGATTATTTACTCAAAATAGGAAAGTTGTAGCAAAAAGTCTCAAATTCATGCCATGCAGTCTTTGAAGTCTTATTTTAACTTAAGCCAGTAAAACTTTTTAAATCTTTACGGGTTCTCGAGATACGACTTTAGATGTCTATGTCTTAAATTTCAAGTTTCAGTCGGCAAGTACTGCTGTCGACCGCCAAAGATTTTGTTTCTTAACTTCAACTCGTGCTTTGACTCAGGATACTCACGAGAAAAGACTGATACCGACAGTTCATAATCTGCGAAATCTTATCTTTAATTTAAGACAATAAAACTTCAAAATTATTGACATGTTCCGAAGGTATACAAGTAAATGTCCAAACGTGTACGCGTCGAGTTTCACTCTACGATCACTGCAAACGGCCTGATTTGATGTTAAAGCGACTAAAATTCTGCTCCTAAACGCTTGGAAATTTTTAGCCGTATCTCAACAACCGATAAAAGATTTTTTAAGTATTTACATTAAAGAAAAGATAGCAAAGACTGTGTGTTATGGATTTGAGATGTTTGCCACTAGTTTCCTGAATCATGTCACAAGTTAAAGTCAACAAATTCTTACATTTGTTTAAACTTCTCGGATAGTATATACTCCTTAAAAGCTTAAAAATATATCTGTTAGGGTTCATTCTTCGTGAAACTTAATAAGATCTTTAACGATTAAAAAAAAAGTTTATCGTTCCTTTTTTCAACGAGTAATCAGTCATCAAGTTTAAAAATCAGCCATGATTTTTAATATCCTTTCGCTGATATTACCAACAATTTTCGATGGTAGTGTATGTAACACTATAATTTCGCCTAGCTTAATTACAATTGAACGACCACTTTTAGATCCTGAAATATTTCTGACGTATACTGGCTCAAAATTTACCATGAAACATTTTTAAAACTACAAAAAATGGTTTTATTTTAATTTAGATGCTTAAATTCACTCTCGAAATGGACTGTTATTTTTTTAATAACAATTTTACTATTTTCATAAACATTTGCAATTTTTTGTAACATATTCCTTGTCAGGTAGCCCTGGCCATTTAGTGTCGAGTATCTCCGGTCAGATTTTTTCGTGCTCTATTTGAATTGCTCTCTGCAAAAAAATAATCAGTAATTATAAATAATTTCTTATAACGTTTCGTGTAATTTCAAGGAACTGCGATTATTTGTTTTATCTTCTAAGAGTATTTGAAGGGCCACACTGCATAGGGCGTAAGTGCTAAATTTAGAAAAATCGATTTACTGGCTTAAACTAATTGTTTCCCTCTAACTCGTCCCCCTGTGGAAGATTTTGGTCCAATTCGACCCGAAAGTAGATCTAGGAAAAAGGTCCGTACATACGGCTCTAATGCCACGATACTTGCTGGCGTAAGTGCCATGCTTCATAATGTGGTGTCACCGCGGCGTCATTGATTTTCAGAGTACGTGTCGATTATGGTTTTTGGAAATTTATCCGTAAAAAATTATGAATTCTTTCTGGTGCGTGCCGATCTTTGATCAGAGCTTTTTCGCACATGGTTATATTTTTTTAAACCCCTATTTTTGCAATTAAATAGGGCTACCTATAGCTCAAAAGCACTTTTTTGTTTTTCCCTTAAATTAAAAAATTAAACAGTTACACAACTTTTAATGTGTTCAAATTGAAGCTTTCTGGTGCGCGCCGATCTTCGATCAGGGCTTTCACTCACATGGTTATCTTTTTCAAGTCCCTCTTTTTCCAATTGAATAGAGCTAAGCCATAGCTCAAAAGTGCTTTTTTGTTTTTCTCTCAAATTAAACAATGAAACAGTTACGCACTTTGTATATGTCAAAATTGAAGTTTTTTGGTGCTTGTCGATCTTTGACCAGGGCTTTTTGCACAGGGTTATATTTTAAAGTGCTCTTTTTGTGATTCAGTAGAGCTAACCAACAGCTTAAAAGTACTATCTTGTTGTTGTTTTTTTTTAATTAGGAAAATAAAACAGTAACGCAACTTTTCATGTATAAAAATCAGTGTTTATGGGGACACGCTGTATCTTTCACAAAGTTTTTCTCGGAGAAGAATGCTTTTTTCAGGATGTGCGTTTCATGGTTTGATAAAGCCTAACAGTATCTCGAAACGTTCTTGCATATTTTTTTTTTAAATTATTTGCGTGAAAGTTGGACAGCTTTTAAGTTCTCCCGTAAAACTCGTGTTTTTGCACTTACGCCCGTATACAGTGTGCCCCTTCATTTGTATTCTGTTAGAATGATCTTGTACTTTTACATCAATTTTTCATATATATTGTCCAAATATTAAGATTTTCTTGGTAGCCGGTGCTATCTGACATTCATTTTAAATAACCTTTTTTTAGTCCTCACATAAAGCGCCTATTTTCCACTCTAATATAATTATTCTTTGAATATCTGCTTTGTAGCTATAAAAGCACTAACATTATGAACAACGCTTTATATTACTATTATTTTTAAATTATATTTCTTTTAGGTTCAAGTACAAAGACGAATACGAAAAGTTCAAACTCGTTTTATCTGTGATTGGTTTCATTCTATCGGTACTAAACCTCTTCACGAATATAAGGTAGTTAAAAATACCATATTCTGGATCTATTATTGTTTTAAATATGAAAATTGTTGAAAATTTCATAAAAATGTTTCAGAACTCTGGAATTAAGCTTCATGTTTTTACTAGTCTGGTATTACTGTACGCTGACGATAAGAGAAAGCATACTTAAAGTTAACGGATCAAGAATTAAGGGGTGGTGGCGATTTCATCACTTTTTATCAACCGTTGTGTCAGGTGTTCTTCTCGTGTGGCCTAATACTGGAGCGTGGTACTCTTTCCGAGGCCAATTCATGTGGTTTAATGTATATATAAGTGAGTTGAATGAATTTAATACCAAAATTGAAATAATTGAATCAATCTTTTTTTTTTGTATTTTGATCAAGACCTCTTTTTCTACTGAAAACCGTTTAAATTGATATACAATATGTCCTCCACGGCTACCTACGTACACTTCTTCTTCCACTGTACAACGACACTATCCCTCACTGTTTCGAAATTGCTTCAGGCCCTCGATGTTAGTTCCCCCATAAGGACAATCCCTTAGTTTGCCAACTTACTTATTTCCTCTCTATTTCTACGCCTATTCCTTAATTTAAAATGCCAATAGGCGGACAAAATCCCTGAAGTTTTGACGAGTTTTAGAGTATAATCGTAAATATAGGTAGATTCTCAACAATGTCGATATGAATATTAAATTTTCATAAGCTCCCCATTGCGTTAATGAAGTGATTCACAAATTTTTTTCTATTGTTTTTTTGTTGGTAAAGTTGTATCCAATCATAGGAAAAGTCATAAAACGTTGGAGAACCAAAAAAACTTTTAAGGGACAGCAGAGCTTTGAATATCAAAAAAGTACTAATTGGACCCTCCGACCCTTCTAGTTTTAATAATCGCTGGGGGATTGTATTGACCTTCAAAAATAAATTTTTTAGAAATTGTTGACTTACATCGTTGTCTTTCGCGTCAGGTGAATTGAAAACATTTGAGTTGTTTCAAACGTTTTGGAAATTATATAAATTCTTTAATTAAAAATTAAAATTTAATTTAATTTCATCAATAAAATTAATATATCTTGCAGAACTCTTTTAAAATTATTGTTTAGCGACGTATATTTCATCAGTTTTTTTGTCTTGAAGCCTTTAAACACAGTTTTTTGTTTATAAGGAAAATATTGTTAATTAATGAATTTTTTTATCATGATGAGGAATTATATTTGAAAAAGTGAAAATTTTATTCCCTTGAAAATCGCACTGTAGTAAAAATACAAAATAAAAAGAAATACACTTTTTTACTAAATAATTATTCAAATATTCTTTAAAAACTTTTCTTTTCCTTGTATCGAAGTAAAGTTTATGCAAATTTTTTTACAGTAGTAAGAATACAAATTGTCGAGGAGAATTGCATTAAAAAATCTTTTCTCGATTTCTTATATACAAATTTTGCTTTAAAAAGTTTTTGTTTCTAAACATCTTCTAATTTTTTAATTTGTTTAAATATTTAGAATTGCAAATTTTGAAATTCAAATACTTTTTTAAAGAATAATTAAATAATTATTCAACTACAAAGTTTTTTAAAATTTTGATATTTTTACTACAATGCAATTTTCAAGGGCCCGTGTGAAAAAAGCCCGCTGAGCCTTCTCAGGATGAGGGCCCCCCAGTGGGGACCCGCATGGATTTTCCGTGAGGGCAACTGAGCTGGGCCCCCAGCGGGGGCCTCTATGGAAAATCCATATTGTCAGAGTTCGAATTTCAAAAAGTGTTATCGAATTTTTGTCAGAAATTCGCTGTTTGTAAGTCTGAAATCATGAAACCATAAAGTTTGTGGCGTCAAAAAAATATTCACCCTTTGGACTTAGAAATTTTAATCGTTGATCCGTGAGGAAAACCGCGCTGGGCCCTCGACGGGGGCCCTCGTATAATTTCCACGCGTGGAACATCCTTGCCCCCCCCCCCCCCCCCCCCCCCCCCCCCCCCTGGAACCCTCAGTCTAAGAGGTCTCAGCGGGGCTTTTTCCACACGGGAAGCTTGATCAATAGTTATTAATAAAATTAAAAATTTAAGTTAAAGAATGTATATAATTTCACAACTGAGATGTTAATCAAAGAATAAGACTTCCCACTGTAAAAATGCGTGCCTACGAGACATCATGTACTTTTCACAAATTTAATAAAACTCACTGATAAGGGCCATCATTGGAATTAAAGTGGAATTAAAGTGGAAAATTGTATAATTTTTCATCCATACAAGTTCATATATCATATTTATACTTTATTAGATTGGACCTAATCTAATAAAATATATTCAAATTTTTTTTTGGACATATTGTTATTCTTTAGATAGGAATAGATACAAGTTAAAAGACAAAGGGATTATCTACAAAGGGGACGTATCGTCGCGGGTCGGGAGTAACTTCAAATCAATCGAGGAGGCAGTATCATTTTATCGCGGCTTACCTGCTCGTCTTACCCTCTCCATTCGACTTCTGCTCACGTCCCTAACTGAGCGAGAGTGTTGTGTCAAGCCTTGCCTTTCAGGGTAGGCGTGACTCACTCTGTGGGGAAGGGAATAATGTGAGGAAGGGATATAATATTTTGTAATTGATCCAGAATTCTCTTGTTATTTATTTAAATATCACGTTCGTTCCGCAACACTTCTTCGACCCAGGTTGCTCATCATTCTCTGTAGCAATCACCCCAAGTGAAGATCCACATAAAGTCGTCATGCGAGGTTCCCCACTTGGGTCCATTAGTATCCAAGGTCTTTCGTTTCAGGCGTCATTTACTCTACTGACACTCTTTTTATTGACTATGTGCTGCCATACTTTTTTGTCTTGGCATACTTCTCTAGCTTCTTTTACGTCTAAGAATTTTTTTCATGCAGGCTCTCGTGTTTCTGTGGCTTCTTATGTCTATTCTAACTTGGCTCTCATTCACACATTCTAACCATTCTTTCCGCGGTATGCATCTGGACACGCTGATATTTACTTTACCTTGATACACTTGTTTCGTTAGTCGTTCATTTGGCATTCTCTCAACATGCCCGAACCATCTTAAACGATTTTTTTCCCATGTGTCTCTTGTGCACCATATTCTTTGCGAATTATCTCTTTAATCACTTTGTCCATCAGAGTTTTTCCTTATATTATGCGCGTGAATCTCATACATGCATCCCTAGCATCTATTCTACACGACATTCTTTGAAAATTATCTCGTTACTCAGCTTGTCCATCAGAGTTTTCCGCATATTATGTGCATGAATCCCATGTCAATTGTGTTAATTTTACTCTTATCTTTTTCTTGTTAAGTCCATGTCTCGCTAACGTACAGTACAGTCGATACAAAAATAGAATTATGTATTGCCATTTTAGCTTTATTTGATATATTTTTACTTCTGATAAGGGAGCAAGAACTTAAGGTATAAGAACTTATCAACTGGTTTAATGTCGTCATTATTTTATATAATATTGCATAGTGAATATTATTCCATGAATAACATAAATAACTATGAAGACATAACGCATCCTTGCCTGACTCCTGGAATAATATGGAAACAGTCACTCAAATTCCCAATTACCCTTACACTCGCTTTGCTACCCGTATATATATTGTTTTTACAGCAGCCATCCATTGATTCCATACTCTTTCAGGACTTCCCAAAGTTTACTTGTATCTACCTTTGTCAAAAGCTTTTTCTAGGTCAACCATGTATGTAAGCCCCAGCGTGTCCTCTCTCTCTCTCTCTCTCTCTCTCTCT
>NC_046657.1:174379054-174383578 GCF_010883055.1 Belonocnema kinseyi | reverse complement strand
GTGTGTGTGTGTGTGTGTGTGTGTGTGTGTGTGTGTGTGTGTGTGTGTGTGTGTGTGTGTGTGTGTGTGTGTGTCAAAGTAAAAAACGGGTCATAAAAATTTTGGGAGTAAAAATGGAACATAAATTTTACGGAATAAAAAGGGAACAAACAAATCTTTCGAGTAAAAACTGAACAAAATATCGTCAGATTAAAAATGCAACATACTGATTCTCCGAGTAAAAACGGAGGAAACGAGCGCACGGCTGGAAGGAAGGGATGCACGCACGTCTGTTAGTTGGCGATAGAGGCTCGAACCGCGGCCAGCTTTGGATCATCACCTGCTATTCTGACAACAAATTTAATTAATCTGATCGTTACTTTTGATGGACAAAATCAATATTTTTACTAACTGAAAATCAAAGTTTTTTGGAAATATAAATTGCACTCACTCAGAGTGAAATATTAAAAATTTGTTTAATTTTAAATAAATATATGTAGCATAGTTCAGTAAAGGATACAAATAACGAACAATATGAAAAATGTATCATAAATAAATTATAATGTCTGACAGTGTTTTTGGAACTTGTATAAGAAAAAATATCAGAGAATTATTTCATTTGGAAAAACTTCTAGCGATAAAGCTATTCTGTTTCGTAAAAGGGATCAATAGATTTTTCCTTACACTATTTCCAATTTTCATTTTCTTTCTTAATTTCTTGTTTTCGAATATTTCCTATACATAGAGAATCAGTCCATGTAGGCGGCATGCATATCTTGCATCCGAAGAGTTTCAATTTGTTCAGTTTCTGGAAAAAATTCGATTAAAAGAAAAGTGTGCAATAAGACTCATTAATTTTGAAATTCAATACCCCGCCTCCAAGCTTGTTTTTGTAGACTCCAAAAATCAGCCTTAAAACTCCAAATAAGCTTTTTGCGACAAAGGACATTGTGCAAGAGATTCGAAAAGATACCATTATCTCCATTTTTCACATGAAAGTAGTTTGAACTCTTTGTTAAATCTTTTTAAGCTATCCGAAATCTCTACGAAATATTTGAGATCTTTGCGAAATCTTAGGAATCCTTAGGAATTTATTGCCATCTGTATCAAATATTTAGAATATTTTTGACATATTAGTTATATTTTAGAAATTCTTCAAATAATTAGATTGTGAAATATTTTTAAACTATCTGAAATCTTTGAAAAATATTTGAAATTTGTTTGAAAAATTTGGTTGCATTTTAAAAAATTTTTGAATTCCTTATTAAATCTTTGCAAAATATTTAAAATCTTTACAAAATCTTTGGAAAGTCATTGAAAACATTTGAAAATATTTTCGTAGTACTTGTCATATTTTTGAAACTGTTGAAATCTTTAATCATTTAAGTATTTCTGAAATCTTTGGAAAGCTTTAAAATATTTTTGATACATTTGTGAAATTATTAAAATCTTTACGAAATCATCTTTTTTTATATTTGAAAAAATGACTGAAATCTCTGCGAAATCTTTGCAAAATCACTCAAGATTTGTGAAATTTTTACGAAATATTTTTTAATATTTGTAAAAATGATTATAACCTTTCGAAAATCTTCGGAAAATTATTGAAATCTTTCTAAAAAATCTTTCTAAATCATTCTAATATTTGTGAAATCTTTCTGAAATCTTTACGAAATAGTTTTGAAATATTTGGTAATTCGTGAAGTTATTGAATAGGGTTGTTTCGCGATTTTAGATGAAATAATTTTTAATGCATAATTTTAATCCAAACCGAAGGTACGTTCTATTTTTTTTCTGTTGAGTCGTTCCACAGAAAAAAATTCTTAAAAATTGAAGGCAATAAATTACTTATTCAAATTGGTGTCACGTGGATGTCACGTGCCTCAGAGGTTCTCATAATTATCTATCAGTGTGAGGATGTGGGTTCAATGAAAACGATGAAAACAATGAAAACTAACGAAACTCATGATAAAGAGATTAGGTCAAGGTCTGCTGTCAATTCTGACTATTTTGATTTGATAGCTTTATTTGTTAAATTTTATGTGTCAAAAAAAGTTATCCTGTTATAATATTTGCATTAAGAGTCAGTAGTACTTTGAAGGAAAACAGTAAGTACAATTATGAACACATATTTTAAAATCGTACATATTTACGAATTATTCGCTAAACATGACTACATTTAAGTACTTTTTCAATGAATCCTCTATACATACCATAAATATATCTATTTCCAGTTAATTCCCGCTATTAACTGTTACGAAACCCTCCGTTGACATTTTTTAAACAATATTTTCCGAATTCTATTTTCGATATGCACATAACCAAATCAAAACATCGGCACAGAAAAAGATATTTGAGAATCACTGACGCATGAGCTGTCCAATCGACATCATGATAAAAAATTCATATTTCAACAGTAAATTAAAAATAGTAAACAATATATAAAAAATATTTTATCTGTGCTTTTAAAATTAGAATTTTATAAACTATAAGATCCATTTATTGGAAAAATTATATCTGACTTTGGAAACAACCCTATTTTTTGTGAAATATTTGGGAAATAATTAAGGTCTTTGTAAAATATTTTTAATCTATGTAAAATATTTCGATATATTTGAAACCTTTTATATCCATAGGAGATCATTAAAATATTTCCGAAATCTTTCGAACTCTTTGCGAAGAAATGTTTGAAATTTTTAAATATTTGTTAATATTTATGAAATTATTGAAATCTTTGGGAAATCACTGATGTCTTTGTAAAATCTTCTAAATCTATCCGAAATCTTGCGAATTATTAAAAACATTTGGACATCTTTCCGAAATATTTGTAAAATTTTTGAAATATTTGGTAATATTTGTGAAATTATTAAAATCTTTGAGAAATTATTGAAGTATTTGTGCAATCTTTGAAATATATCGGAAATTTTTATAAATCAATTAAAGTCTTTGTGAAATCATTGAAATCTTTGTCAAATCTCTTTGAAATCTCTGCGAAGTATTTGGTAACTTGTGAAATCATTGAAATCTTTGGCAATGTGAATTTTATACCTGTATTTATTATTATTAATTATTTACTATTTATTGTTCATTTATTTTTATTTATTTACAATTTTTATCTATTATCATATTATTATATTATGTACAAATTGTGCCATTTAATATTATAAGTCTATTCTCCCACCCCCACCTAAAGAAAAAAGGCTCCGTCGCTTCTGCTTGCCATCAATGTGATATTTGCTGAACATTCCTTAAGAAATTACTTAACTTTAATTTACGAAAAGTTCAAAACAGGTACTTATTTTTCCCATTCAAATTTACTATTATTGTCTCTATTTCATGCTTTCTCCTTTCTTTTAATCCTGTTTTTCACTCATTTTAAGATACTTTCTCCTTTTCTCCCTATTTTCGCTTTTTAAACTTAAATTCGAACTGAATTAATAAAACTCCTGAATTAACAAAGAACAATTTTATGAATAAAATTAATTTAAAAATTCAACCATTTTGCTGATAATAAAGTAGTTTTTGTAAGGGTAATTCCTGCAGTAGTCTGAAAACCAAGTGTCTCCAATTTTCTATGTTTTTTAACCAATGGTATGAAAAGAAGGAAGAACATAAGAACAATAAAATAATAAAACAATAAAAGAATTACAACGGTTCAGTATTTAAATTTAAGGGAAAATATAGGAGAACTTTTCTACTGAATAATTCAGGCCTTTGCAAAATTAAAATTAAAATGGGAAAAACAAGTACCTGTTTTTAATTTTTTGTAAATTAAAGTTTAGTAATTTCTTAAGGAATTTTCAGCAAATAATTTCCACCCCATTAATCGTAATTTAAAATCTCCCAACCCCCTTGTATTGTGAAATTCCACTGATATTCTGAATCACTGATTTTTCAGCACAAATGATTATATTACGTTAAAATTAAAGTTCAGAAGTATTTTAACACTCATTTTCAGTTTTTTAACAATTATAATTTTCCTTAACCTTTTTTACTCCTGTAAATCCTGAAAATGTATTATTTTTCGAATAAATGATACGAGTTGGGTGCTTACGGCCTACATGGACTGGTTTGAGTTTGAGAAATATTCGCAAACAAAAATAACGAAATAAAAAGAAAATGGGAAATCGTGTAATGAAAAATCTATGGATCAGGGAGACGGCAGTAAGTTTGCTTATACGAATTGTTGCAAAATACACATTATTGTATCTTCACATTTTCAGATAGCTACCTTTTACGATACGGAATAACTTTATCGCTAGAAGTTTTTCTAAATTAAATAATTCTCTGATATTTTTTCTTATACAAGTTCCAAAAATACTGCCAAACATCACAATTTATTTATAATACATTTTTCATATTGTTATTGCTTTTTATTTGGGACTCTTGATCAAATGATGAACCAAAGCTGGGCACGGTTCGAACCTGTATCCCGACCTAACATCCGTGCGTGCATCCGCTCTATTTAGTCGTACGCTCGTTTGTTCCGTTTTTATTTGGAGAATCAGTATGTTGCCTAAATCTTTGAATTTATAATAAAAAGAGAGC
>NC_046657.1:174374467-174379044 GCF_010883055.1 Belonocnema kinseyi | reverse complement strand
CCCCCCCCCCCCTCTCGGACAAAAATCTCCGCATTGTTTGTAGTTTTTAGGTTTAAAATTTCTTTTTCATCCAAAAATTATAATAAATTGTTATAAATTACTTATCTGTAAGTAGGTTTCCGGGTTTTCTATTATCTGCATAACGAAATACAATTTTAAAAAGAACAAATATACCAAATTTAGAATTTTCTATTCGGTTTCTCCCCATTCTCGGGGTACGCGACCGGTAATTTTGAAGTCTTTTTAAAACTGACTTAAAGGACAAAGTGAGAACCACATGTTAGAGGTGGTTTAAAATTACGTCACAATTCCGGTGACCTAAAAAAATGCTACGACAGGCAAACTTTCCAGGAATAAAAACAGTTCAATTTTGAATTTTCAACTAAATGCACAAATAAGATCATTTGTTAATGCAATAAACTAAAAAGTTTAAAGACTCCACGCATGTTTGAAATTTAAACATTGTTATATAGTTGAATTTAGAATAGTTTTAAACAAATGACATGTTCCCTTGTTTAAAATGTTTGTTGGCCCTGATTTTGGACCTGAAAAGGTCCGTTCAGAATGCTGGGTAAATACAATAATAAATGTGAGTAATTGCGAATTCATTTTCGCGTTAAACGTGTATGAAGTCTATTGCAAACGATAATATGAAGATACCGATTGAACGAGCTGCAAACGAGACATTTTAGCCGAATTATAATCGTTGATTCAACCTTGAACAGTTTCGGGTTTGTTTTTTTAATCAGAATTCTGAAACTGGTAAGGAACATTAATGCTATTAAACTTGCAATAAGCCTGTGTTTGAATTTCGAGCAGGATTTGAATGGTGCGTGGAGTCTTTAAACTTTTTAGTTTATTGCATAATTAAATATTACTATTTATTACTTAATACATTATTAGTCATTATTAAGCATTTAATCATAATACTTTAAAAGATAATGGTTTCCCAAACTATTTAATTACCAACTGTTTAAAGTAAGAAACTTTCCGATTATATAACACTGAATTTGGTTCTAAATCCAATAAAAATAAAAAATAAATATCTTCTCTTCATTTCACAATTTGCCCTTACATAGAAGGCGTATCAGAAGAAATTGAACAGGTTCTAAAGAAAAAAAAATCAAGACCATTTACAAACCAACTAATGGCTTCTTCAAACTTTTTAGCAACCTGAGAGACCCACTTCCAAAAAAGAAAATTTCCGGAGTTGTTTATAAATACAATTGCACTGTCTGTCGCTTTTCTTATATGGGTGAGACTGGTAGACCTAAAGAAACCCGTACTCGTGAACACAGATATTCTATCTCCCATCCTGATTCAGTCGCTCATACTACTCTTACTAAACATTTCATAGACACTGGCCATAGTTTTGATTTAGATCATTTTGAGATTTTATCAATGGTGAACAATAGAACTCGTAGAAAAATAATAGAAAACTTTTTTATCAACAAAGTACCAAATACTGTTAATCTCCGTTATGAAAATAATTCATTCCCTGACTTTTAAAAACCTCTTACAAGTTTTAAATTTTCGTTGTTGATAAAGTTTCATTATATGTTATCGAATATCACATTTTGTTTTTCTTGTTTGAATTTTCGTAACTCGCTTTCAGTTTGTTCAGTCAGTCGTCTTCACGTCAAACGTGATGTTGGGCTTTTTCCCTTTTTCTATTTACTTTCTTCGCCTTTTTAAATATTTAAATGTTTTACGCCATGTTTCGTTGTGTTCCTGTGACTTATTCGCTCTGACTCTTTACTTCGATTTTTAGCTTGTACCAGGTATTTTTTATTGTTATTTACATTGACCTTCCGTCTTTCCACTGACATTACAGTTATCTCTTAAAAAATTGATTTAAAATTGAGGGCCTCCATTTATGAGACAACCCTCCTTTGTTTGTATATTAATTAATTATTGTTTAGATTGTTTTTTCATTATTTGCATGTTTTTTACAGACTTAATAAATGTTAATTCTTTGACTGATGAGGTTCCAAACAGTGACCGAATCGTCTCAAAATAATTATCGTGCTTCTTCTTTGTTGACCTTCATTTCCATGACTTGTTTCGCTAGTTAATGTGTGTATGTATGTGTATATATATATATATATACCATGAACTTCATGTAAAATATTAATAATATTGATATTAAATAGCTCCTAATATAGAATATATTGGATTTGACGATCATCCTCCAATTACACAGGCCGACACGGTTTTGACCCAGAAACCAGAATATACTTTTCCGAAGGTTTTTGGTATTCTGAATCCGAATCTGATGTCCAAATTTCTCAATTGGCTCTGGTTTCCGAGATATTCTAACCTAATAGTGCAAAAAAAGGATTTTTGCTCTAAACAGGAGTAAAATCACAAACATAAAAATTTCAAAATGTGATATCTCAGCGAAAACAAAAGATATTTTAACAAGTCTAACGGCATTCGAAAGGGCGAGACTTATACTTTAAAATAGTGTTTATGGTTTTTTGAGTGGATGAAAAAATCGAAGCTACATAACCTCAAATATAGCCATTTGAGAAATGTGGGCCTCAGATTCGGATTCAGCATACCAAAAACCTTCAGAAAAGTATATTCTGCTTTCTGGGTCAGAGGGCCGACCTGATTTTGTCGGCCTGTCTTATTATTATATAAACACCTAATCTTTAAAAATATAATGATAATCAATTTAAACAATTAGGTATAATATATTATGTTGTAATGATTATAATAACATTTTGTAGTTGAAGAAATCATTAAAACCAATGCCTAGTTAAATAATTAATTTTAAACTGTAATAGAAAATTAAACAATTCATGAATTTCATAACTTAATAATCGAACTACTTTGTTAAAAAAGAATTATTTTGTTGGAAACTAATTTTTTAATCTGAAAATTCTACGGAAAATTCCATAATGCTAGCTAGCCAGGGTCAAAACATAAACTAAAACCTGCTATTACTTATTCTAATTTTAATATTTTGATTGCAAGCTACATGTCCTTGGAATCGCAAAAAACATAGATTCCGGATATAATATTTTTTATTTGTGAGTGCAAAACTATAACATTTTTATGTTCGGCATTTTATGCCTCCTTAGGAAAAAGGAATGTAAGTGCTTCAAATTACTTCGATCAC
This sequence comes from Belonocnema kinseyi, assembly GCF_010883055.1. Lineage (NCBI taxonomy): Eukaryota > Metazoa > Arthropoda > Insecta > Hymenoptera > Cynipidae > Belonocnema > Belonocnema kinseyi. The sequence goes on along the minus strand of NC_046657.1, from coordinate 174,375,917 downwards.
ATTAAATATTCCATTAGTTTCAATACTGTATCGTACGTCATTTTTGACATGTAATCTGATTCTGACATTGTTTATGCCATAAATGTTTTATGCAATAATTTGTTTGAACGAAATAATTTTGCAAAACTAATCGCATGTTTGGATGAAGCGTACTCCAAAACTCCTTAAGTTACCCCAAAATTAGTTAATAACGCATAAATTTGTTTAAACAAATTGTTTAAACCAATTAATTTTACAAAAGTAATGGCAAATTTGAAATCAGCGATGCCTCAAACCCTTAATTTAAAGGAATGACTCGGCGTTGGCCTTGTTATCATACAACATTTTTTTATCCACCATATTGGACTCGCTATTGATATTTTCAAAATAATAATAATAAGGATTATTGAAAATAGGTTTTTAAAACGAACATTAAAGCGATATTGCGATATTAAAACGACCATTGCATGCAAATAAAAAAATTTATTTTTCCCCCGCCATTTTGAAACTTAGCAATTTAGTAGTTTATTACCAGCAACAACAAAAATATCAAATTAAATAATAATCTCGGGTTAATCATTGTTTTTTTCATGTTAAAAATGCTAAATAAAAATAAACAGGTATTTTTATTTTTACCCAATTTGGCACAGATTATCTTTAACATGTGTAATTTCATCTCAAATTTTTTCAGAATTACTTTTTTTCAAAATGGCGGACCAAAATATCTCAAAAAACGTGTTTTTTTTACATGCTCTCCAGGTATAGCATTTTTAACATGAAAAAAACAATGATTAACCCGAGATTATTATTTAAGTTGATATTTTTGGTGCAATAATCGTTGATAATAATAATAATAATAATCTGATATTATCAACTGAGCCTCGGTGGCTCAGTTGTTTAGAAACTTGGACTTCACCTCAGAGGTCCGGGGTTCGATCCCTGAGCCGGTACCTCTGGAAATTTTTCAATGTACCTTTACCGAGGTTCTGGTGGTTCGGAACCCACCTTAAGCTGTAGGTCCCCCCATCGTGTACTTGACTGCAACCCAGTCCGTCAATGATGGGGTAAAAACCAGGCTTTGTCCAATATGTCTGGGCAGACTGCTCTCATCAGATCACTTGATTGCATTATAAAAATGCGTCCGTGACTGATGATATATAACGGGAGAGCCCCGTGCAAAATGATCAAATAAAAAATCCAACTCTAACCAAAAATGCCTTCGACATATTGGAAATGTTTTTTAATATAATAATTATAATAAAATAATAATATTAATAATATCACAATAATCGTTGCATTTCCAACAAATCCATATATTTATTCTTGATTTTTTTGTTCTTAAATTGAATTGAAAAGGCCAAGAAATTGTACGCTATATCTGCAAAAAGTATTAAAATTCCATCAGCAGTTTGGAAGATATGGTATTTTAAAAAAAGTCGGATTTCAAAGTTCAGAATTCTGTACCATCCCG
>NC_046657.1:174369481-174374367 GCF_010883055.1 Belonocnema kinseyi | reverse complement strand
AATTTGTCATAAGGACAACCGCAGGATTCCGCCGGGAGCGGGTGCTAATCTGAAAAGTTGCACCCGCTTCCAGCGAAATCGCGGTAAAAATTTCCGCCACAACGACGTCTCACAACCCTGAGATAGGTTGTTACAGTCTGTAAAGGAATCAATACGTCGATCCAGCAAAAGCCTCGTGCACCCTAAGAACACGGAGCGACCCAAGGACAACCGCCTTCTGCATTTTTCCCGCAAGTGTTCTAGCATATTGTTGACACGCAGGGATGCTTTTTAGGCCATTAGCAAGTGAAAGCTTGGCACCTCCAAGAGCGCCGATGATAAGGACGATCAGTTTAACAGAATATTCCGGGTACAATCGTTGCAACTCCCTTATAAGGTCTCGATACCTCTCTTTCTTTTCATTCTCCTTGGCTATGATGTTTTTGTCAGCTGGTGCCGAAAATTCGATAACGAACATGGTTTCAAGTCACGAAGAACCTTGTCAGGCCTCGAGTGAGCAACAGAAACAATTGTCGAGAATATAAAGTTCCAGTATATGCGGCATATCCCATTCTCGGCAATTGACTCAATTTCCCTAGGAGCATTTACAGAAGCGATATTAAGGTGAATGCCGTAGGAGTGACAGAGATGTAATAAAGCACTCTTAGTGCCGCATTGTGCCTTTGAATGTAGGTCGTTCCCGCGTGAGTTGGACAACTAGATAGTACGTGAGCTAAATGATCGGGGTGTGCATGGCACGCCCTGTAGCTATCATCAGGAATGTCTTGGCTCAAAATGTGGCGACGGTATGTTAAGGTGGAAATGACACCGTCTTGGCATGCAAAAATGAAACCCTCTTTACCAGACTTCAATCCGGGCAATTTAAGGAAAGCAAACGTTAGCTCACAAGACATTGACTGATCCTTCACATTTCTGTGGAAGATACCGTGCATCCTCTTATCGAGGAGCTGTTCACGAAAGTTTTTCTCTTGTGCTTTCTTAATCCGGGCTTTCAGGAGTGAGTACTCGAGATAGATAAGTTTGATGCATTTTGCTCACCCCTAATACTGAAGTCAAGTCCGAGTGTTTCAGCAGCCTCCTACGCTGCTTTGTACAGAAATGCTCCTTTGTCCACTTCTTCGTGATTCCTGATCATTTTAAGAAGAGGGTCTCTTCCATTTGCAACTATATGTGCTGTACCCAGAATAATTCTGTTGTGAAGACATTCAAGACTTAATATTCCGCGACCACCTTGACGGCGTGAGATGTACAGTCGCGGAACGGAAGACTTAAGATACATGCTTTTAATCATGTGCATAACCTTTCTTGTCCCGATATCAAAAGATCTGAGCTCGTTCTTCGTCCATGGAACTACTCCAAATGAATAGAGTAGTACCGGTACGGCAAGCATGTTCGTTGCAGATACTTTGTTCCTCGCCGACAGTTCGGAAGACCAAATCAGTCGGATGAGACGTTTGTATCTGCTTCGGAGAGTATCCTTTATAGATATCACCTGAATGCGGCTCTGTGGCACGCCCAGGTATGTATAAGTCTCTCCAGCGCAAAGGGGTCGTATGGCGCTATGGTCGTAAAGATCTTGTACAGCGTTTTCAACAAGTCATTGGCTCGTAGTTATCTAGGTTAGACAAATATTATTTCTTCGATAAGGGGTATAGTGCATTATTACACCAGCCACTGCAGAATGGATCCTGCAGCGGAAAAGTTATTCGTTCCCCTAAGTACTTTTTTTACGTTTTCATATGTGATCGATTATTCATTTCTCCTCAGATGTTGGGAAGTATTCGCAAAGTTCCTTGAAGTAGATGATATTTTTAGTTTTTTCTCTTAATTCCAGTAACAGATTCCTTGTGCCAGACAGCACCCGTGTTTTGTCAACAATGTGCTGTGTGATTGTCAGCAGCTTTGACTTTTTCAGTCTATGATGGTAGTTTCTTAGTTCGTAGTCAACCACAAAAAACACGGGATGCCTTATAGCTTGCCAATTCAAGCTTCTTATTCAATTGATGCATCTCTTAGTCTTTTGATCCTGCGTCGATTTTATCCTTCGATTTGAACCAGCAGTAAGCTACTAGCTTGTAATTACAAGCACTTCTATTTCCCGTTTCATAAAAAGTATTTTGCGTCGAAGCAAAATAAAAAACGCAAAAAGACCAGTGTCTTACAAAAGACACGCTTTCTAGCCTTTCCTAACCTATAAATATATACACTTCTTTTCCCATATATAATGCTTTATCAATTTCAGAATAACCGATAATTATATATCCGGTTAGAAAATTTAGTAAACTTTCTTAAAATATAACTTGTTATTACTCATACCATTTTTACCAAATAACAAAGACCCTTCATAATTTTTCTACAAATCACAAATGCTACTTACCTTAATGAAACAGAACGCTTTGAAAAGTGCGCGATATTACTTATAATATGAGTCCCCGTGCTTGTAGCTTGTAAAAAGTACCAATGAGTTTATGAAACGCCCACTTGTAATACAAGTTACAATACCCTAGACTTGTACTTATAACTTGTAGGTTTTATGAAATAAGCCCCAGTTAGGGAAGTGGTTCGTCCGTTCTTGTAGAGCCCCGCATGCAAGGATAAGGCTGAATACTCTGAAAGGTCGCCCGGTATCTCATACTCACTGTTTGAGTTTTGATTATCTATGAAAATATTTTTTTCTTCTTGCTCTATACAAATATCGGTAAGAATTATTTAACCTCAGCTTTACTGTTGTCATTATTATATTTTAAACGTATTATATTTGACTATACCAGCATACAACAGCTGCGCCTTACCACGGCATTTGCCTTAGAGTTTAGAGAAAACTGCATGGTTGTGGGGGGATCACTACCTGTAGTAGTAGCGTATAGGGTTACTATACTCAGCTTGCATTAGGACCACGCTCTTTTTGCCAGCATTTGCGTGCAGTTTAAAATGGGTATTAAAAACGTTTCTTGTTATTAAAACAAATAATTATTATAAACTGTAATTGAATATATATAAACTATCGAACTTCTGATTTCAGCCAAGAAACAAATAACACATGTATTTTCTAAATAACTGCAACCTCGTACGCACTTCCTCGCGCGTCTAATAAATTTACATGCAATTACTTTATTTCAAAATGATGTTCAATAAAGTACCATAAAATTAATTTTTACTTCAATACTTTTTTTCTATACGGCTTCGCTTGGAGACAAAATTTATGGTTAAGTCTTTAAAAAATATACCCTATTCGTTGAAAATAGAAAAAATCTCAATTCGTAAAGCAGCATAGAAAAGAGTCTTCGGAAAGGCATTCTTAGTTCACTCCATAAACAAATTGTGACTATTCCTTTAAAAATACCCAAGCTCTGATTATGTTGACGAATATTGTTGAAATAATTAATAATTATTGTACATTTTTAAAGTATCATAGGAGCGAGTTATTTAAAAAGCATTTTTTATTGATTCCATAAACAAATTGAACCTATTTGTTGAAAAATGGCCAAACTCTTAATTTTTTAATTGAAATTTTTGAAATAATGATTAGTTCTTGGAAATTTGCAGAGCATCATAGAAAAAAGTAAACCAAAAGATATTCTTATTTAATTCTGCAAAAAAATTAAGCCTGTTCGTTGAAAAATAGCCAAACTCTACATTCGTTTATGAAAATTGTTTTAAAAAATAATAATGATTGCAATTTTACAAAGCAGCATAAAAAAAAGTCAGCGGAAAGACATTCTTAGTTGACTGTGGAAACAAATTGTGTCTATTCCTTGGAAAATACCTAAACTCTGAATTTTCATGAAAATTGTTAAAATAATTAAGAATCACTGGGTAATTGGAATGTATCGTAGAAAGAGTGATTGGAATTACATTTTTTTGATTCTGCAAAAAGTACTGAATTTGATTATGAAAATTGTTTAAACAGTCAAAAATGATTAAATTTGCAAACTATCTTAGGAAAGAGTCATCGAAAAGTTAAAAGTAGGTAGACTCTGAGTTTTTGAATGCAAATTTTTTGAAATCATTTTTTTTTAAATAGCACAGGATTAATTCATAATTTTAATTATTTAAGTTTGCAATAATATTTACAATTATACGGATGTCATATTATTTAAAAATGTAACTAGAATTTATATTAAATAAAACTCTAAACGTTCGCTTATTATTCTAATAAAAAAAATATATTTTATTCAAAAAACTAAGATTATATAATATTCGAAATAAGCATTAAGAAATTAACCAAATTATTAATTAAAATTCTAATTTTTTCTTTAAAAACAGCAAGCCCAGGATGAAATGATATTTTCAATTTCTTAGTATTTCAAAAATAGTTTAAATTTGAAAGAAGTCATAGCCATCGAAAATGTAACTATAATAAAAATAAAATGAATTTCTAAATATTATTATTTTTTCCGATTATAATTTTAAAAACCATTTATACTTGAAATTGTAAACTTCGTTTTTTAATTTGAAAGTTATTTAAATTTAAAAAAAGACCCAAGGATGGATTCATTACAATTTTTAAGGAATAAATCAATTTAAAAAAGAACAGCCGACTCTTGTACGATTGCAGTAACTCATCAGTATAAATTTTCTGATCGATAATGTAAGCAGCTACGATATATATATATATAATTAAAAATTTGTCATAAGGACAACCGCAGGATTTCGCCGGGAGCGGGTGCTAATCTGAAAAATTGCACCCGCTTCCAGCGAAATCGCGGTAAAATTTCAGCCACAACCACGTCTCACAACCGTGAGATAGGTGGTTAGAGTCTGTTAAGGATTCAATACGACGTTCCAGCAAAAGCCTCGTGCACCCTAAGAACACGGAGCGACCCAAGGACGACCGCCTTCTGCATTTTTCCCGCAAGTGTTCTAGCATATTGTTGACACGCAGG
>NC_046657.1:174364571-174369381 GCF_010883055.1 Belonocnema kinseyi | reverse complement strand
CGCACCACAGAGCATGCAGTCGTGCCATGTAACCCCGTTCACGGGCCACACTCGCATCGTAGCACTCTAGCAAGTCGTGATTCAGTTGCTCCGTCCACCCAATGGTCGCGAGATCCCGCCGATCCATCGCATTGAATCCATTTTCATTGTCTCCCCCAGCTCTAGATTGGTCGGCATTGTTGGCCGACCCATTGTTGGGAGCCCTGCGCGTTCTGTTGTTTTGAACCGCACTTACTACAACTAAGTATAAGGCTGCGTACTCTGACAGGTCGCCCGGTATCCCAGGTTCACCGTTCTAGACGCCTCACCCAGGTGCCATTCAGCTTTCGGCACGATTTTCACACCCTTCGCTTGGGGGTTAATTCCTTCGGGACCACCCCTGGACAATTGTCCGCGACTGCCTATTTATTTTTATAACCATATTCAGCAGAAACCCTTGGTACAGGGACTCTCTATCCGCAACCTGAGGACGCGTTCGGTGGCTTTGTCATAGGCCCTTCGGTTTGATTCTAGAGGAATCAAAACCGAACCGAAAAAAAATATATATATGTGTGTGTGTATATATGTGTGTATATATATATGTATATATATACATACACACAGGTGCGTTGAGTGACGACGCTTATTGTGTGTGTGTGTGTGTAGTAGTAGTAGTAGTAGTAGTAGTAGTAGTAGTAGTAGTAGTAGTAGTAGCAGCAGTAGTAGTAGTTGTAAAACATAAGTAGTAGTTAAGTTAGACTAAGGTTGGAATTGTAAATATATTTACAGGGAGCGGAGGCCTTCAAACCCGTAAAAGGGAGAGATTAAATACGTGTGTGTGTGTTTAATCTCTCCCTTTTACGGGTTTAAAGGCCTCCGCTCCCTGTATATATATTTACAATTCCATCCTTAGGCTAACTTAACTACTTCTTATATTCCACTCTTTCGCATTACGTGGGATAAACAGTAGTAACAGTAGTGACATCAATTCCTAAAATGAGCGAGCTTCCAGTGCTTCCGTTTCCTCTTACCATAAAAAATGCATTTTCCACGGTATTGAAAAAAATTGTCGCTTTTTACTGTCCCTTTTCAGGATCACCCGTTTGGCTCTGCCCTACTCCCTTGCTTTCCCCTACTTCTTCCAATTTCTTCATCCACATCACTCCCTGTCCACTACCATTCAAGAATCCATTTCGTATATACATACTCTGCATAAATTCTCCTCTTCATCCATCCAATATCTGCATGCTCTCACTCCTCCCATTCTGAACCGTACAACCCTACTCCATTTTTCTTCCTTTTTTATTTTTTGCAGATATTCTGGTTCCGTCAACCCTTTAACCATCATATACCATCTATTGTACCTCGAATCTATAATCTTTGTCCATCTCTCTTCTCCTTGTTTAGCCAATAGCTCTAACTCTATATCCTACCACTCCATAACCCCTTCTCGAATATTACACAACCTTCTCATTTTTCTTCTTTCTTCCTCCCATTTTGAATTTCCCACATTACCTCTCGCTTCGTTGTTCCGAATTGCGCCGAAATATGCTTGTGCAATTCTACTTTCCTTTTTTTCTCCCCTTTTTAGCTTCTCTTCAAACCTCCAGGCTCTCTTAATTTGTCTAGTAACCATATTTTCTCTTCCTAACTCTTCTTTTATCACATATCCTGGGCAACTACAGCTAACCCCCATTACCCACCTCAGAAATCGCTCATGAATGCTCTCTACTTTCCTATGTTCCTTCCATCCCCAGATCTTCACACCATAACACAACATCGCACACACCAACGCATCAAACAACCAGACCCTCATTCTTCAATCGTTCTTGAACCTTCTCTTTTCTATACCCCATACTTGGCCTATTACTTTACTCGCTTATTCAATTCTTTTCCTCACCTGCAGCTCGTTTCCCCCTTCTGCCTCAAACCAAAAACCTAGGTAACAGAACTCTCCACAATTTCCACTTTTTGTCCGTTCATCTTCCAAACGTAATTTATTTTGCTCTTTCTATTTCTGAAACACATCACCTTGGTCTTATTTACGTTCACCGTCAGCTCTTTTGTTCCCACATACTCTTCGAAGATTCTCATCATTAGGTTCATCCCCTTCTCATCATCTGCTAATAGAACTACATTATCCGCGAATGCTAGAGAGTATATTTTGCTATTATCCAAAACCGTTCCTCCTTTCCCTTTCTCCTTTAGCTTCTCCTCTAAGTCTACCAGTAGGATACTAAATAGTAACAGACTCAACGGGCACCCTTGCCTTAGACCTCGGCCTGTCCAGAAAACCGCCCCTTTTTTCTTTCCTATTTTGACCCTAATCCTGGTTTCAGTAAAAATTTCCTTTATCCTCTCCACCAACTTTTCCTCTACACCCCTCTCTTTCATTGCCTGGCATAGTACTTTTCTATTCACTGAGTCAAACGCTGCTTTGAAATCTACGAACAAAGCGACTAGCCTCCCTTCCTTTCTCCCCAAATTTCTGTTAACTAAATAGTTAAGTACGTAGATGTTGTATATAGTTCCCATCCCTTTTCTAAATCCCGTCTGATTATGTGGGATACTTTCTATTTGTTCTACCTAACTCTCCAACCTTTTTCTTAAGATTTCTGCATATATTTTATAGCTTTTTGCAGATCTTCCACATCCCATCCCTAATCCCTTCTCCAAACTTCATCGCTTCTTTCTCCATCCCATCTTCTCCTGTCGCCTTGTTTCTTTTTAAACTATTTATTGCCTCATCCACTTCTTCTCCTGTTATCTCGTTCCCTTCCTCCATTTCTCCTTGGACTATCCTACACTTTTCCCCTTTGATCTTATTTTTCTCTCCCCCTAATAGACCCTTAAAATAATCCGTCCATTCCTCCATTTCTATTTCTTCCTTAACGCCCTTCCTTTCCCCTCTATCCCTATTTATCACATCCCACACCCTACCTTCTTTTATCGCCTTTTCTACTTCTGCTATATATTCTTCCTTTCCCCTTTGTCTTTTCATTTCCAGCATCTTCTCATGTTCTTTTTTTCTCATGTTATACTCCTCCTTCTCCATTTCCCCTCTTCTCCACTTGCTCATACACTCTTTTATTCTCTCTTTACTCTCCCAGCATTCCTCGTCCCACCATCCTCTCTTTCCTCCTACTCTTTTTTCATTTATACCCAGCTAATCCTTTACCTTTTCAATAGACTCCTTCAACCTTTTAATTAACGAGTCTATTCCCTCCTCTTTTTCATACCTAACCTTCTCCTTTTCCATCTTTTTTTAAACTCTTTTAATTTATCCACTCCCAAACTCCCATTTTCATGTTTCTTTCGCACCCTTTTTCCTTTCTCCCTCTTCCGCGCTTACTGACGCCTCTTCTTAGTGTAACTATGACCGGGAAGTGCTCGGACCCTATGTCTTTCCCTTCTTTTCCTCCATCCACCTCCTTATTACTATCCAGCCTTCCTCTTCCCCTCTTCTTCTGTATACACACACCACCGCTATTTCTACTTTCCCAATTATAATTTTTCTTATCATTGTTCCATTCTTTTCCTCCATGTCTCCATCTTTTCTTCCTTTTACTGCTAATTCTTTTTTCACCCCTGACACCATGTCGCCCATCCCTCTCCCTTTAACGTCTTCTTTTCTTGCTTCTTGCATTGTCTACACATAACCTTTCGGTAACAGCTTTTTTATTCCCTTCCAGTCCTTCTCATCTGCCCAAGTTTCACTCATCATAATCACATCCCACTTTTCTAACTCTTCCCAAAATCCCTTATTCTTGTTCTTCAAACCTGACACATTCCAGAAAGCTATTTTCACGTTTCTCTCTTTTTCATCTCGCTTCCCCCTACCTTTCTCAAGCCTTTTTCCTTTTTTCCTTAATTCTTCTAATTCTTCATCCCCGCATAATTCCTCCCCATTCATCCATAACCTGTCTCTCCCTATCTACACCATATGGCCCCTTTTCCTCTCTACGCAAGCCCTCTGCTCTATTTGCCATCTCTTTTTCCTCTTCCTCCATGTAAGATCTTCTTCAATTCTTTCCCTTCTTCCTCTCAATTTTTTCCCCTCCGTAATTTACTTTTTCTCCTCCTCACTCCCCACTTTTACTACAAACTTTCCTTCTTTTCCTTCCTTTGTCCCTCCTATTCTCTTGACTCCTTCCCTTACGTGCACTTTAATGTCTCGTAAAAGATTTTTTATTTCCACTTCTCCTGTTTCACTCTCCACTTTTAATCCCTTAACTACTATGTTATTTTTCCTCTTTGCCCTTTCTTCCCCTTCTAATCTTCTTTCGATCTCACTGAGTCTTTTCTTCAATCTTTCATTCCCACTTCGGACCGTCTTTTCATTCCCTTTAACTATTTCCTCATTTTCTGTCGTTTCCCCCATATGCTCACTCCTAATTTCTAAACTGGATACCCGTTCTTCCAACTATTTTATTTCTCTAGATCTTGATTGTTTTCCCTCTAAACCCTTTAATGATAGCTTCCAATTTTTCAAACATCCCCCCATCCCCCCTATCTGTCTCTGGTGTTTACGGTTTAATTCAAACTCTCTTGTTACCCCTGGTCCCTTTCTAGCTCATCTTCCCCAGCCACTCTTTTCCTTTTTTCCTCCCCTTCACTGCTAATCGAGCTTGCCTTGTCCGCTACCCTCCCCACCCAGGTCGACTTCTCGGCACTTTCATCACCGCTGCTATCACTGCGATCAACGTCACCCATCCCCACACTTCCTATTCTTTCAGCAACGTCAGCTGTTGCAGCCACTACGGTTTTCCGCTCTGTGCGATCGTGCAGTAACTGTTGCCCTCTGGCGCCAGTTTGTGGACTTCGCGTCGTC
>NC_046657.1:174354633-174364471 GCF_010883055.1 Belonocnema kinseyi | reverse complement strand
AATCGCGAAAAAACTCTTTTTTGTCAAGTGGTGTATTTATGACTTTGGTGAAGGAAATAAGGGTGAGTGGGTGCAGAAAAGGCAGAAAGTGCGGAGATCGAGTGTAAAGGAAGAAGGGTGAGTGAAGGCAAACGTGGTTCGGTTTTGATTCCTCTAGAATCAAAGGGAAGGGCCTATGACAAAGCCGCCGAACGCGTCCTCGGGTTGCGGATAGAGGGTCCCTGCACTAAGGGTTTCTGCTGAATATGGTGACAAAAATAAATAGGCAGTCGCGGACAATCGTCCAGGGGTGGTCCCGAAGGAACTAACCCCCAAGCGGAGGTGTGAAAATCGTGCCGAAAGCTGAATGGCACCTGGGTCTAGAACGGTGACTCTGGGATACCGCGCGACCTATCAGAGTACGCAGCCTTGTCCTTACATGCGGGGCTCTACAAGGATGGACGAACCCCTTTCCCTAGCTTCTCATGGGAACAGCAATGACAACACCAAACATAGTTGTATTAAGTGCGGTTCCAAACAACAGAGCGTGCAGGGCTCCCGAAATTAGGTCGGCCAACAATGTCGACCAGTCTAGAGCTGGGGAGCCAATGAAAATGGATTCAATGCGATGGATCGGCGGAATTTCGGGATCTTTAGGTGGACGGAGCGACTGAATCACGACGTGCTAGAGTGCTACGATGCGAGTGTGGTCCCTGAACGGGATTACATGGCAGGGCTGCATGTTCTGTGGTGCGAGAAACACCCGGAGCTATCGCACTTTTTGCAGCAACGTCTGCGAAACCATGCCGAACTACTCCGAAAAAGGGGCTTTGGCCGATTCGAACCGTAAAACAAAACCAACGGTTGATCATAAGACCAAAAGACGAATGCATCAACTTGCCATAAAGATAGGTTGGGCAAGAAAGTACGTGTCCCGCATTCAGTGTGTGATTGACTACATTACATCTGGCAGGAATTTTACCGCCAAGGTTCGAAAGTTCGCTCGGGATCTCCGGAACCGTTATCAGGTACTTAACAAGTCAAAGCTGCTGACCATCAGGCAGCATATTGTTGAGAGATTACGGATACTATCTGACGCTAAGAGAAGTCTAGAGCGGAGGGAGAGGTAGGTCAGAGAAAATCAACAGTTTCTCTCTGACCCATCTCGACTCTTCCAAGGACCTCTAGTTACTGTAGACCACCCGCCCAAACCAGAGGAGATCGAACTATTTTCGAAAGAAGTCTACGAAGTGCAGCATAGAATGTCCATCCATCACTACCGAGGAGGTGAAAAAAGTATGAAGAGGGATGACGAACTATTCCGCACCGGGACCAGATTGTACCAAAACCTTCTGAGGAAGAAGTTTCCTTCAGCCCATCAGCATTTGGCCCGTATTTTTACCTCATATTTAAATTTGGAAGAGCCGATTCCGGAGTGGTTGGTGGAAGGGCGCACAATACTCCGGCCGAAAATAGGCAACTTAGCTGACCCAAAGAATTACACATGTCGATAGATATCGATAGGTGTGTCTGCAAAGATGAAGCATTCTACCAGCGTGACCTATCGATGGCCTGGATTGATTATCGGAAAGCTTTCGATTCGACCTCCCATAGACTTACCATCTGTCTTTTGGGAAGCTTAAAGGTTCATCCGCAAAACGTTAGGTGCATAGAGAGATTGATGCCGCTTTGGAAAACCAGATTTACTATCTTATCTGGAAAAAATCATGTGACAACTAGCAAGGTCACCTTTCAGAGAGGTGTCTTTCAGGGCGACACCATGAGTTCACTTCTCTTTTGCCTTACATTATTGCCACTATCTCTAGCACTTCGCCATTCTGACGGGTACTTGTGCGGCAAACCTGCAGATCGAGAGTACAAGGTCACTCATGCATTTTACATGGACGATCTTAAGATCTATGCTGAAAACAAAGAGCAATCACATTAAGCTCTAGGGATTGTCCAACGATATACTGAGGAAATTGGAATGGGATTCGGGTTAGACAAATGCGCCAAGATTTATTTGAAGCAAGGAAAACTTCATGACATCCCTGAAGATACTAAGCTCGTTGATAGAAGCGCCATACGACACCTTTGCGCTGGAGAGACTTATACATACCTGGGCGTGCCACAGAGCCGCATTCAGGATGTGACATCTATAAAGGATACTCTCCGAAGCAGATACAAACGTCTCATCCGGCAGATTTGGTCTACCGAACGGTCGGCGAGGAACAAAGTATCTGCAACGAACAGGTTTGCCTATACACATGAACGAAAGCATACATCTTAAGTCTTCTATTCCGTGAATGTACGTCTCACGCCGTCAAGGTGGTCGCGGAATATTGAGTCTTGAATGTCTTCACAACAAGATTATTCTGGGTACAGCACATAGAGTTGCAAATGGAAGAGACCCTCTTCTTAAAATGGTCAGGAGTCACAAATAAGTGGGCAAAGGAGCGTTTCTGTACAAAGCAGCGGAGGAGGCTGCTGAAACAATCGGAGTTAACTTCTGTATTAGGGGTAAGCAAAATGCATCAAATCTTATCTATATCGAGTACTCACTCCTGAAAGCCCGGATTAAGAAAGCACAAGAGAAAAACTTTCGTGAACAGCTCCTCCATAAGAGGATGCTCGGTATCTTCCACAGAAATGTGGAGGATCAGTCAGATTCGTGTGAGCTAACGTTTGCTTTTCTTAAATCGACCGGATTGAAGTCTGGTACGGAGGGTTTCATTTTGGCATGGCAAGACGGTGTCATTTCCACCTTAACATACCATCGCCACATTTTGAGCCAAGACATTCCTGATGATAGCTGCAGGGCGTGCCATGCACACCCCGAGCATTTAGCTCACATACTATCTAGTTGGCCAACTCACACGGGAACGACCTACATTCAAAGGCACAATGCGGCACTAAGAGTGCTTTATTACCATCTCTGTCACTCTTACGGCATTAACCTTAATATTACTCCTCTAAATGCTCCTAGGGAAATCGAGTCAATTGTCGTGAATGGGAAGTTCCGCATATACTGGAACTTTATATTCTTGGATTCTGCCCCCCAATCCTCCGGTCCTCGGTCTCCCTAAAACTGCTGGCTTATGCAGTTTCTCAGCGCGCAAGGCGAGAGACTATTCCGACTCTTGCCTCGGATGGGCCGCAGTGCACGCACGAGTACTCAGTCGAGTAGATTGCGTAATATTATGCATTCCAATTGGAAATGATTAAGGGAGCCCTGACTGTTAATGTTTGGATCCCCCCCGAATTGTGGCCAAGGCTATGTGCAGGCAACCCCAGACACTAATAAAAATGATAAATAATATGTAATATTTTGCCTAATGTCGACTGTTCCTGTGGACGGTTGAAGATTTCAGAATACTGAATTTTAAATTCCCGCCTCTTTGGTTACGTGAGAAAAAGTAAAAAAACATGTGAGGGTGGGGTTGATATATGATTATTTGTGGTGGGAGCATAGTGGTTGGGGAGGGGGGATGCAGAATGTTTTATCATATATTAAAAATGGTCATATAAATTCTTTTCTTAAAGTTGGAAACTCTTTGTAATTTTGTATTGGTCTTTTGGTTTTTGTACATCAAATTGACAAAAAAAAATTATTTCCAGGTGTAGTCCAGTATCTTCAGTTTCGATATCAGCGGGGAGTTCTATATCGATTAAAGGCGTTAGGTGAAAGGCACAACATGGACATCACAATAGAAGGCTTCCATTCGTGGATGTGGCGAGGATTATCTTTTCTATTACCTTTTTTGTTCGTCGGGTACTTCTTTCAACTGTATAATGCCTATATTTTATATACACTAGCTTCTCATCCAAAAGCCACGTGGCATGTTCCAGTTCTTAGTCTAATGTTTCTTGTCTTATTCCTGGGGAATGTCATCACTACGATTATGGTGATCCCTCAGAAATTGCAAGATAGGTTTAGAGATCATTTGCATGGTGTTTTTGTTTCCAAAATTCAAGATCGCAAGAAAGATGCATCTAAAGATGAGGAGCCGAAGACAGAGAAAAGCGACTGAATACATTTAAGGTGCAGGTTCATAATACTAAGGTTACGCGAAAGTCTGGAAATGTACAAACTAAACGCGAGTGGTTTTTCTCTTTCTCCAAAGATCGCACCAAAGTCGATAGGAAGCAACTCGTTTAAGTCGGCATTTTCGCGTTTTCAAATAAAAAAGTGATTTTCCAAAAAATCAAGAATTCTGTTGAAAATGGCTTTCCCTATTCTTGAAAAATTTGAAATATTCCAGTATTTTTAAATCATAGAATACTTTCGAATACATCAAGCCCAGTTTAAATTAATTATCGAGTTTTTGTAAATGAAATATTTTTGCATAAATCACTGTTTACCTAGAAATGTTGGCACATTCTCACTTAATATCTTAATTTCCTGATATTTTATGTACATGTAGATTTATTTTTCAAAGTCTTCAAAGCAGGATGGAAAACAAACGAGAAAAATTTATATTTTGAATCCTATTTTGGCTGAGGTTTGCTTGTGTCTGTTTTATGACATAAGGTTCAATTTTAACGAGATAATAAGTCTGCTTTAAGTCCTGCTTAGAGGATTAGTATTAAATCGACTAGAGCACTAGTCTCAAAATAGAACTCTTGTGCAGCGCACAGCATTACGTTACGCAGGCCGTCGTTTGAACATCCTAGTCTAAATATGGGTATCAGTAGACGTAGAAAGTGTAAATCTTAAAAGATCAAGTAGGAAAAATAATCGTCCGATTTCTTTTAATTAACCTATTACCATTTATGAAAATACCAACACCAACAAAGGTTTAAGCAGTGCTTATTATGAATTGATAACGTAATTTCAGCAAGCTGTCTACTAACCGAGAAAAACAGAAAATATCCACAAATTAAAATAAAACCTTGTATTAAGCGAAAATAACAATTCGAGCCAGGAATCACATTTAAAGTTTTGGAAAATATAATGTTTTTTATAAATCGCAATAACAAGACATAAATTTGAATGTTTATCCTTTTCTTAAATAGTTGTAGTTGCGAGATCACGCATACATTATTGCGACACTGCGTCAATATGACTTTTAGTGGCTGTTTTTAGTTTATTTATCTAATAATAAGGACTGCAAATATTCTGCATCATCAAATTTGTAAATCAAAATTTCGAAATTAGTACTTTTATTTTATGATCAAATATATTTCTAAATGTTTTCAAACATTATCAATAAAAGAGAAAAATCAAATTGTCAATGATTTTTTAATAATGGGAAAGTTAAAAATTGATTAGGTTCTATTTTAATATTATATGTCAACAAGGTATCTGCAAGATTTTAAGAAAAAATTTTAAATTTTAAATGATTAAAAACATTGAATGAAAACTGAAATAATTAAACAAATATTTCGAAATTTTACAAGTTTTTAAACGATTCGAAAATAATTTAAATTTTAAGGTCTAAAAACATTTGAAACGAATTGTAGATTTTTCAAATTGTTGGGCAAAATGGAGCTTGTTAGAATTGAAAAAAAATGTTATAAAAAATATTTTAAACTGGGACATTTCAAAACATTAAACATTTTTTTTATGTCTTGAAACATAATATATAAGGTTGGAAAGTAAAATTTTGCAGATTTGCAACAACACAACATTTTAATGTATTTAATGTATTTTTAATGTATTTAGTGTCAGTGTAATGTGTATGCCCGAACATACGAATATCGTCAGCCTTAATGGCATATGACACACTTAAATACTCATATTACCGTCCTCACTTTTTCAGTTCATTGCATTTTTTTAACTTAGGCTGTTGGAACAGGGTGCACAATAATGGCGAAATCTATGAGACACTCAAAACTTACCAGCGGCTCATGACAATTCGGTTTTGAGGTTTTAAAAATGCTCTCTGAAGATTTTCCTGGCGCCAAAAGGGGTTTCACGGTTGTGGTGTATGTGCTTGCTGTCTATTTTTTTGAAAAAAATCGAGTAACTGCTCAAAAATGAGAATGAAAAGTGGTTAAGAAAACGGCATGAATGGACCACTAAGGCGACTCAAAGCAGTTTGGCGCTAATCGCTCAAACGTACTCAATCTTACTACCAAGTGCTACCAAGCATGCAATGTCGGTAAAAGTTGTAGTCCTCCTAGCGGGAATTTTAAATTAGAATAAAAATGAGACTTGTGTTCTTTATTTTTGTAATTTTTTATTGGCATGTCTTACTTGGCCTTAGAATAGAAAACTGTGGCAAGTGATAAAAGGATGCCACCGTGAACTCGCTGATAATAATTGAGCTGCCGGATTTTTTTAATTTTTAAATACTATATCTAGATATAGAATGTCATTGCGAATCTTTTTTCTCCTGAGAAAAAAGTTATAGCTTCTTTTGTTTTCTAATTAAAGCCAGAAAACAGGCATTTTGGAAAAATCAATTTTAATTCGTTTTTCACTTCAAATCATGCTCAGTCAGTCCGTTTTTAGTATTTTTAAATAGAATTTTCAGGGAATGTTGTTCGAAATGTCTTTCTACTGATAGAGCAAATGTAATTCAGAAATTTAAAAAAAAAATGGTTGTACATTTTTTTCTGAAGCATGGCGCTTATCGAAATTCTCTAACTTACAGCGTTTCGTTTATCGAGCGAATTTTGAACAACTAAAAACTTCCAGTGAGAAAGTTGTTAACAACAGTACAGAGAAGTTATCGGAAAAGTTTTAGCCGAAATGAATTGATATTGAGGAATTATTAACGTCTCAATTCAATCGCGCCTAGGCAACTCACCCGCGGGCTGTAGCGAGAGTTTCAGATTTAATTCTTAATACAGGTCCCCGGCATCAAGAAGCAGGTCATATTAAAGTATTATCCATAAATAAATAATAGTGCATAATGTACAACAAATTATTCATTTAATATTATGTATAATAGAATAATTCTGTAAGACTACAACTTCAATTGCATAGTAAAGTATTTTTGTACCTTTAAAATCTTAACGATTTCAAGTTTTGAAGGAAATGTTGTTAAGAAGTAATGGTAATTGTAATTAAAATGTTTGAAATGTCATGTCTAAAATGAACAGAGTATAAATTATTAAACTCTAATAAATAAACGTACCGTACTCATTACGCACAGTAGGAGGAAATGCACTTTTTCGTTCAAAAATGTCGAGAGCCTTCAATTTTCGTCCGATTTTGAATTTTTTGTCTTAAATTAAAAATTATTAAATTCTATAGATCTTCATTTTACGAAATTTCGTCTCCTCAATTTTTTTGTCATTTAATTTCCACTCAATGTATGGAAAAACTAAAAATTTTGTATGTAGCAATTTTTTACGCGTCAATAACTGATAGGAAAACTTCAGTAAAACGCAATACTCTGCCTCTTTCTTTCACTGCGAAAGAGAGAGACAGCGGCTGCGCATACGCCATGTGCAAACCCAAAACGCGTCCATGTTTACATTTTATTGTAATCACAAATATTTAATTTAGTGCATTATCAGCATTTTCCTATTCAAATTTACTTGCAGCCACTTCCCATTCACTACAATTAAATAATGAAGAGCGTAATCTGCATTGTACAATTCATTGGACTTCATCAAAGATCAATTGTATGATGCAGATTCGTTTCTGTAAAAGAGAACCTGCACTTCTCCATTCAATTTGACATCCTTCAAACTCCATTTCATTGAGAACTTAAAACGATTCATACGTTTCTTCTGTCAATCGTAAATCAAGAATTGAACTTAATTAAGTTTTTGGAGGTTCTGTTCTCCCATTCAGAATGTCTTAAAACTATAGAACGTGTACATCTCCGAATGCGGCTTTGCAGATTTAAATACCGTTTTTGCGTTGATTACCGCCGCATGAAAAAGCAAACGGTAGGTGCCCCGCAATGCATCTGACTAAGCTCTCTTGTAAAAAAATAACTTATCAGTATTGTCTTACAAAGACATATTTATTTTAACACACGAAATTGGTGTTTTTAGAAAGGAATATTACATTAAGAAAAAAGTATAATGCTGATTTTGCTCCATGTATTTGTATTTAAAAAATAAACAATTTCACTCATCATATGCGATAATGATAAATTAGGCTTCTCCAAACGAATTCGTAGCTATGGCCTTATTAAATCAGAACACATTTTCAAAAATTTACGACGGCTCTGAGATTCACCATTGTTTTTAAAAGTATAGAAAATGACTGCATTGATGTCTGCTTGATCGAGCACGTCATAAAACAATCGTAAAGGCAATACTTTTTTTGCAGCGTGAAAAACTTAAAAAAATAAAATACCTGTCATTTACATGGGCTGAAGGCGCCTTCAAGTACATCTTCTTTTAGTAACTATTAATAAGCGTTCCCTCGGTAACTTTAAGAATTTTGTCTGGATGCTAACGCCACGCAGTGGAAACCTCAGACACCAACGCTGCGATGCAAGTGAGAGAGAATTTTATTTTTAAACTTCGCGCGCAATATACTACTTGAGCTATTATGTGTGCGCTTGAAGTCACCTTCAGCAGAAGTTAATGACCTTTTTTTTCATTTTTAACACTGTAAAAAAGTTTTGCGATTACTACTTGAGTTTCTAATAGAGAATTTAACATAGAATCCGAATTTCAACAGTTTAAAAGTTGATCTTGCTCTTTTTTTGAGTTTTTTGAAAAGGAACCGAAGGGGGACCCAATGGGGTCTTTACGGGTACTTTGTAGAGGCTCCTTTCGGTTCCTTCGGTCCGTCAGGGACAAGCAACTAAATAATGTTTACACTTCAGTCGAAGGTATGGGTGCCGTCTATAGTTTTGTTATAAAAAACAACTACTCCTGGCTTCTGAGTTTCATCATCGATTTTTCCACTCTTATCAGTCTTTTTCTGAAAACGTGCCTAAAATGCATTTTTAAAAAAAGAACCAAAAAATTCTTCGTTAACTTGTTTCTTCTGGACAAAATTCGACCTCGAAAAATCGCCTCGGTCATGTATGACCCACATGGACGGCGGAAGGTTAAATCTGCCATTCCACATTCGTAAAAATGCTGAGCGAATAGAGTTGAATGAGACTGACAAACCTGAAATAATTCCTATGAGCATTCTACGATTCATTGATGTGCATATGAATGGGTTGAGTTTCAATATCAAATGAAGGTCTTAAAAGATCACACCCAATGGTAAAAATACAATGCGCACATAGCAATTTTCAATAACCGTGAATCTGCCAATTGTGGGTTACCTCAGATTGAGTTTAACTGAATGGACTATACAGATTAAAATTTTAAAGAAATTCAAATTAAATAATATTTTAATGTATTATAATTGATGCGACTATTTATTTATAAATTCAATGATTATTTAGTTGTAATTCTCTTTTTACAATGGTTTCAATAGATTATCCTGTACAGGAATTATAAGATTTACACTGAATTAAACGCCAGTGACAGTCAACTTATTCAGTGCACATGCTAATGGCTGCAGGGAGTCCACATGTTAGAAATAAACTGCGCAATTCGCTTATATCCATTTGCATCACAAACAACAAAATGTTTAGAATTTCAATACCCGCATTTTTGGTAAAGGCAATTTCGATAAGATAAAACGTGAGTGTTAGTTCTTGTAAATTTAAGATTCATATATGGTAAATGTAAAATAAATAAATTTTTAACATTCTGATGTGGTGTGATGCAAAGGTGTGAAACAGTAAATAAAAATACACTACATGTATGTCAGGATTTTCTTAAAAGTTGCCCATTGAACTCTTTTTTAATAAATAATTTCAACCATTTTAATTACATTGTTTTTATTGAAATTAATAATTAGCTATCGGAATTATCGTTCCTCTACCGGTTAATTTGGTGCGCATTACGTTTGTTGTTTTGTACGTCAAATAGATTTTAAGGT
>NC_046657.1:174348585-174354533 GCF_010883055.1 Belonocnema kinseyi | reverse complement strand
GTGTCAGTTGCGGGCTCCCATTTCATTTTTACTCGTAACTTTTGACCAAGTGCATGTTATACGAATGTATAGATATTTATAGTTATCTAGAGACCTCAGCTAACTACTCATGAAGAAACGTTACCGATTTTGTCAAATAGAAATTTTTTCTAATTTTGTAAAGTGGTCCTCTTTGGCCTACCTGTTTTTTTGGTTTGGTTCTGGGCACCCTAAGTAAATCTGCAGGAAATGAAAAAATATAAAGAAAAACTACCACAAATATTCAAAGAATGAATGTTTATTAATTTTGCAAGCCTTTAGCATTATTAATCTTCTAAAGCACAATTTTTACATGTGAAATACCCAGCACGCATGTTAGCACACTTTAGATGGAAGTCACTGGTTTCGCTTTCTTGACTGCCTTGGCGCGTTTAGTTGAAAAACATACCATTGTACCGACATTCATTGTAAACACATGCAAAAAACATGTCAATACTATCGCATTTTGCAACCATCTTGAGAAGTGACGAAACCAAATTTTTGATGGCAAAATATTGGTTAATGTCAATTTCGAACCACAAAGTATAATGTATTTCCTCAATAAATATGTATTGCACTTACCTTCTCGATAGATTTTTTGCTGTTTAGAGTACTTTTAAAAAGGCTCGAAGTTAATCTGATGGTGTTTTGCTTACACAGAAAAATAAATTGGTTCACTAAACGAAGCAGACGCGTGTGTTCACTTCGCTGTTCGGTACAAAAGTGACGTACTGTCATGAAACATAAATGACATTTGTCAGACTAACCTAACCTGATTTAAATCAAAGGATACACAGGGGTGCCCACAACCGACACTTCTCCCCTACTATATAAATATATATACTATCATTCTCAATAACTATAAAGGATGTTTGAGGAGAATGAGAAAGTTTCAGGAGACTGAATCTTAAAACATCATTTTGATTGTACGTGTTGACTTACGGACCGCACGTAATTTCACGGTCGACGACGGGAAAGTTACGTCCTGTATGTATTTCTTCATGGTGGACGCACATTGAGAAGAAAAATATGTATTTTTACAGAATTCTACCTTAGTGCTCCATTCACGTAATTTGCTTAAGCAAAACTGGTAAGTTTTGAGTTTCTCATAGATTTCGCTATTTTTGTGCGCCCCTTTATCACTGCCTCAAGAACTTTTTTTGTAAATGAAATATCGGACTGAAACGTTAAAAAATGTATCAAAGGACACTAATGTACGTTTATATACTTAATTTTAGTAGGAAATTCGCTACATATTATTTTCAAAGAAATTAACTGGGACCATTTTTTGACAAAACATTCAAATTTTTTGATCCTAAGAACTTTTTTTATACTTAAAATATGTGCGATAGGTAAAACAACGCCCAGGAATGTAATCTACTATCGGTTCTGGAGTTACTCGAAGTTTGAACCCGATATTTTACATATAGAAAAAATTCTCAGGTTCAAAATATTTCAAGGTACGAAAAAAAATATGTCAAAAAATGGTCCCAGTTTTCATTTCTCTAAAAGTAATTTATACTGAAATTCCTATTTAATTTCCCACGTGTTCAACACGATATTATTTCAATGTATTTCGAAGTTTTGAAAAGATTCAAAAATAATTTAAAACTTCTAAAGATCAACAATTTTATTTTTCAAAATGTAGATTTTTTAAGATTTAGAACAAAAAATTTAAATATAACCCGTGTCAAAAAATTCTCATGGCAACGACATGCTCATCTACAGGGATCTAAAATGGGCTTCCCTGACGGAGTCCTCATGGTTACCATAATGAAGCCCTCATGGTTTTTGTTTGCCCGTGCTGGCACCTGTACTGGCATATCTCTAGGTTGATAACGCTATTCTGTACTAGGCTGCCAGTGGGCACAAAATTCGGCGACATCTTTACGACAGGTTTAAAAAATTCAATGTCCGTGTCTTTACGATATCGTAAACACATCCTATGATCTGACTATGTCTTTACGATATCGTAACGACACGGACATAGGATATCGTAAAATTGTCTCAAAGGTGTCGTAACGATGCCGTTAAGTCGTCGCCAAATTTTGTGCCCACTGGGCGGATATCGCTACTGGCGTATCACTGTCCCAATAGAGTATTCTCACTTGCGACGTCACGTTCTCCGATCAGCCATCGAGGGAATAAGAGCTCACCTATGCCCCTATAGTTTGCATGTACAGCCGTAGTTTTTCGAAATTGTTTTTGTTTTTTCGAAATACATAGAGAAACATTCGGGAAAATTTTCAGGAAACGTCAAGACCCGATATATCCAAAAAATGGAAAAAATCGAGAATTTTGAACTGTATGCTCTTAAAGATATAGATTTTAGTGAAAATGTCAGTTCAGTGCCCGCGGTGACCATAGTGGATTCAGTGTCATGTTTGATTCAATCTCACAGTTTTTATACTGCAAAGCAAGTAAAAGTATTTAAAAGTTTGGAAGGTTTTAATTTTATGAAGCTTGTTTTGTGGTGAAAGTGAAGTGCAAACAGTTTAACGGTACTTTTCTGCTTCTGTGTGAGATTAGTGTAATAATTCCCTTACGAAACTGTACTACAGGGATGACTATAGGATAACTACAGCCGGATACTACAGAATTACACTCGTATATTATTGGTTTACTACAGGCATACATGTAGTAGACTACACGTATACTACTGGATTACACTGTAGTAGTTCAGTAGTAAATTCGTCATGAACTTAAACGCCTCGCTGTGTCGGAGTACTGTCCAGTAGTACACGATTTCATTCTGCGTCGGACAGTGGCAGACGCAGAAAACGCTGACTATGCCCAACATGCCATAGATTGCGGCAAGTAGTGCACTGAAGTAATGCAATTAGATTTACATTTCACTCACATTGATAGCTCGCCAGTAAAACATTTTCTACTGATTTTAGAGATTCGGTTTAAAGTAATGACCGTTGCTTCAGGATAATTTTTTAAATGATCATCACATCAACTTCCCTCTCGCCATGACACTCATTCGTGCTTTTTCGAATTATTTTCTTCGTGTCCTGTTTTTGAATGCGATAACTTCGTATTGTTATTTTCCAAGTAAAACAAATGAATCTGGGTTCCCATCAGTGGTCACATATTAGTGCCACTCGAGACTTTTTTTCAGAGTCTTATTGTAATAAATGAAATTAGCCCTAAAATATTACTTTCTTTTCACATTGACGGTAATTTAATTTACAAATGAACTTCCGGCTTGAACATTGATTGATTGCGATTATTTCATACTTGAAGAGAAATTCATAGAAAAATCCCAGTGGGCACAAAGTTCGGCGACATCTTTACGATCTCGTTGCGACATCTTTACGGCATCCTATGTCCGTGTCGTTAAGGTGTTAAGGTACTTTTTTCTCCAAAAAAACCTTAAGAAGTTAAGAAAAATTGAGTGAATGACGTATATATTAACATGTTTGTGAAAATATTTGTTTACCAATCATCTTGAAAAAAATCCAAAAATTGAGTAAATTGGTTCCATCTTCAAAAATATCGCAGAGTTAAATATAACAAGAAGTTTTTATTCGCAAATTCCAAGAAAATTCTTCAAAAATATTTTTAAAAAATTGACTGAATTCTATCCATCTTCTAAATTTTGCAGAGCTCGATATAAGTAAGTTCTTCTTTAACCTGTAGCTTGAAAAATCCAGCAAAGTCACGGCAGTGATGTTCCTAGACAACAATTTTTCAAAGTCCAATAAAAATCAGTTCGTTTTCAAAATTATTCTGAAGAATTGAGTGGATGACGTTGTTTTTTGAAATTTTCGTAATGTAAAAAAAAAACTAGAAAAAAATCAAGGAAATATAAATAAATTGTATCAATCTTCTAAGATTTTACAAAATACTATAAGCCATTTTTTAGGCTCCAATAAAACTTACATTTTTCCTTAAAAATTGTCTTGAAACATTGAGCAAATTATGACCTTAAAAAATGTCCTAAAACACAAAAAAGGAAATATTTATCCACCAATCCTTCCTAAAAAGCGAGCAAAATTTAGTACATTGTGTCCATCTTCGAAAATTTTTCCAGAATTCAATTGAAATCAAATCACGTTCGACCGTGGTCGAATCATGACAGTAGGGCCATTAGCCATACATGAGCCATTGTCCATAACCATGGGAGGAACATGTGACGATCCTAGGTGAACATTGACCCAATCTTAAACCAAGCTTATTCCATACTGAGCAATGTTGAGCCCTGGTTCATGCATTGAACCTTTTCCACACGGGGTTTAGAATCTAAATCAAAATACGTAGCAAAACTATACAGCGCAAGTGTAGCGCCAGGCTAGTACTATTTCAAGAAAACCTACATTTAGTATGGCTCATTTAGCAAATTTTAAGAATATTTCAAGTGTTAGTGTTATTGCAGAAAAATATATTCACAAAATAGAAAAATAGTATTTTATGTATTGGAAACGATATATAAGAAAATTCTAGAAAAAAAATTCCACAGAATTTTTGAACCACCTAAATATGTATACAGTAAAAGTAGGAGGAGCACCCAGTTATTATAAGTAAACAGGAGAGAGGTCTTTTTGGCTAAATTGAGGTGAAAAATAAAAATTGCCCCCATTGCTCAGGTGAAACATTGAATGCCGGAAAAATTCGTGTAAACCGCACTTTCGTACGCATCTCATGGGTGCACCCCAAAGGAGCGCGAGCTACCTGGAATCCTTCTCCTTCCAGTGGGACCCTTACCCCTCACACTTCTCTCGGCGCGCTTAGTCGCCGGAATTTCCGGAGCGCATGACTCTAATGACCCTAAGTCACCTCCGATTACCGTTCCAACTTATTCACTTTAAATTTAAAAATAGCTGATGCAAACTATTTGGAAGTCATTTTTTGGGAATCTATGCGCTTTCACGAATCCAGGGGTATGACATTTCTCATAGGCAGACAAAAATTAAATATCAGCATTCCCTTATTCAATCGTAAAAATATGTAGGTTCGGAGAATTTCTATTTTTAGTCAGAAATTTGGATTTAACATTATGAATAACGTAGTCATGAATAAATACCTTCAGATCTCAAGAAATCTTTGAAAAGATCAAGTTTTCTAGAATTTTCTATTGTTTAATACTGCCGGCATATCGACAATAACCTTATCCACATTTCTGTCTGAAAATAGAAATACTCTGAATCTAAATATTTTCACGATTGAGTGAGGAAATGTTGATATTTAATTTTTGTCTGTTAATGAGAAATGACATACCTCTGGACTCGTAAAAGCCCATAGATTCCCAAAAAATGACTTCCAAATAGTTTGCATCAGTTATTTTTCAATTTTGAGTGAATAAGTTGGAACGGTAATCGGAGGTGATTTAGG
The DNA here is from genome assembly GCF_010883055.1 of Belonocnema kinseyi. Classification (NCBI taxonomy): domain Eukaryota; kingdom Metazoa; phylum Arthropoda; class Insecta; order Hymenoptera; family Cynipidae; genus Belonocnema; species Belonocnema kinseyi. The sequence goes on along the minus strand of NC_046657.1, from coordinate 174,349,178 downwards.
GTCATTAGCGACAAAATACCCTGCGCTCCGGCAATCCCGGCGACTAAGCGCGCCAAGACAGGTGAGAGGGAAAAACCTAACAAAAAAAAGATGCTGGAGCCTAAGGTTGTAAAATGTAATAATAATAATAACACTGGAAAGAAAAAGAAGGATTCCGGGCTACCTGTTCCATACTTTCCTGTCTAAATCGATTCTCGTGAATTTTCTGATTTTAAAAATTAATTTCTCATTTAGCAGAAGCTGTTTTAAGTTCAAAATCTTAGATACTGAAATTTTTTTAGATATATTTCAATTTTGAATCAAAAGATCTTTATCAAATCATTTATCCCTCTGCAAATTTATTCATTATAACATATTTACTTGCAAGAACTTGAATAAATTCATGTTAATCATAATTTTTTGATTGGTGAATCATGTTTCAAAGTTGTTCAAAAATGGTCCGTCCACCGTATATTGTCGCTGCGTCAAATGCATTTTTTAAAAATAAATTTATTTCAAAACTAGATCGCTACTTACATTCGATTCTCGTGAAAATAATGAAAATTATTAACAAAAAATAATCAAAACCCGCATTCGTTTCTCAACTATCTACT
>NC_046657.1:174338057-174348485 GCF_010883055.1 Belonocnema kinseyi | reverse complement strand
CCCCCCCCCCCCCCGCCGGATATCAACCACCGTTTTTAGCGTGACCAGCTCGATTCAGATTGTTTAGGGGAGACCACCCTAAAATAAATAATGAACCTACAGTACATCATCGTTAAATCTAAAATGGAAGATTTCTCACATGAATAATATATTCTGAAATCCATAATTCATCAAGAATAGAGATGGAAATTTTGATTTTCTTTAGTTTAATGGGTAATTTACCGCGCTATAATTTTATTAGAATAACTTTAGGCATTTATCAATTTTTAAAACACTTGTAATAACTTAACTATGAACATTTCGTATAATAATTTCAAAGGGTTCAAAATGTTAAAAGGTGTTTCACTTTTGTAACTTTTTCCTAATATCAAACCACAAATTTCAAGTGAAAGAAATTCATGTTTGGAGTTATTTCCATAAAATTATACACAATAACCTCAAAAGAAAAAATTAGGTTTACTAAAAAATCTTCCTACAGATTTTTTTGATTGGGTCCCAAAATTATCAATCGAGGCACAACACGGATAAATTGTGTATAAGTTTATAGATTATTTACTTTTGAAATCTTTGAATCTCAAACTGCAGAACGTACTTACGAATTTAAAAACTGTTTTATATAAAATGTATAAATACCATCCAAAGAAGTAATTGTGTGTACTTACCTCTGAAGTAAATTCAGTAACTTTGCTGCTTGCTGCCATGTTTAAAAGATTCTTATTTCACCGCGAAAAGTTGGATATTGATGTTTCATTGCAGAAACTTGCAAAATGAACAATTCACTGAGACACCACATTCACAGAGAATAGTCAGAACTCAAGACGTCGTTTTTTAAGCCACTCGCACAAAATAAAGTATAATCAGTTCCTTTATTTTCTCAAATCAGTCAAAATTAATGACATAAAAAAGAGAGTTGAAGGCACGGAGAAGTTCAGTTTACAGAACGATATTACGTTTATACACACCCCTTTTGGCCGCGAAATTCAATTTATTATTTTATAAATATATGCACTAATTTACAAAAATGTACTCTAAAATAACTCACAGTGGATCTTTAAGTAAAACCTAAGAAAACGAAAGTCTACCTGTTCTCAACCATTTAGAGTTGAAGAGTTACTAGTTAAATCGTATTCCAGGTACATACTGAGATGAAATGTCCTCATTTGAAGAGCTTCAGGTAGAGAGCGCAAGAGTAGATCCATTAAGGCCATGTGACGAGAGGATCACGTGACCAAACCTGGTCTTCAATTTTTCTTTCCCAACTTACGTCTAAACGAAATGAGGTATCGCTTTGAAAGTTCGACACGATAAATAGAAGGCATGCAGGAATCTGTCTCTGGTCCTAAATAATTAGAATAGTGCAAAAAGTTTTTTTTTATAACTATTTTGGAGAGATACCGACCGTGCTGTCGTCAAACCCTGCAAGCAATTTGCAATGTTGCGAATGGGCTAGTTATGAGGTTTATATTGAGCAAAGTGGGGCAAAACAACAAAAATCGCTCTCAAACATTATGCACAAATAATTCAAAAACTAATGATTGCACTTGAAATGCAAATAAACATGTTTGGTCTGACATACGTATCAGTCTGGTATCAGCTGTGTCAAAGCAGCACTAGCTCAGCGAGTAGACAACTTCGAACTTCTAGGGGTCTGTAGGTAAAGCAGATTGCATGATTACCGTCAGAGAAAGCTAAGAGTCAAACTTCTGCTGGAAAACCTAAATGTATCCGTCGAAAATCATTATTTGCATAAATAAACTTTTTTCTTCCTCCAACTCTTTGCAAGACCACAAACGATCCTTTAATATTTATTAACATTTCCCGAAAAAAATTTCCGCGTTATTTAAACTTTTATTTTTCAATATGGGTGAAAAAATATTGATTTTAGGGCTGACTTGATCAGTTATTATACTCATCACATGGCCTTAAGCTAGCTTCTTCACAATCGAATTGTGGAATTCTGCATGGCTCAGAATTATCGGCTTTTTTGGGCTTTTTATGGGCAACAATTACAACTTTTAGGGTCCTGCACTTTACCTCAAAAAAATCAATTTTCTCGTCAAAGTGCTAACTTAAATTAACCTAGCACCTCCACTTCCTCAAATCACAAAATAATAAAAATTAAATCCCAACAGAAATTTGGCCTTTTCAAGGACTTTTGAAATCCGCAAAAAGATTCCACAGAAGAACCCTTAACTTCCAAATTAAATCCCTTTCAAAAAAACTAAAATTTGTATTCTAGTTTAATACCGGCATAATCTTTTCGAAAATTTTACAGTATCAATAGAGTCTCTGATTTTTGGGCTTCTCGGAAATACCTATTCTGAATTTTGGGATCCAACCCTTATCGTTAAAAAGGAGCCCTCTTTACCACGTAGTTTTGACGTTAAGGGCTTGAGTCCAAAATTAGGAATGGGTATTTTCGAGGTTCCCAAAAATCAAAGACTGTCTTGGCACTGTAAAATTCTCAAAAAGATTATTTTTTGACAGTCATATCTTCGTGGTACAAAGGGGTTGATTTTTAATGTTGCGGGTTGGAACCCAAAAATTGAAATGGGTATATTTGCGGTGCCTAAAAATACGACGGAATAAAATTTGTAAGGTATTAATATTTTTTAAGCTTTGAAGGTTGTTTTGGGGAAATTTTTATACCGGATTTCAAGTCCCTCCAAAAAAAACCCAAAATCCTGGTGGAATTAAATTTTTATTATTTAGTCGTTTCAGGAAGTAGGGCTGCTAAGTTAAGGTAAGCTAGTATGTCCAAAAGAAAATTGATTTTTTGAAAAAAAGTAAAGGAGCCCCACAATTTATATTGGTGCCCAAAAAGCCCAAAATTCAGAGCAATCAAAAATCCTAAATTCTATTGTGGACGAGATGGGCCTAATTTTTCAGTTTAGATAGGCGTAGACGCAATGATTGTTAATTAAATTTAAATAAGCATTTGCAGATGAAGAACAGACAACTTTTTATATATAAATAATTGTTTTGGGACAGCTGAACTGTTATACAAAATAGTAGATTTTCTAGACGTTTTTGAATATATTTCTCAACTTTTTGTCACCATTATTTAAACAGAAATCGATATAATTATAAATACTACTAGATCATTATATCACTACTAGCTGTTCTCAAGCCCGTGTATTCACGGATTACTAGCCCTATTGCTGACGCTGTCTAGTTTTGCTACATATTTGACTTAAACTTTCTATACTGTCTAGTCTCAGGCTTTTTGTTATTTGCGAGTTCGTTAAGAATTTATATATGTGGAGACTATATAGATTTTAGGTCGTTTCTAGACAGAATCACGGTTTGGGCTGAAACAAAAATTACAGAAGTGAGTTCAGAAAATAATAATTTTTTAATAAAAGATTTAGGAAATTACAACGCATAATTGCATGAATGATCAAGTAATAATTAAATGCACTATATGACGTATTAAAGGTAATAAATAATAATTTTGCAACGTGATTGAAATCACAATATACGAATTGTATTCTTAACAAAGAATTTTATTCAACAAATTTTCAAGACATGTTTGCTTTTAATTTAAATATGTAGTGAATTTATGATAAATTTATATTAAATGTATATTAATTATAGTATGTATAATGAATTTATGTATTATATTTATCCCACTGCCTCGCCCTCTAGAGTGAACAAAAATTTTCTATAGATGTCTGTTTATTTTAAATATTCATAATAACAATAATAGTTCAGAGTTCCTGCCATAATTTCTTGATGAAAGATAACCACAGAAACACCCGCAAGATGATCCAGCAGGGAAAATATTTTTTCCCGAAGGAAAACGGTAAATTTTTATATGCCTTTATTATATTATTACTAACAATGTCGTTTCTTGCAGCTATTTATTTATGTTTCATGAGAAAACACATCTTCAAAATAAATAAAATATCTTCACTACAATCTATATAATAATGGCTATTGTTAACTAAACTCTGAATCCAACTCCTATGAGATATTTAGGCTATTCTTAGGATATTTAGAAATTGGTTTAAGTGTTAAGCAGATTATTTTTTGCGTTGGCAATTTTTTTCCCTAATTTTCATCTATATCATTTCCAATACATATAATACTACTTTGCACTGGTAATAATATGCTTTCATGAATTTAAACAATTTGTTAGCAATTTTAGCAATTTTCTCATAGAATAGATTTAGGAAGTTACGATTTCTCCCGAATTTTTCCACTCATTTTGAACTTCTAATTTAGATAAAGGCTTTAATCAGTTTAATCTATGAAATTAAACATAAATTATTGTATAAGCCATTTATCATCATCTATAACAATGTTCTCTTAAACGAATGCTAGAAGGTTTCAACAATTTATAACTTTTATAGCTAATTTATCTGAGTAGGTCTGGAATGTCACGGATTTTTTTTCAGATTTTTTCAACTCATTTTCAACTTTTCCTTTAGATTGAGGCAGTAATAAAACTTGAGGTGTCATCTTTAATAATCTTAGGTTGACAATAGTCACAAATTTTATATTAAAATCTGTAAATCGTCCATACAGGTACATTGATAGGGCTTCCGGGTCAAGTTTGGTCGGATTTGACACTGTTTTGGTGATGGAACATTAATGTTCAACTTTTTTTACACTTCATGTAGAATGTGTGTCGAAATCAAAATTAAAAAACCAAAAAAATTATTTAGTTTTTAGAAAAAAATTTTAATTCCAAACTAAATTGAATATTTCAGTCAAAACCTGTAAAATTTTCCATTATAAAACATTACAATTAAATTATTATATAAAAAACGCCCCAAATAAACAGTAATTTTAAGCATGAAATATTTAGAATGAAAAACTTTCGAATACGATACGTTGTAAATAAAACGTATCCAAACTTCATATAAAACTAAAAAAATCGCAGCTACCAGGAATTTTGATATTAAAGCTACCTTCACACTTAGTCTGGAAAATTCAATTATTTGTAAGAAAATTGAGTTTTTTATAAATTAAAAATGTTAAAATTTTTAATCATGTTTTTCAAAGTTTAATATTTTCAATTTTACTTACAAAATTGAAACTTATGAAAATTAAAAGTTCACAATTCAGCGTTAAACATGAAACTTGATAACTATGGAATTGTAACCATTTAAAAGTAAATAAATCATTTAATTGCCGAGCTACAAAGGATCCCACATCAAATGTACAATGAATGGCCTTTTGTAAAAAATTCTAACTAAATTTTTTTTTAGATTTTTGAACATGCAGATTAAAATTTCGAAAGAAAGAATTAAGAAAAATGGACAGTTTTTCGACAAACACTTGTCCAAGTTCAAATTTGTACATGTATTGTAGTAGAAAAATGCTTATTTCAGTGAAAACTGTTTAAATGCAATGTTCCTTGACTTACTACTGTAAAAAAGATTTTATCAACTTTTTGTCGATAAGGAAAAGAACAGTTTTTAAAGAACACTTGAATAATTATTTACCAACAAAGTTTTTTTTTAATTGTGTATTATTACTACAGTGCAATTTTAAAGCGGGAAAAATTCACTTTCACAGAATTAATCCTCATGGTAACAAAAATATTACTTAATTCAAATTATTTGTCTTATATATAAAAATCTGTGTTTTAGGGTTAAAATAAAAAAAAGGAAATGAAACTTTTGTCGCCAAAACATAATTTCACCAGTTGTTCGACTGCAATATTTTTTGATAATTAAAAAATTTGTTTTTGTAAATATGTTATAAAATTTTCATACTAGATTGTAATATTTTTTTCATCGATTCAACTTCGATAAAAGAAATTTTTTAATAGAATATTGGAAGCTATATTAATAGTTATTAATGAAATTATATAAAATTCAAATTGTAATTTAAAGAATTTATATAATTTTGCAACTGAAATAGTATTAAAAGAATAATACTTTCAATTGTAAAACTGCGTACCTACAGACATTACACACTTTTCACAGATTTAAAAAATCTCACTGATAAGGGCCACCATTATGTGTCGAAACGTTTGAAACAACAAAATTGTTTTATATTCACTTGGCACGAAAGCCAACAATGTACATAAATAATTTCTACAAATTTGTTTTTAAGGGTGAATACAATCCCCCATGCAATTATGAAGTGATTATTATTTCTAATAATATTCCGTTTGAATAATTTTCGAAGATTGCGGTTACTTTCTGAAATTTACAATAACTGTGCCATTAAAAAAAAACAATGAAAAAAAATTTTGAATCGCCTCATTAACGCCATGGGAATTAGCAGCTTATGCGAATTTGATCTACATATCGGAATTGTTAACGGTCTGCGTATTTGTACGATTATATTTTTAAATTCGTCAAAATGTAAGGGATTTTGTCGACCAATTAGCATTTATAATTGAGGAAATAGGTAAGTTCCAAGACAATGGAATTATCTTCACAGGGGACCAGGGTTAGTAACGTATAATACTTTACGTATTATACGTGGTTTTCTATGCGTATATTCCTACGTATATTAACACTAGTTTTCTACGCGTTTTGACGTATATTACGTTCGAATGAAAACTTTCAGTCCGCATGCGTCAATACCGAAAAATACTTAAAATGATCTATTTTTCTTTATGTATAGGTCGTGGTTGCCGTGTCCATTTTTCAACTTTTCCTCACAGTAAATAGTAAAAAATGTATCGAGGGGGTCTAAAGGAATAATGTGGGACCAATTGTTCTACAAACTCATCACGGAAAAAAGTAGACTGTAAGATGTACAATTTCGAACAGTAAAGTTAAGGTTTAAAGCGTACCCAAGGTGAAATGAGCAGTTTTCATAGTATTGAATGCAGTGTGAACCAGTAATCTGAAATTATACTAGTCGAAATACCATTTGTAGCAACACATAAAGCAGCTATGACAGTTTGACATTGTAGAGTGGAATAGCGTTGGTAAGCACTGCTTTAATTACTTCTTCACATTGTAAGGTTTCACATAAAAACTGGTAGACTTAACGTTTTCCCAATGTGAATTATAAATGGTGAATTATACAGTTTACAAATTATAAGCTATCCCCTTTCATACTGCGATGGGTACCCAGTGGACACAAGATTTTAGGACGTAATTGGAACCTCCTAAAAACGGTTTTTGGATGTATAAGTCAAAAGACGTCATTCAAACGTTTTAAAAACTGTCCTAAGTCAGGCCAAATAATGTTCTTGAAACGTTTTATGTTCCAATTACGTCTTTGAAAAGTCTCTGGAACATTGTATGTTTATGGAACGTTATATGGACTGACTTAGGACATTTTTAAGCCGTTCTAAGGATGTTCTTTAACGCTTGTGCCCACTGGGTAGTGGGATACAAACTAACTATATGGTGCAGTTTGCAATAGTAATCCGGTATATTATAATATCTCCACTTTCAAACAGTGTTATTCGCTTAGCGAGATTTGTTTTATTTCTTACTATATTAAGTTTACTTTTATAATTAATTATTTTTCTAATAAAAACTAAAAGATGTATTGAGATTATAATAAACTTCATATCTGTCGTACTAAGGAAAATCTTACGTAAGTGGCATTGTCGTTTAGGTCGAATTTAACATTTTTAGTTGTGAGAAAATAGACCGTAATCGTGAAATATGTTACGTAAGCAGTAGATGTATAGGCTGCGTTCTGGCTCACGATTCCTACCTTACCGGCATCGAGAAGCTTCGAACTGTAATGGTTCGTGTCCGTGCTAAATTTTCTGGAAAAAAAGGGTTTGTGTCCGTGCTAAGCTTTGAGATCTTTCTCGAAGGATCCTGATGACGTCACGATTATGCAATAGTCTGCAGACAAATTCATGTAAAGAGGTTCAAGGTTATCACATGCATGTGTCAAGGTTAAATGAGAAGAACAAGGATGATTTATTGCTTCCTGAGAGATAAGACGTTGGTTAAATACGCAAAAGATGCAGGTGTATAGGTGAAATTTTATATGGAGAGCTACGTATGGCATCCTGTTTTGACTATTCATTTCATTTATTGCTTCCTGATAGATGATACTTTAGCTAAAAATCCCTGCCTTTATTTATTTAATACGTAAAAGATGCCGGTGGACAGATGAAATTTGATATGAGAGTTATGCATAGCATCCTGTTTCGATTAACAAATTCCTGCCTTTATTTGTTTAATGCGTATAAGCTTATTGAAGATTCTAGGAAGATTTGATGACATCATAGAATAATATTGCGAAATTGTGTGAAGGCAGAATTTGCGAAAAACAAGTTTCAAGGTTATCACATGCATGTGTCAAGGCTAAATGAAAAAATAAGGATGATTTATTGCTTTCTTTCAGATAATACAATTAATTATTTATTTGATGCGTATAAGCTTCTCGAATGTTCTTTTGCGGGTCCGTCTTTTCTAAGAAAAAGAAAGAGATATATATTTATGGGGAGGAGAATAAAAGATTCAAGGTTATTTTCAATGACGCATTACATTTTTCGATGTTAAAAAATTATATGCCACGCGTGTCGATTATAATGTAGAACCTTCTAGAACAATGTTTCATCATATGATGCAATATCAGATAATATTGTGCAAAAGTCTTCAGAAATTGGTAGAGGAGGTAAGCGTCTATAAAATGAGGCTAGCTCTACTCCTTCATCAGTTTATTGTCAGATGTCAGATTGTAAAGAAGAAAGGCAACAAGAGCTTAAAAATCGTTTAAACGTATTTCTAAATAACATTCGAGAATTAAAAGAAGCGATGCAAGTGCGAGTCGATTTACATACTTTAACGAGAAAGTTGTATACGGTGAATATTAACAAGTGAATATGGATTTCGCAAAATTGAACAAAATTGCAGTTAACAACGATTTCCTTCCAATAGAGAAAGTGAAAGATTTGGAGCTGAATAAAAGCTACGAAATTACAAACATCAAAAGGGTAACAACACAATTTGGAGTGCGGTACATCGTCACAGTAGAAAAAAAATGTACTGTGTTTCTACCAACAAGGATGACCAATCTGCTGAATGAAGATGAAAATTTTCTGTTAGGAATGAAAAAATCCTGTGAAGATGGTGATCTCTGCATGCGGTGTTTGGGTGGACACTACAGTTCCATCGAATTTGTGAAGAAAGCAGTATAAAGTGTCTGCAGTTTCTCAATTATCGCTCAGTCTGTGACAAGCTTCAATGAGATATTCATCAGATCTTATACATCACGAAATCAAAGGTTACATACGACCACATACAACCTGAATTCATGATTCACAAAGCAAATAGTCGTCGCTGCTGACTTTAAAAAAGACGGAAATCCCGTCTCATCAGTGAAACTACAGGCCAGTCATCCTCGTTCAAGTGTAACCCTGAATCCTGAAGAGTGGAAATTATTCAAAAGTTACTTCAACCTCATTTCCCTGTTTTTTGATGGCCAAGAGAAGCACCAATGCATCGAATGCAGAAATTTCCATATACACATGACTGTATCGTTTGGTGATTATATAATAGCTTTGGAGCAACATCAAGAAAACCAAAAATACTATCCGTTTGTGCTGCAAGAAACAACGTTTGCTGTTCTCCAGGAAGTCAGCCCTTGTGTCGACCGGTATCTTCTGGATCTGAGTGTTAGGCCGTTTCAACGTACAAAAGATGTCATTATTAAAACCATCGCTGAAAGTATTTGGCGTAAAGTGAAATCACCATCCGTGAAAAGTGTAAAAAAAACGAAAAAATTATACAACTTTCAAGAGTAAGGCAATGAAAAAATTGAAATTTGCTGATCTTATGCGTTTTGAAATTCTGTTTCTTGAAATGATTACTTTTTATAATCAGAATGTGTGTGAAGAAGTGATTAAGAAATTACAAGGACTCAGATGTGTGAATGGTACCTTTATACATTAAAATTTCATGTATTTTGTTGTTAAGAAAAATCTAAATAAATGTAATTTAAACCAAATTCGCCTTTTTCATTTACTAGATTAAGGATAGGTAGATATGTAAGTAAAAAGATATATATAACAAGGTCACCTTTCAGAGAGGTGTCTTTCAGGGCGACACCATGAGCCCACTCCTCTTTTGCCTTACATTATTGCCACTATCTCTAGCACTTCGCCATTCCGACGTATACTTGTGCGGCAAACTTGCAAATCGAAAGTACAAGGTCACTCATGTATTTTACATGGACGATCTTAAGTTCTATGCTAAAAACAGAGAGTAACTGCATCTAGCTCTGGGGATTGTCGAACGATATACTAAGGAAATTGGAATGGAATTTGGGTTAGACAAATGCGCCAAGGTTTATTTCAAGCGAGGAAAACTTAATGGCATCCCTGAAGATCCTGAGCTCGTTGATAGAAACGCCATACGACACCTTTGCGTTACATACCTGGGGGTGCCACAGAGCTGCATTCAGGATGTGACATCTATAAAGGATACTCTCCGAAGCAGATACAAACGTCTCATCCGACAGATTTGGTCTTCCGAACTGTCGGCG
>NC_046657.1:174336735-174337957 GCF_010883055.1 Belonocnema kinseyi | reverse complement strand
GAATGTCTTCACAACAGGATTATTCTGGGTACAGCACATAGAGTTGCAAATGGAAGAGACCCTCTTCTTAAAATGGTCAGGAATCACGATGAAGTGGGCAAAGGAGCGTTTCTGTACAAAGCAGCGGAGGAGGATGCTGAAGCACTCGGACTTGACTTCAGTATTAGGGGTGAGCAAAATACATCAAATCTTATCTATCTCGAGTACTCACTCTTGAAAACCCGGATTAAGAAAGCACAAGAGAAAAACTTTCGTGAACAGCTCCTCGATAAGAGGATGCACGGTATCTTCCACAGAAATGTGAAGGATCAGTCAATGTCTTGTGAGCTAACGTTTGCTTTCCTTAATTCGCCCAGATTGAAGTCTGGTACGAAGGGTTTCATTTTTGCATGCCAAGACGGTGTCATTTCCACCTTAACATATCGTCCCCACATTTAGAGCCAAGACATTCCCGATGATAGCTGCAGGGCGTGCCATGCACATCCCGAGCATTTAGCTCACGTACTATCTAGTTGTCCAACTCACGCGAGAACGACCTACATTCAAAGGCACAATGCGGCACCAAGAGTGCTTTATTATCATATCTGTCACTCCTACGGCATTAACCTTAATATCGCTCCTCTAAATGCTCCTAGGGAAATTGAGTCAATTGTCGAAAATGGGGAGTGCCACATATACTGGAACTATATATTCTCGACAATTGTATCTGTTGCTCACTCGAGGCCTAACATGGTTCTTCTTGACTTCGAGAAGCGAACCATGTTCGCTATCGAATTTTCGGCACCAGCTGACAAAAACATCATAACCAATAAGAATGAAAAGAAAGAGAGGTATCGAGACCTTATAAGGGAGTTGCAATGAATGTACCCGGAAGTTTCTGTTAAACTAATCGTCCTTATCATCGGCACTCTTGGAGGTGCCAAGCTTTCACTTGCTAATGGCCCAAAAAGCATCCCTGCGTGTCAACGATATGCTAGAACACTTGCGGGAAAAATGCAGAATGCGGTTGTCCTTGGGTCGCTCCGTGTTCTTAGGGTGCACGAGGCTTTTGCTGGATCGTCGTATTGATTCCTTTACAGCCTGTAACCACCTATCTCACGGTCGTAAGACGTGGTTGTGGCTGAAATTTTACCGCGATTTCGCTGGAAGCGGGTGTAATTTTCCAGATTAGCACCTGCTCCCGGCGAAATCCTGCGGTTGTCCTTATAACAAATTTTTTAAT
>NC_046657.1:174323860-174336635 GCF_010883055.1 Belonocnema kinseyi | reverse complement strand
TGTATACATATATACATATATGTGTGTGTTTTGCAAATAATTAACATTATTCAGAAAAACTTAAATTTCATACAAAATATACTTATAAACTAGACTTATCTATCCAACTATTGTGTGAATCATCGAAACCTAACCATTTTACGAATAGCTTATTTCCTCTTTTTTCAATACTTTTTCCACAATATAAATATCTGGATGTCTAACTCTGCCTAGTTCTTGTTCATAAAAACTACCTGCAATAGCTTTACCTTGATAATTTTTAATCATATACGTCACTGGTTCAGTATTCTTGGCATGACTTATAATAAATGTTTCAGTTGCCCAATTCGGTGTGTAGCCTTTCTCAAAAACATGCTTAAACTTACTTATACCTACTTTATCTCCAACTTTACATTTCGCTTTTTCAACAGCTTGTTTTACACTGTAATTTTTGCATACATTAAACAACAATTTTCTCTCATTTTGTTTAGTAACATCTTTTGGTTTTATTCGAATAGTCTGATGTCTACTATCATTGTAAGATGAAACTAAATCTTTCAAAATATCTATCCGCTTGTAATTCCCCTGTAAGCTAAATTGCATCCACATTGTATTCTTTGATGTACGATTAAATCGCTCGCAAATGGACGGTTTTAAATGACTAAACGTCGAGTACAAATTTATTTTGTATCGCTTCATAAGATTTTCAAATTGCGAATTTTAAAAATCTTTTTATCTATCAACTTTTAAATTTTTCGGTATGCGCCCCTCATTAAGTACAGATTCCATAGCTGCAGCTACATCTTCACCCTTCTTGCATTTAACGCGGACAGCCCAAGCAAATTTTGAAAATATATCAATTACAGTTATACTTTTATCCTTTGTTCACTCTCTCGTATGGTTGCATTTCAACAAGATCAGTTTGCCAGATCTCATCAATGCCACGAATATCGAAATGTCGATGTTCGTAATTTCTAGCTGGTTTGTGCAGCTCCTTCACCAAATGCAGCTTCTCGGTGTCCATGTTTGAGTGCATTCAGCCTGGCTTCTAATTGACTAATGAGCTCAGAATTTCGATACACTAGTTTTTGAATTGATTCAACATCAATTTTCGCATTTTTAAAAAGTTTATCTGTGGAATTTTTCAGAGTTTCAGTCATCATTGTATTATTGACTACTTCAGTTTGCAAAGAAGCTACAACATCATATTTAGTCTGAAGTTCACGTTGTATCGTATGTTGCACCATATTCAGATTCACAGCATCGCTTCAGCCACTTTACACAGCCTCTTATTATTCATATCATAATTTCCTTCAGATGTAACTTTGAAGCCAATTCCAGGAGGACCGCGACTTGTACTCTGTGCTCGCTTGGAATGACGTCCGAATACATCGATGCTCATCTTGAAAATGATGAAAATCTTGATAAACATCCATTAATATATAATTTCAGCTTCTCGTAGTTCTTCGATAATTGATATAATTTCGTTGGTGTGACTTGGATTACCAGCTGCTTGAAACGCTAGGAGTAAGCGTAATCGGTCCACTAATTCATTCGGATCATCCCAGTAAATGTAATCCATTAGATTTTTCTCTCTAGCAATCATGTATTGTGGGATCATACCTTCACCTGATAATGATTTCCCGTCTTTACTTCGCCTATTTGAATTTTTTGGTGGAGATGGAGGAATTAATTTCATTATAAAGTTTTTATATTTAAAAGCCTTACTGTCACGAATTTCTTCATTTGGTTTATAATGTTTTTTATATAATTTTGATGCAATAACAATTTGTCAATAATTTTCAAGATCACTGGGCGTTATAGAGGACTCTTGAGGTACTTTTTTAAATAAAAGTTCAAGGAAGCCTTTACTTTTGGAAAATTCAAATTACCCACATGAATATAGTTCTGACGTAAACTTATCTGAGAATCTCCAATCATTAATCTATCTTTCGTTAATTTTCTTACTCCATACACATTATCGAGTTCTATACTTCGTTCGCCTAACAATATGAGATACTTGCTTGCACCATCATGAATCTTTAGCTTTATTCTTTGCTTCTTCTTTCCATCTAATTAGTTCAACTTTTTTTATATTCTTGAAACCTCCGACAATTTTTTCGAGTGGATTACTTTTTCAGATTTATGAAACAATCAAAACCTTTCCTATATCTACCCTGGTTAAGATTCCTATCCATTTAAATTACAATAAATCCATACTTGTCATCATTCCAGCATGCTGAACACATTTTCATCTTGCTTGAATGACACAAGTAAATTAACATTGTCGCGTACAAGATGTTTAGGAATATGAGCATATGTCTGACTCAAGTAAAAACAGTCGACATCCTTGTGCCTGCCCATAGAAAATAATGCTCTTATATTATCTTGTTTCTCACAAGCCACATCATCAAATACAATTACTGAGTTGGATTTCGCTTCACTTGGCATTATAACCTCTTCATGCTCATCGAAAGGATAGTACTCGACGCCACCTACTGATTGAAGGACTTTTAAAAAAAATTCATACTCTGTTTGCTTTAGAGATTTTGAGTAGATGTAAATATTTTCAAATCTCAAGCCATTTGGATGTATCAGTAGAGCCAGCAAAGTATTTGTCTTTCCACAGTTGGAAGATCCACAAAATATAACTCGTACACTGTTTGGTAGCAAATGTCCGTGTCGTTTTTCTCTATTCTCTTTTTGAACAAGCGAATCAAAATTTTGAATAGGTAGTTTCACAGTTTGTGCTTCAAACTGCATCTTGACAAAGACTGACAGGAAAACCTATAGATATCATGGTTATATAGGTTGACCTTCAGTCTAAAAGTATCCCTTGCATAGATATGATCGTCCACAAAGGCAAAACAGTCAGTCGTAAACGAATCGTGAAGCAGGCAAGACGTGGAAGAGGCTTGCTCAACAGAATTATCAACAATTTGCCGTTTGAATTGCATTTGCCTGGTTACCAGTACTGTGGCCCAGGTACGAAACTAGCCAAAAGATTAGCACGAGGTGATCCGGGAATCAATCCACTGGATGCTGCTTGAAAAGAGCACGATATAGCCTACTCACAAAATAGAGAAAATATAGATGCTAAAAACTCAGCTGACTGTACTAGCTGAAAAAGCATGGAAACGTGTCTTTGCTCCAGACGCTGGTATAGGTGAAAAGGCAGCCGCTTCGGGAGTTACAAACACAATGAAGGGGAAATCAAAATTTGGGATGGATCTCAGCAAGAACAGAAGACCTACCACTACACTGCGAAAAAATGTTGCTCCAGCTAAAAAGTCTATGATTTCAAGCAATGATGCACAAACTGCCATTAAATTTGCACTCAGAGGCGCACTCGCAGCTGTGATGAAGTCTGGTGGACGAAGAAATGTGAACAAACCTCGTATTCTACCTGTACCAACCAAAGTAGGAGGATTTTTACCCCTCCTCATACCTGTTTTTGCGGTTCTCAGTGCTGCTGGAGCACTAGCTGGCGGAGCTGCAGGAATAGCGACATAATGACATAATGAAACGATGGAAACCATTGCTTTAGGAAAAGGTCTATACTTGAAGCTATACAGACAAGGATTAGGGCTTCATCTAAAACCATATAAACATGGAGTAGGACTCAAACGCAAGTCAAAAAACTCAAAGTGAAGCAACCTCATCGAGCCTTGACTGATGCAGATTTACTGAAATTTGCAAAATCTTTCAAGATTCCATATTTTCGAGGTAATCATCGGCCACCTTCAGATCTCTTCAAGTATTTCGGTGTTGGTAGCATAAAGTATAATCACCAGAGATATCAAAATTACGATACATTCGTATATGGACATTTATGTCTGCAATTTCTATGCAATCAATAAAAATCTAAGAGTTCTTTTAATCTATATAAGTGCTGCAATTTTCAATATAAAGTCAGTTGAACGCTAGCTGTCATCATGGATGATTCATCGACGCCAACATTATCAGGAACTTCTTCAATCCTGGAAACGCACTATTTTCCTCCAATTGAGTTGTCTCCTTATAAAAATTATGCACTTGGACTCGTTGAATTTCTAACCTTTAATTCAATACCCAAGGTATAAATTTCGAACCTAAAGATTCCATCGGTCACTTGCTAGGGTTTTCACCACGCAGACTAGAAGCTAAGCAAGCTTATGAATCTGATCAACCGGTATCCATCATAAAATTGAATTCTTTGAGAATTGAGTGTAGCATAACTACAGGTGCATACATTAATGGTCAGAAAGTGCATACTATTCATGATTTTTTCCCTCTAGTGCCACCTAAATATAAGATAGTGGAAGTACCATCTTATGTCATTTACTCACCAGTCGCTGTGCAGACAATAGATCATATACAGCTCCGTATAGTTGATCAAGACGGGTATTTAGTCAATTTTCGTGGTGAAGTTGTAACAATCAGACTGCACATCAAGTCTCTTTAATAATGGGTATCGTTTTCAACCGAAAGATTGGCTTTGGTTATAATAAATCAGCACAATGTCACAAACTAATCAGTCGACAAAGAGCAGTCAAAGGTTTACCACCTCAAAGTACTCTCTTCGTAAAAAGTCTAGGCCTGAAGCTCAGAAAAAGAAGAAGAGAATAAAGAGATTTAAGATTTTTTGCACCTGCATCTGTCAATTTTTCTATCAACGATTGATTATTTGTCATGGAACGGAAAATTTTGAATATTCAAGCACTAATCATCTTTAATGAGTCGATTGCACACTGTGAAATTCATGCACATCAGCCTCATCGACCTTCAACAATAGTGATGGAATTCGGATCGTTGTTCAAGATCAGGACCAGTGTCTCTTGCCGAGCAAAAGTTCACTTCACGTACATGGAAGAATCGTAAAAACTGATGGAGCGCAAGTGACAAATACATCTTTAGTTTCTAATGCCATCTGCCATTTGTTTGAAGAAGCAAGATATGAAATCAATGCAATAGAAATTGATAGAAATAAAAATGTTGGTCTGACTAGACTCATGAAAAATTATGTATCTCTAAATCCAGGACAATCACGATACATACAGAATACTGGTTGGCTTGATGTAAATAATAACAACCAATCACTAACAAACGTCACTGGCTACTTTGATGTAGCTATACCTCTTAGCATGATATTTGGTTTTGCTGAAGCTTATCACAAAATCATTGTCAATGCTAAACATGAACTCATTTTGACCAGATCACAGAGTAATGCAAATGCCATCTTGTAAACAGCTCCTCTTGAGCAGTATAAAATTGAAATCAATAAAATAGAGTGGTTATTGCCTAGCGTTAAACTGTCTGATTTACGAAAATTTCAGTTGCTCAAATATATTGAAAAAGATCCATCTATTCCAATAAGTTTCCAAACTTGGGAACTATATGAATATCCCCTAGTTCCAGTGACTCCAAACCATGTTTGGACTGTAAGAACTTCAACACAATTGGAAAAACCAAGATTTGTTGCACTTTGATTTCAGACAAACAGAAAAAATAATACTACTAGAAACTGTAGCAAGTTTGATCATTGCAATTTGACTAATGCAAAACTATTTTTAAATGATCAGTGCTATCCTTATAGTAATTTGAATCTTGACATTAATCGAAATCAGTATGCTCTTCTTTATGAAATGTATACAAACTTTCAAGCTAATTACTATGGTAAAGAACCACAACCACTGCTATCGAGAAGAGAATTTATAGACCATGCACCTCTAGTAGTGATTGACTGCTCTAAACAGAATGAGTCACTGAAATACGGGCCAGTTAACGTTCGTTTGGAATTTCAAACTAGTGAAAATTTTCCCGCTCAAACATTGGCATATTGCTTAATTTTGCACGATCGTATAGTTGAGTATAAACCAATAAGTGGGGTGGTGAAAAAGTTGGTATAAAAATGCTGTAATAAATTAGAAATAATTTAGTTGCATTCAAGATGCAGTACTTGGTGGATATGCAGGGCTTCAAGTTACTGGAAAATAAATTTGTATTGAAAGAATTGGCTGTATTACCACTCTTCGATGAAACAGGAAAAATACCATATTCTTTCCTCTTTCAACCACCCTGCATGTGGAAAGATGTTCTACCAAAATATAAGTCTATAAACAAATGGACAGAGCGCAATCATCATGGAATACCATGGAATTCTCTTAAAATACCGTATTTTTTAGTACCTGTAAAACTCGAGGATTCTTTAGAAGATGCATCAACAATTTATGTAAAAGGATTGGAAAAAAATAATTGGTTGAAACAATTTGTAGAAATATCATGCGAAATTGTTGACCTGCTTGATCTGAAATGTCCTTCACTGCAGAAATTGCGTGAGATGTATGAACTTGAAAATATTATGTGTACGAATCATATGTATAAAAATTCTTCCAATTGCGCAATTGAAAATGTAATCTTATTGGAAGATTGGATGATTTCAGAAGAGTACTTATACGCTGATAATTGTTTATATTTATAGAGATAAGAAATGTTTTTTCCATATATATTTAATCTGCGTATTTTTAAGCATATCATGTACTGATTTTTTTGGAAATTAAATAAAAAAGCAAATGAAAAGAAACTTGTGTGTGTTTTTTTTCTAAGAGTTCCTTGTCCTTATAATAAGTGCGAATAGTAGATATGCGAATGGGTAGGTCAGTGAACATCGTTGGCATTGTGGCTTCAAGAAACGTCGTCCTCAGCATTGGGAGATTACGTCTGCTGGATCAGGTTGCATCCAATAGCTAAATCAGTTTAAGAAAAATGCTCTGCATTTAACTTTTTTTAATTTTAATTGAAGCAAATAAATTTTAATTTATAGAAATTAACTTAAAATTATATTTTTTCAGGGTTATATTCAATAAAAAACACCATTTTATATTCAACTATTTTTAATTTTATTTTGCAATAACTTATATTTTGTACAAACAATCGTACAGTTTTTTTCGATTCCTTCTTATAATTTTTACATATATACACTTTACATTATATTATATCACAAAAGATTATTTTCATTCCAACCACTGCATGCTATAAATCTGATACATTAAGCTTTCTATACAGTATATAATCTGTCTCTCTCACTCCTACACTCATATATACAGTATATTCTATCTCTCTCATTCCTCCACTCATATTTCACCTCGTTTTTGTTTTTCTTCTCATATATACAATCTTAATAGCCTACAATGACAATTTTTTTTACATATATGCAAATAATTAATAATTACATACATTTTTACATTGCATCGACTTCCATGGGATCATAGGCATTCCGTAAACATTGTTTGTTGGATAATCTGATGGATAATCTGATGTTGATAGAATATAGTTGTGATGAAAATCATACGTGATAATGTTTCAGATATCAAGGACTGTGAAACCAATGTAGATAGGTTTATTGAAAAAAATATTTGTTTTGTTCATTTCAACAATAACCATATTTTCATCAAATATGGTACAGCTATGAAAGTTTGGTTTAGCAATTAGAGCTTTTGCTCCATATCTCCCCTCCCATTTTGTCACAAGCTTGACATCTTTGTGCTTCCTAACGTTTTCCATTGAAAACTGTCATACTCCAGAAATTTCAAAAATAATATTTTCAACGAATTTCATTGAGTTTAAATTTAAAAGAAAAATGTAATTTAATTTGATTTTAAATTTAAATAGTTTAATATTTTTAATATAGTTTAAATTTTAAAAACTATAGAAGGTGCACTAACAGATTTATAAGAGTAAGAGTGTTTAAAAGAATGCTTACAAAAAGTTTTTATAATGAATTGTACAAAAGAGGAAAGCAATTAAAAATCTCTTTATTAATTTTCACTTCACTTCACTGTTTTTAGGTTTGTGTGTATTCAGCAAATGCCTGATGACAACTGGGGGAAATGTATGCAAAGCGCCCTTTTATAGATGCACATTTGCTATCTTTGTCTAGTAACATATCTCCCTCTTTGTCTAATTGTTCTAGAACCTTCTACATTATAATCCACACGTGCGGATATAATTTTTTAACATCGCAAAATTTAATGCGTTATTAAGAATAACCTTGAAGTTGTTTACGAAAAAAATTGCACAGTAACATTTGATGATATCATTCATTCTAGAAAATTCAGCATAATAGCAACAAAATTTTTAACGCTGAATTAAATCATGCTTGATTTTCTATAGACTGTATTATATAATAACCTTAGTG
The DNA here is from genome assembly GCF_010883055.1 of Belonocnema kinseyi. NCBI lineage: Eukaryota > Metazoa > Arthropoda > Insecta > Hymenoptera > Cynipidae > Belonocnema > Belonocnema kinseyi. The sequence goes on along the minus strand of NC_046657.1, from coordinate 174,328,480 downwards.
TATGATTGACAAAATTCAAATATTTTATGATATTTATTTGTTGCATTTAAAAACTTTTAGTTTAAATCTTTAACATTTAAAAGGTAAAAAACTGACCTTTCTAAATGAGAGCTGAAAAGCGAGCATATATCTGTGAATAAAAAAGGCATTAGACCTTAGCTCGAATATAGTTGCATGACATAAGGAGCGATAAGCGCCGGGCAGTGTACTCTTGGTATTTACTAAACGTCCATGAAAGGTTTCGAATCAAATTCATGCTGTCATCCAGAGGTTGACGGACCTAGCATATGGTAAAAGAATGAATACGAAAGCGAACGTTTGCGAGCTGCAAAGAAGTGATCTCTCTATAGAACGATAGCATAGGATAATGAAATGTGTGCAGCCTCAGACAGCCGATGTATGAATGCTTCTGCGAGTTTAAACGCGTGTGGCTGTTATCTCTGATCCTCGCTCTCGACTTGATACCAGAATAAAGCGACAAGCATCCCTGAGTATATGACCTACCATAAGAAATGCTTTTTTATTGCTTTCTTACCTTCGATTAACTTTATAGATATAATTTTTTAATTCTAATTATTTTTCTCGAAGATTCTAGACTGCAGAAGAATGTTTTTCACAGGCAGGAATTCTTAGTTAAAGCATTATCTATTAGGAATCTTCAAATCAAATTAATAAGCAAAACAGGATACCATGCATAACCCTCATATCAGATTTCATCTGTCCACCGACATCTTTTACGCATTAAACAAATAAAGGCAGGAATTTTTAGCTAAAATATCATCTATCAGGAAGCAATAACACCTGCTTCTTTTGCGCATTTAACGAACGTCTTATCTGTCAGGAAGCAATAAATCACCCTTGTTTTTCTCATTTAACCTTGAAACATGCACGTGACGTCTTATCTGTCAGGAAGCAATAAATCATCTTTGTTTCTCTCATTTATCCTTGACACATGCACGCGATAACCTTGAACCTGTTTACATGAATTTGGATACAGACTATTGCGCAATCGTAACGTCATCAGGATCCTTCGAGAAAGATCTCAAAGCTTAGCACGGACACAAACCCTTTTTTCCAGAAAATTTAGCACGGACACGAACCATTACAGGTCGAAGCTTCTCGATGCCGGTAAGGTAGGAATCGTAAACCAGAACGCAGCCTATACATCTACTGTAAGCTTTTCCCTAGTATGCACGGAGGAAAATTTAATTAATTTTCAATTGTTTAAAACAAACGATCATTTAAAGAATAAAAAAATGTTTTTTAATACCGGACAATTTTTTAGCGTAAAGTATACTTCGTAACCAACATTTTCATAACTGAATTATTAAATTTCAATAAGCCGTTAGCGAGTAATCCATTTTTGAAAAAAATGATCAAAAACTTTGATTGTTAATAACTTTAAAAAAAAATATTTTAGCGGAGTTATTTTGATATAAACAGAGATCGAAAACTGTATAAATTGATTGAGAATAGAACTATCGATTTAAAAGTGGCACACTTGAGATATTTTGACTCTTGCACGAAGAGTGCTGTATTACATTACAGATTATTGTGATACTAGTGACTAACGCTACAGTACCACCGACAGATCGCGAGTTCGCGCCACTGTCGAGTGTACCTATAAGCAATGTAGTTTTGTTTCCATTCGTCTGATTTACATTTTACAGTATAATCAAATTCCAACATAAAATCTTCAATTTCTGCTAAAAGCCACTTTTAAAATTTTTATGACTATTACAGTGCGATACTGCCACACTAAATCTTTATTTTCCCGGAACAGAATAGGTTTTTTTTATAAGCTCTTTTTTATTCTTATTCAGCCTCATTATATTTCAGGAGCAAGTTTTCATCTTGTTTTAAAGTTAAAAAATAAATTTACAGTATCTGTTAAAAAACAATTTTCAAAACCCACGAAATTTCAATCTCATTGAGATTGTAAACTTCCACATTTTATTTCCCGGAACTGGATACTTTTGTTCAATCATACTTTTTTGGTCTCAAATCAAAAACATTTAAGGGCATGTGATACTTCGTCGTGTGGCCAAATAATTTTCAAAAACTGAATTCGGACAAAGATATTATAAACGTAGATGCGGTGCGGGCTTAGTTGTCCCCATAAATATAGACGGCGCGTCCGGCGAAAAAAGTCACTTCCCCGCTACCCACCGCTAAGCGTAGAAAGCACCCATCGATATAGTTTGCCAAGAGCCACTTGGAGCGCTGTAAGCAACTCCCGGTACACCTTCGAAGCGCACTGATGGTAAACTTAGCTTGGACAAGAACCATTTGGATTGAAAGTAAATTGCCAATTAAAACATTTTCACATTTGTAACTTTGCAAAACTTGGTTGTTTTAATAAATACCACAAATATAAGTCGATGAGTAATTTATATTACGGTTTCATATATTTTCCACTAATTCTAAAATTATTAATAATAATTTTCATTCTATATATTGTCTATATATAGTTCTTTAATATTATTTATTTTTAATTTTTGTGGTCTGCAATTTCTACGGACTTTTTTAGACTATTCGTCTAATCAAGTTCTCGTATGTATTTTCCAATTTCTTAAATATTACATATTCTAACGTTTTTATAAAAATATAATTATAATTCCAAGTGATGGGAAAATTGTTCTTTTGGTTTTTAGATGTTAAGACGACAATTCCAAGCCAGATTACGTTTCGCCTTGGCAAACAAAATTAAACGAATAGAATTTCACTGGCACATTCATAAAAACTATCATATTCCATAAAATATATTTTTAAATAAACTTTAAATCCTTATAATTGATACAGCTGACTCGAAATATATAATTCAAATTATTATTTCAGTTTTTCAGGAGTTTTAAATGCCTCAAAATCTTCAAGATTTTTTTACAATTTTATAAATCTTTCTAAATTTTTGAAATATTTTCGACACTGTAAACTTCCCGAAATAACAAAATGCTGAAACCTGAAAATCCCGAATTAAAAAGTTCTAGAATAATGAAATTCTGGGCAGTTTACAATATTATCGAATTTGAAAATTTCCGAATAATAAAACTCCAGGCCGAATGCTGTCTAACGATAAAATATACAAACTAGAAAATTCCAGAAATACAGAAATTGAGAAAACAGTTATGTGGTTAATATTATTTATCTATTAAAAATACAATAATCAAATATTTTTATTATTGAAATTTGGTTTAATGTTTAATTTTTTTAAATTATTGTTTTAATTTAAAATAACAATAATTGTCTAAAAATGTGATACAAACATAAATTTAAAACACGTGAGCTTCAAATGAAAGAAACTTTGCAGGATTCAATGCAGGCTGATTTAACGCGACTTTTACTTTTATTTTCTTAAATAATAATTTTATTTTTGCGAGCGTTTTCTCTAATGTACAAAACTAAAATGGAGATTTTAAAACAACTTTTTTATCCAAAAATATATTTGTTCAATTATTGTTATTTTTAATTCAAACAATAATTTTTAGAAACTTTAAACATTAAAAAAGTTTTTTCCTCGGTAAAAATATTCTATTATTCTATTACAAAAAATTTTTTAAATAACTATTTTTTAATTTTTCAAATTAGAGAGTTGTCTATCCCGGATATTGTATAATTCGGAAATTTTCTGTCGGCAATTCTTAAATTCAGTAAGATTGTAAATTGTCGAGAATTTTCGAATTCGGGACTTTTATATTTCGACAATGCATTGTCGAAATATAAAAGTCCCAAATTGGAAAATTAAAAATAAAATTCCCACATCACTGTAAAAATTCCGAAGTTATAACATTGCAATGTTATAATTTCGGAATTTTTACAGTGATGTGGGAATTTTATTTTTCGGAAAAAGCGACTGAAAAATCCCGAAAAATAAAATTCCTGACACTGTAAAATTCGTACATTGAAAAATAACCAATAATAAAATCCCCGAAATTATAAAAGTCCTGAAATATAAAAGTCGAATTGGAAAATTCACGAAAAATAAAATAAATAAAATTCCAGACAATAAGATATTACCGAATTTTAAAAATCCCCAAAGAAAATACCTGAATCATAAAATATCCAAACTAAAATTGCTGATTTTAAACAATTTAAAAAATTGTTTATTAAATATTATTTATTGAAAATACAATAATCGAATATATATTTCTGGATGAAAAAATTTGTTTGAAAATGTGCATAGTATTTGAAACAAAAACATAAAAAGTTCTGAAAAATCGAATTTAGGCAGAACATTTTTTTCTTTCAAAGCACACGTGTTTTTTAATTTATTTTTTAATACAATTTTTATAAAATTATTATTCAGGTGCCGGAGATTTCATTTTTTGGGATTTTTCATTCATCCCTTTCAAAATCATCAAAAGTATCTATTCTCTTTTAAATTATTTCAAATCTTTTAAAATTATTTTAAAAATTTTTCGTAACTTTTAAATATCTTTTTGACTGATTCCCATTTTTCTTAAGATTTTTGTAAAATCCTGCACAAAAAATTGTTTTAAAAAGCTTCCAGATTTTTTCTACTATTGTAAATATTTTGAAATGTTTTGAAATATTTTTAAACATTCTCTTTGAGTTATGTACTTTTTCAAAATAAAAAATCATTTTAAATCTACCCAGAAATTT
>NC_046657.1:174322294-174323760 GCF_010883055.1 Belonocnema kinseyi | reverse complement strand
AAACAAAATATATTTCTGGATAAGATATTTTGGTTGAAAATGTATATAGTATTTTTTAAATCACAAAAGTTCTTCTGAAAAATCGAAATGTTGATTAAAAAACACGTGTTTTTATATATTAATTTGTCGGTAAAATTTTTTGTATAATTTAAAATTAAAATAATAATTTTTAATACTTTAAATATTAAACAAAAATTTATTTGGTAACAATATTTTATTATCGTAGTTTTAATAAATAGTTAATATTGATTAAGAAACAATTTTATTTGGAGAGTCTTATTATTTGGCAATTTTCAAATTCGTTAATATTATGAACTGTTCAGGAATTTTATTAGTTTTGGAATTGTATTTTTTGGGACAGAGAGTTTTACCGAGTCGGGAATTTTATTTTTCGGGATATTTCAGCCGTCCCCATAGAATTACAGAAAATTTGCTTTAATTATAATTTCGGCGCTCGATCTTGTTGATTTTTTCCTACAATATTATTAAAAAGAAATGTGTATGGAAATTTTTGATATCACAAAGTGAAAGATAATCTCAATTAAAAATTTTAAAATCTTGAGTCTTGGCAATTTTTTTCTAATCCATTTCAGTGACTCGTAAACAGGGGTGATTTTCTCTTAGAAAATAAGTGATTAAAATTTGAAAAAATTGGGTAGGCTTTTTTGACATCTAGGTATGTAAAAAGGGTAAACTGCAGAAAATTTAAAAACTAATTTAAGAACTATTTATACTCTTTTAAGATACCAATACAATTTACATAACACTAATTGTAAAATTTGCAAATTTTTGGGCCTTCAGTTTAGAAACTTGAATTTTAACGTTAAAATTGCTTCATTTTCAGAATACAGCCTTATTGTTTGATTTTAGAATTTTTCGAAATTGTTAAAAGGCGAAAAAGTTTGAACTTAAAATTTAAAAATGCGAAAATACACCATTTTCCATGTTCATTTGCAATCCAGCGAGTCACTTTCTTTCGCTTCTTTTGAAAGTCGATCCTTTGTTTTCAATTTTCTTTTTAAACTATACCTTGAATTCAACGCATTTCAAATTAAATTTTTGCAGCTGCATTTAGATTGAATTATACAAAGGTTTTTTGTTTTACATATAAATTAATTAAAACATTTTATAGGGTTTTCACGACTGTAATTTATAACTCTAAAATGGAATAATTGTAGCTCAAACATGAAAAAGTATAGACTAATTTCATACATAAAGAGATTCTATCACATATATTGAACTATTAAAACCTCTGACCTTTTTTAAGGTTTTTAAAACTCTTTTTAAAACTTTTTTTTAACAATTTTGGTTGTGATATCTTAATAAAAGAATAAGTGCTATTTAGTCTCCAGAACAGCAATTTTAAAAATATTTAAAGCCTTAATAATTAAGACATTTTAAATTTGTAGTCTTCAGAATATATTGAATAATTTCGAATTTAAAGCTATTTAAATATTTCATCTGAA
>NC_046657.1:174318045-174322194 GCF_010883055.1 Belonocnema kinseyi | reverse complement strand
ATACTTTTTTTTAAATTAAAAATATGATTTTTCGAGAACATTTTTTTTATAATTAAAAAAAGACTGTACCGAAAACCTGGATCAAGCTTCAGATCTGAAAAAGTTCAGCGATACATACATGTCAAACTTAACTAACCTCGAAAAAATTTTCTACTGCTTTACCGTCATATTTTACGAAGAATGAGAGGCAGCACCTCGATAGGACTGAAAATGTGATTTCCTATATATATAATTCCCCACTCCGACGCCCCGTACCGCATCTACGTTTATAATATCTTTGATTCGGAGATGCTATAAAATATGATAACGGACGTCCCCGGACTCTTTTTTGAGGGACAATAACAAAAAAAATTATTATGCTAAATAAAAATTGTACGCATGAGCATTATTTCGAGGTTACGTCGTTTTTTATCTCTGACTTTTAGATAATTTGGAAATTATTTATAACATCAACTGTTTTGATAGCCTACAAACAAGGTTAGTTCCGGGACATAGTTAATATGTTTCTTTGTAAGTCTAAAGTTTTCGGCCAAAAATATTGTGTAGTTTGGAAGTAAAGCTCGGGAGAATTGTAATACACATAACCTTGAAATATACACACGTTTTCAGCAACATCAAAATTTTTTGGAATTAACCCACAAAAAAAGTGTGCAGGGACGTCCGTTAGCATGCCCTGGCGGACAGAAGGAACCGAATGGAGCCTCTACAAAGTACCCGTAAAGACCCCTTTGGGTCCTCATTCGGTTCCTTTTTAAGAAACAAAAAAAAAGAGCAAAATCAACTTTTAAATTGTTAAAATTTGGATTCTACGTTAAAATTTGCATTAGAAACTCACGGAGTAATCGCAGTACTTTTTTTGCAGCGTTAAAAACTTCAAAAAATAAAATACCTGTCATTTAAATGGGCCTAAGGCGCCTTCAAGTGCATCTTCTTTTAGTAAGTAGTTCATATGCGTTCCGTCGGTAACTTTAAGAATTTTGTCTGCATGCTAGCGCCACGCAGTAGAAACCTCAGACAACAACGCTGCGTTGCAAGTGAGAGAGTATTTTATTTTTAAACTTCGCGTGCAACATACTACTTGAGCTATTATGGATGCGCTTGAAGTCACCTTCTGCAGAAGTTAATGACATTTAAAAAAAATGTTAACGCTTCAAAGAAAGTATTGCGATTACTCCGTGAGTTTCTATTAGAAAATTTAACTTATAATCCGAATTCCAACAGTTAAGGTAATCTTGCCGTTTTTTGAGTTTTTTTTAAAGGAACCGAATGGAGACCCAATGGGGTCTTTACGGGTACTTTGTAGAGGCTCCTTTCGGTCCGCCAGGGTGTTCGCTATCATTTCTCAGATTTTGAAGACAAAATATTTATTAATCTAGGAAAAAACCCGGGGAATATAACACTGATAACATCGATACTAATTCCTAAGCGCCATGCAAATTAATCAAATTTAACCAAATTAATTTTTTTTTAAATTACCAAAAAAAAAGTGCGCAGGGGCTTCAGTTAGCATGTTCGCTATTATTTCCCGAATTTTTAAGACAAAATATTCATTATTCCAGAAAAAAAGCCGTGGGAACCTAAAACTAGTAAAATCTATAAATTTCTAAGTATCACATGCCCTTAAGCTAGGAAGTTACTTTTATTTTTATCTTTATAAGCTGATTTCGATTTTAATTTCAGTTCTCTAAAAATTTTTTTGTTTGTTAGATACCTAATTCTGTATGCTGCAACCCTTTAAATATTGTTCAAGGAAGGAAATTAAAAAATATGTAAACAAACACCGTTTACTTCACTTACCTATGTTTGCAATTTATTATACTATTATACTATTTATTATATCACATAATGTGCATTCTTATATTTTATAAAAATATATAAATAATTACTATAGCTTTTAGCAAAGTTTGATCAAATTCTTAGCATTTAAAAATTTTAATTTTCAAGACTTATTTCTTCTAATTTCAGCTAGCGTTCGATTAAAATGTTCAAATTCAACTTCAAAGTTAGAATATTAATCAGGTTTAAGTACCTTGTATCTTAAACAATTTTTTTAACTCCAATGTTTCAATCAATTATTTTTAGTAGCTGCTTTTGTTTCTATTTTCCGGTTTTTACTAAAGAAGATTAGTAGAACTATAATTATTCGATTATTTTTTTAAGCTGGAAAATTAAATTTAAATTTAAATATTTATACACTTGCAATACATCTAGAGTAATAAATCCATTACATTTTTAAAAAACAGAATTTGGAAAGAAACATAAATTAAATGAATGTTTAAATTGAATATTTAGTTATTAAAATTTTAATTAATAAAATTGAAATATTTTCATCGAGCATTTGTAAATCAACCTGTTCATATAAAATGTGTAAAACGAAAAATAAAACAAAAATATATTCCTCTATTAGCCCTGGATTACCAGCGTAAAATCTTGACTAACATTTTGTCAACAAAATCCAAGCGATCCATTAGCGTAATTAGCTAGAGCGTCCGACATAGACTGAGGTTTTAGGTTGTTTATGTAGATAGGGTTCGAATCCCACGAGGGTGCGATTTTTCATAGCGTTTAAGCGTTCGATTACGTTTGCCAGTGACCGCACGTGCAATTGCACGATTTTACAAATAAATTTAATGCAATTATTAAAAATAAAACATCTTTTTGGGTAAATTTATCATTATATTACATAATCTGTTTCGAGCTGCTGTAATGGAATGTCTACAATTTCACAGAGTAAGTCTTGCACTTTGATGCAGTGAGGTTTGCTAATTTCTCCCAAAGTGTAAGAATTACTCTGTGGTTGCACGAAAGGCTCCGTTACTGCTCCACAGAGTAATATTTCATCACTTTTCCGAATGTATCTTACAGCGTACTTTTTTCCGTGAAAAGTCGGGAAAGGAAAAAATGCTGCTTTGCGCATCATTTGTGATATTGCAATTCACAATGCTGCAGAATCTAGAATCCTGGATAATTTTTCAGACTAAGTCTCGTAGCAAATGCCAATATTTAAAAATTCTTTATATTTCAATAAATGTTAAAGCAAACTGCTTCAGAGCGACCCTGTATAATTACATGTATAATATTATGGAATATGAACCATAATAATTATTATCGAAAGAATCAAACGACACTTTGCGAAAGTTTTCTTTCCTTTCTTCCGCTCAAAAGAATAATCTTTCCATGGAATTCCATTATGATGTTGGGTACTTATTCCCAGAACTGGCATAAATATTATTTTCAATGAATATTACGCATTTCACAGAATTCTTAACAATTATATTCCAAACATGAGTTTATGTACTTGAAAATACTGACGACACTGGTTTTGCAAGTCAGCCATCTCGAAAGCGTAACTTACAGGAGTTTTCTACTGTTTTCGACGTATAGCACGCCAAAAACGTATTACACGTAGAAAATGCTCGAGTTACGCGTAACTGACCAACCCTGCAGGGGACTCATATCGAGGGCCTGAAGCAATATCGAATTCAGTGAGAGATAGTACACAGTGGAGGGGGAAGGGTACACAGGTAGTTGTAGGAAAATACGATCACCCGTTTTAAGATTGTTGGGCATTGTCGCCTCGATGCTAAAAGAACTGACCTATTGCCCCCCATTTTCCATGTTTTATTACTCCATCATTTAACAGTTTAACGTTCCCAAAAGGTCTTCACGTTTCTCGCCAATGCTACTTAGTGCTTGTGTAGCTGGGATCATGGGAAGTGTACAAATGTTTCCCGTTCAAATGACACTCTTCAAAAATGAGCTTGCAAGAAAGTTCTATTACTTCATTTTCATTTTTCAAAATTGTAATGTATTTGAACTGTCATGTGCTATCAATCTTATTTTTCCTTGTAATAAGTAATAATTTGCACTTTAAGTAGGCGGTGTCTACTCGTACTGAAAAAGTTAGTCTATTTGTACAGACCATTTCCGTACAAATAGCCCCTTTCACAAACTATGCATGGCAATTATATGGAACTAACAATAAGTAAAGTGAACATTTTGAAAAATGAACACTCCGTTTGGTATAGTATACACGCGATTCAATAGTGGGAGGACTGTATAAGAAACAAAGATTTAGAGGGCGCCTGGACAATGTTACGGGATATCCTTGTTAGATGCACAATCGAAGTATGTGGTACCGCAGTTGTA
>NC_046657.1:174308155-174317945 GCF_010883055.1 Belonocnema kinseyi | reverse complement strand
CTATCCCATCCACACACTACTCCTTTCCCCTGCCGAGTGAGTCACGCCTACCCCGAAAGGGAAATGGCTTAATGGTGTAATAATAATAATAATAATAACATACGTATCCAATTTCGCAAGAATGATATAGGTACTTCTGATGCGTACAAATTTTCGAGGCAAACTTACCAACAAAAATTATTAGAGCAGTTCAGAACAGAAGATAACCCAAAGTTCAGCTGAAGTTTTCGAGAAGTTTAATGATAAGTTTCAAAATTTTAAGCTGTTTTAACGAATAGAGATTGAGAACAAGTTTTTAAAATTTTATAGGATTTCAAAAAATTTCAAACTCGATTTGGCGGGATTTCTGGAGAGCTTTGGAAAATTAATGAAATTAAATGAAATTCCAAGAAATTCTAACTCGTTGAAAACATTTGAAGCAATTCAAAGGCATGTCAAAAGATTTGAAGGATTTATTGAATAATCATAATTTTTAAAATTTTAAACGCCTTATAATGATTTCTAGGGATTTGAACGGTTGCTTATTGTTAGAAAATTGTAATGTGAAGGTTTATTTCAATTTATATTGAAGGGATTTCGTATGATTTCTAATTATTTTCTGAAAAAACTTTCGGCAATAAATATTTCAAAAGATTTAAAAAAGGGCATTCTAATGCTAAAAAAAGACCTATACAACCTGTCAAAAATTTGTTAACCACAATTTATAAAGAAAATTCCTATCAATACCCTCGTGTATACCAAAATCAGAATTTTAAAAATGCATTGCAGTTTCAATTTTGTTTCCTAGGTCTTTTTACGATTCAAAGAAAAACTACGATTCGTATCAAAAAAATGTTTATAAAAAATGTGTTAATCTTTGTTGGTTGAAAATTTTATCTTATTTCTTCTCGTAGCTTGTATCTTTTGCACAGATAATTATTTTTTTCATTTCCAATGTTGCTTTTCACGAATAAAACAAAAACTACTAATTATTATTATTGTTGTTACACTATTAAGCCATTTCCCTTTCGGGGTAGGCGTGACTCACTCGGTGGGGAAGGGAGTAATGTGAGGAAGGGGTTCAAAATTTTTAGATTCATCCAGGATTCTCATGTTATTTATATGTAAATAACACGTTCGTTCAGCAACACTGCTCCGACCCAGGTTGCTTATCAATCGCTCTAGTAATCACTCCAAGTGAAGATCCACACAAAGTCGTCATGTGAGGTTCCCTATTGGAGTCCATCAGTATCCAAGGTCTTTTGTTTCAGGCCTCATTGACTCTAGTGACACACTTTTAATTAACTATTTACCGCCATACTTTTCTGTCCTGGAATACTTCTCTAGCTTCTTTCTCGTCCATGCATTTTTTCATGCAGACTCTCGTGTTTCTGTTGCTTTTTATGCCTCTTCTAAGTAGGGTCTCATTCAGACATTTTAGCCGTTCTATCCAAAAAATTTATCTTCTATGGTGGATATTTTATCTTTTTCATTTGAAAATATAAGTTTTTGATTAAAAATTAGTTCTGTTTTTTACCAGAAAAGTTTTGCCAAAAAGTCTTATGTGACTTTTGCATCAACTCTGAATTAAAAAAAAAATGCAGCAGTTTCGAAATACAGGTAAAATTGAACATTTATTTTTAAATTTTTCACTTTTAAAGGGGAATAACATATGGCTGTAATCGTCGTAATTCGTAAATTTCTAATATTAGGCATCTAAGTTACTAAGTGCTGCATTAACAAAAAAAAAAATGATTTTTAAATGCGAACTGTTGACCGAGGGTCGGCGGCAACGGGTAGTCGACATTTCTTCCACGGCTACCTGCGTACCCTTCCCCTTCTAGTGTACAGCGACACTACCCCTCACTGGATTTGAAGTTGCTCCAGGCCCTCCATGCTACACCCCCTGTGGAGAGAATCCCTTTGTCTTCCAACTTATACCTATTCCTAATTCAAACATATGAATATGTCCAAGAAAATCATTTCAATATATTGAATTAGATTACTTCCAATTTAATAATGTATAAATATGATATATGAACATTTTATGGACGAGAAATTATACAATTTTCCACTTTTGGTCAATTATACATACAATAAAATCATAAATAATAAATAAATAAAAACAATAAATACAATTTTCCACTTTTAAGTTATGGTGGATTAATAATTGATTCGTGTTAACAAAAGCAAGTGTTTTAACCACATTTTCTTACATAATGTCTTGTAGGTACGCAGTTTTACAATTGGAAGTGTCATTCTTTGGTTAATATCTCAGTTTTTAAATTATATACATTCCATAAACTTAAAATTTATATTTAATTTAATTAATAACTATTGAGAAAGCATTCAGTATTATCAAAACTATGTCTTTTAACGAAATACAACATTGATGAAAAAAAAATTACAATTTAGTAGTAAAATTTTTTAAAACATTTTTTTAAAGTTGTCAGAAAACATTGCACTCTCTTGAAAATTGCCCTGTAGTAAAAATATTAAATTATAAACAACTATGTAGCTGAATAATTATTTAATTATTTTTTTAAAAATGTTCTTTTTGACATCGATAAAAAGTTTATTTTGAAAGGCGAACCATTTTTTCTACGTTTACAAAATTAATTCTTATGACAGTAGAAAAGTTATTTCCAATTCACTCGAACTCTTTAGATACAATGTTTAAATTTAAAAATAGAATTATATAATTATATAACTACAATGCTATTTTTTACAAATTTATGTTTTACTACAGTGTGATATTGTAAGTGCTCTCTTTCACAGAAGTAATTTAAAACAAAAAAACTCAGTACATTTCAATTTCAAAAATTGAAATTATAAACATTTTGAAAAATCAAAATTTTAAAAATTTAAAGAGATACAATGCGTCGTTAAAGGAAAATTTGTATATAAAAAATCGAGGAAAAAATTAAACTACAATGTTCTTCGACAATCTCTATTCTTACCACTGTGAAAGAAATGTGAATCAACTTTTCGGCGGTATAAAGAAAAGAAAAATTTTTAAAGAATATTTGAATAATTATTTAGCTACAAATTTTTTTTTTTAATTTTGTATTTTTACTACAGTGTCACTTTCAAGAGGAAAAAATTTCACTTTCATCGATATAGTTCCTGATCATACCAGAAAAATTCATTAGTTAACACTATTTCTCTTACATAAAAAAACTGTGTTTAAGGGTTTTAATAAAAAAAAAATTGATTTAATTGACATCGCTAAGAAATAATTTGAAGAGTTCTTCGACTGCAGTGTTTTCTAAAAACTTTAAAAAAATTGTTCATAAATTTGGTTACAACATTTTCCTATTACATTTTATTTGCTTTTTATTAGTTGTTCTTCGTTAAAAGATTTCTTTTTTAAGAATAGTACTTTTAATTGAAAAAGTGCAAACCTGCAAGAAATGATGTACTTTTCACTGATTTAAGAAAACTCGCTGATAAGGATCGCCATTATGTGCCAACACGTTTCAAACAACTCAATTGTTTTCAATTCACCTGACTCTAAAGCCAACACTGTGTTCATCAACAATTTCTACAAAACTAAGTTTTAAGGATGAATAGAAAATTTATTTTGAATCACTTCATTAATTTAATAGGGAGCTTATAAAAATTAAATTTTTTAATTGCAATTGTTGAGAAGCTATCTATATTAACGATTATATTTTCAAACTTGTCAAAATGTCAGGGATTACGTCGGCCTATTAGAATTTTTAATCGAGGTATAGGCGTGGAAATAGTGAGGAAATGGGTAATTTGACAGACAAATGCATTATCTTTATGGGGGACATAGCATCGAGGGCCTGACGCAACTTCGAATCCAATGAGTGGTAGTGTCGTTTCGTAGTAGAAGGGGAAGGTTATGCAGATAGCTGTGGAGGAAAAGATGATCGCCCTAAAACAGCTTGGTTGCGTGAAAGAGGCCGTAACTCAAGATAAAGCTTATAAATGTCTCTAGGGTTGACGAAAAATAGATTACGAGCGCAATAAATTGAAGGATGAGTGTACAAAGCATTCATGGGTAGTGCCCATTCGAACGCCTTCTACCTGTTAACTTATGTCCACCACCGAACTTCCCATCATGCTTATCTCCTTATTATCTGAATACCTTATTCTTATATATTAACTTAACACTTCTCAGCTCGCGAAAATCCCGCAATGGAATTACCTACCTTAATTTTACGACTGTATTGTTCTACTATTTCATTTCTCAACAGCTTTCCAGCACGGCGAAAAACTGGGTTTGTCAAAATGTTTAAATTCCATAACGTTTTTTATAAGATGAGACAGTGTATGCATTTTTTCTTCTTAGAAACCTGTAATCTACGACGCTTTTTTAATGCGTCTCGTAGCTTCATTTTGTTTGCTGTTACAGAATTTATCGACTACAATAGTAATACTTTTTTTTAATGTATAAAGAGATTGTTCTTATAGCTTTAACATACATATTTGTGAAAAATAAATAGTTGATTGTTTATTTAGATGAATTTTCCAAATTTTGAGTACTTTTTTTTAAATTTATCAAATATCTTCTTCAAAGTCCAAAAGTAAATTATCAGTCGTAGGAGAGCAAACGCCACTTTTAATTGTTATTATTACAGTTTTTAGATTTTTTTAATTTTTTGAGGAAACATGAAACTTTTTGGGTCTTGCCCGACTGATTTTTCAGTTTTGGTCTAGTAAGAAGATTTTCGAAAAAATTTCGAACCATGCACTCCAAAGATTTAAAAATCATCAAAGTCAAAAATCACGTTCAAATTATGCAAACATAAAAAAGTATATGAAATAAAAATGTCCACATTTAAACAAAATTTAATATATCATAAGAAATCCCAAAATTGCCGTAAGTAACTATTTTTAAAAACTAACTTTGGCACTAATCATTTTATTATTTTCATAACTCGAATTATCTAAAAGTTGCTGGTGAAAAAAATGCGAAGGTCAGAAAGTAGATTTATACGGAACATATTAATTTCAGTAATAAAATATTTCACAAAGAGTTAATGTGTTTGTCTAGTACAAACTTCACATTTTTAAAATACAAATTTTTGAAAATTTTTGTGTTAAAGAAATTATCCTCAGTTCAAAAAAGTTGACTTATATACAAAATAGACACCTGAATGAAACGTGTATTATTACTACTATGTATCACGACTCAGCACATCTCTTTGATTTTCACATTATCTTTTTAGGTTTTTTTGTGGTTGTCTAAGACAGACTTTTAGTGACTTCCATTGAAATCAATACGAGCGGGATTTTTGAATTGCAAATTATAGATTTAATTTAAAAATACCCGTGTGGAAATGTTAAGCTGGCCCTCTCGAGGGCCCACGTGATTTGCCCCTTTACTACGTTGGCCCTATGTTGGAAAACTACGAAGGGCCAACATAGTTTCGACATGCTCACCTTCGAAGGTCCCACGTGGGCTGCCCCCGAAGGGCCAATGAAGCGGCCCTCTGTAGTGCCCAGCTTAGCCCCCTGTAGGGCCTACATAAGCCCTACAGTTGTTGCCCCTTTACTGCCCTGGAAAAGGATTTTGAGAATTTTGAAAGCATAGTTTAATTGAAAGCGATGAGCGGTCATACAAAATTAACGTAGTGATATATACAAAGCTTCTTTGTATATAATACTTCGTTAATGTTTTATAATCGCAAGTATAACTTTCAATTCAATTCTGATTTCTTGATGATGGTTGCAGAATTAAAGTGATTTGAGGACAGAACTCCAGGAAATACTCCAGGAAATACCAAGATTACCTATAGAAGGGTAGGAATCAATTGCATGATTGCAAAAAAGCATCTCATGAAAATAACATTTTATTGACAATAACCATGTATTATTTTTCTAATGAATATGGTAAATTGATGGTTATGTTTCTCATAAACAATTGTTCAGTTTTTATACAAATACGTGCATGAGAATCGAAAATTCTGCCTCACATTATAGGGTAGTATGAAAAAACTTCAATATTATTACTGATATGATTCAAAGGAAAAACTTTCAAACTTACCTTCCAAGCTTTCATACCATTCTTCGTCTGACGTAGTCAGCTCTTTTAAGCCTTTTTGGACAAATTGATATTTTTCGCACCTAATTTTATTCAAATTCTTCTCATCCATGTCTTACGTTGTGTTTTTCTATTTATTCACATTAATAAACACCACTGACACCTCAGACTGCCACTCTTATCTGACCCCTATCAATTTTTATAGGTTATGAAACAGTTGACCGCAAACCGCTACTCCGCTCCGCGTAATACCTGATCAGTAATCACAGGGGATCAGTCCGTATTCTGATCACTCTAATTCTTCTGAACTATAAGAAATCGCATAAATATCCCAGCCTTTGAAATTTTGTATGTTTTTCACGTGCAAAAAACAATAGTGAACGTTTCTTGTGTCGAACATTTTATAACAATTTAATCTGTAAATTCTTTGACATATTTTTAGAAATGTAATAAAGCTGAATAACAAAAATGTTTCTACGTTCAACATCTCAAATTAAGATAGAAAAAATCATGATTCATGATATCGGACTTGGAATTTTTCGTAATAAAAATGAAGGAGCAAATACATAAACCCTAGCGAGGGCCCAGCTTGGCATTCCCACAGTGGGCTGCCTTTATAGGGCCTCTGGAGGGCCACTAATAAAAAAAGGCTAAGCTGGGCATTTTCCACACGGGTATAGAAATCGCGAAATTCAAAAAAGAAACGCAAATTTTTTTAAATATTATGTAAATTGGAATATTTCTATAAAAGACAGTAAAAGGGTGGTTTTCGAACCGAATAATACGAGTTTGCGGTCAGAAATAAAAAATTCAAAAACTTGACTCAAAATTCTGAAAATTTCAGTTCAGACTTTCATGCATAAAAGTCTGAACGAGGGGCGTTTTCGAGCGGAGCAAGGCCAACTAGTCGCGGGACGATATACAGGGTTGGCCATATTCGACGAAAAGATTTAGCAACACTGTAACTTTTGACAGAGATGACAGATCGAGTAATGACGTAGCGCGTTTGAAGCATCAGTCTAAGAAGATTTTTGCCATGGAGCAGTACACTCCACGTGAACGCTCTCAGATTGTTGAAATTTACATTCAACAAAACAAGTCAATTGTGAAAACTCAACGTGCATGGAGAAAAATAAATAAAGTGAAAACTGCGCCTTCTGCGACTACATTGTATCGTTTGTATGAAAGATTTTCATCAGGTAAGGCACTTACTAGTCCCAAGCGTCCAAATAAAAAGCAACCATGGCGTTTGGATGAAAATATCGCACTCGTACGGGCCAGTGTTCAGAGGTCTCCAACAACATCTCAAACACGTCGATCTGAGCAGTTGGACATAAAACGAACCAATTTACGCGTGGAGTGTACTGCTCCATGGCAAAAATCTCCTTAGACTGATGCTTCAAACGCGCTACGTCATTACTCAATCTGTCATTTCTGTCAAAAGTTACAGTGTTGCCAAATCTTTTCGTCGAATATGGCCAACCCTGTATATGGGTGACCCATAAAAACCTTGTTTTTTTATTTTCCGACTCTTACTACGTGCTTGATTTAAAAAAAAGTTGACTTTGGTAAAAGTCATGAACAGTACAATTCCTTATAAACAATTAGATATGAGTGCATAATTATACCTGTAAACTTTCAAAGTTGTCCAGCTTACAAGAACTTTGCAAATGTAAGTTTTTTAATTAGAGTAGTTAATTTAGAAGTTAGTGAATTTATGAAGATTTTATTGATTATAAATTATTCGATTTAGAAATATTGTAGGACAAAATTATTCAGTTCCAAAAACTTTTTCAGCTTGTACCTTTTATTTAGGATGAGAGAAGAAGATTTGTGAAGTTTTTTAATCTTCAATTATCGAAAATACACTTTTAATTTTGACATTTCAGGTGTCGATACCCTAAGGGTGGTTTTTAGGGGTCGTGTCTACAATTCTTGCTACCAGTATTCAAATCATAATATTAAGTACAGTTTTTCAATATCTGAACTTTCAGAAAATCTTGCATTTTTTTGTAATGATTAGTCATTTTCTACAATAATTTACGTAAAATTAAAGGTTTTTTTTCAAGGCGTCAAACACGAAAAGTTAAAAAAATGTAAAATCCTGTAGTTTGCTGTAATGCCTTGTAGATTTTATAATAAAGTGAAAAAATTATTAATCCAAATTTATACGAATTTTTGAATTGTAAAAACTTATACTATATTGTTAATTTTTTTACATTTAAATAAGAAAATAGAAGATTAAATTAGCTTTTCGTATTTAATTGTATTTTTTGGTTAAAATTTGTACATGTTTTTTACAAAAAATTACCAAATTATACAAGAAAATACGGTTATTGAAATTTTTTACTTTCTTGTTATAATTTTCCTATCAAGGAAGGTTTTGTTAATGGTTGTTTCGCCACTGAATTTTATAAAACAGTAATATACATAAATATGAGGAAAAAAGTATAACTAATGTCTTATACACTTCAATTTGCACACTTTTGTTATTTAAAGTTTCCACGACAAATATATAATAAATTTAGCATCGCAGCAAGAAGGCATACATAATTTTATTTTCCTCACATAATTTTGGAATGTTAGCATAGTAGCGCATAATTTTTGTGTGTACAAAATATATTTTAAAAAGTTGTACAAAATGTATCTATACTTTTAAAGTTTTAATTCATAGGCAGTTGTGCTTATTCCTGCTCTGGAATCGTATTGTATGGCTTTAGGGTTATTCTTGTAATTAGGTATGAAAATACCCAGTTTACTGCTTTCATTTTCAGGCCCGTTTTCAGGCATGGCACAGAGCGGTGCACACGAATTCCGCTCACGGTTAGAATTTTACCCGCAAGCTTTCGGACCCTCTTTACTTTCTTCCTGAATTCCGCTCGCGTTACCATTTAGGTGGGCACACAAGAACTCCGCCTATTTAGATTTGAGTGATCCTCTTCTTCTACCTTGCTATACTGACCTAATGACTATATATGAATTTTTCTAGATTTAGCTTTGCACATCTACTTTTAGGTAGAGATTTTTTTTCAATTTTCAATTCATTTTGAATAATCAACAATTTTTTATATATCAACAAATAAACTTTTTATAAATAATTACACATCTTCACCATTTTTCCAAGCACAGACTCTATTTTCTTAGCAAAATCAACTAAAACTACCTTTTTAATTACTCTTTGTAATGATACTTTACTAATAGATAAGACTATAGTTGATTATATAAACATTTTTTGTCCACTGACTCTTTATACCTGGAAGCCTTACGGTCGATAAAAAACATCGAAATCCATTGGAATTTGGTTTTGAAACAGAATTTTATCCACAGAAATTCGATTCTGCGGGGAGAAAAATTGCATAAAATTCATGTATTGCCCTGGTGGACATTTTTTTACAAAAATTCACAAAAAATTAAAACCATTTTTACAGGAATTCACAGATAAATACAGTAAATACAAAAATCCTAGGTCGAAAAAGAAAAACTTTTTGAATGCAAATAAAAATTGAACAATTAAGAATGATTTGATCACGGTTCCTAAAATTTATAGATTCTAGAAGACAAGATTGACAAGATCACAACATATTAGAAATAATTTTAGTAATTTAAAGGGATACATAGAATTAAGCAAAATTTATATTTTTAAACATTTTTAATAAAGAATTGAGATCTATTTTTTAGTTAATTCTCTATTTGTTAATTATTGAAGAGTTATTACAGAAAACCACTATAAATATTAGTTGTTTTAATACTAAATGAATTTTACATTGACTATGTTATAAGCAGATGTAATTATAA
>NC_046657.1:174302522-174308055 GCF_010883055.1 Belonocnema kinseyi | reverse complement strand
TAAATATATACTTTATAATTTGAATTTAGAAATAAAATATGAAAATTTTGATTAAAAATGAATTAACTATTTTCACTTTAAACACCCGATAATCTTTGTAAAACTTAATTTTTTCCATATAAGTGTCTTAAAAAAATAGTTTTAATATGTTAAGAACTATATAGTTCTTTCACCGATGAAGTGAAGTTAGGTGATGGTTGAAGTGAAAATATGTAACATGTTGTTACAGAATATTTTAAAATCTAACAAATTTGCGAAACGTTATTTGAAATGTATTCTAATGGGAGGGGAATTTTTAAACCCCTTGAGCGGAGTTCGTGCTCATCAAAACTACCTACTTTTGACCCGAGCGGAATTCAGGATTTGTATTCGGAGGGTAGTTGACCGCGAGCGGAGTTCGTCTGCGCCCGCACAGAGAATAGATGTCTACTTAACTTAATCTTCACAGTGTCTATATTATCTCTCTAACCTTTTATATAAAAGCATGGGGACACACAATTTTTAATTAGATGTCCAAAACCCTTAGTTTATTGCGTTCATTTGCAGATATATTAAGGAGTGTAGACCCTTCGCCATACTACCTGGCAAGGTACGAAGGCTAAGGCACGTGTCCATACCTGAGATCATAAGATTATATCCATTGTACTTACAATTCCTTTGTACTTATTTGTAGACTGTCTATGAATTACTTCAATTTCGAAGACTGGGAATTCAAATTTGTTTTAGTTTTGAAAACCTTTAAATTGAACATTGAAAAATTCTCAAATTTAACCATTTTGAATGTTTTAAAAATGAAATTGCACTCAATGTTTAATCTTTCAACTTGCAATTATTCCTCTGGGACAGTTTTATATTAATTGAAAATTATTTAACTATTGTTTCATTTGACCCTTAAATGGTAACGTTATTTTTGGCACCTTCTAAAGGTAAATGAGGGTCACTCGTGCTCGGCGCTTTATAAAATGCTCTGAAGTGATCTAAAAAATTGCGCAAAATTCATGAAATGTTATCAACTATCCTAGTATAAAGATCAATCTCTATACTGAAGATTTGATCATTTGTTTAAACAATATATATAAATAAACTCTGCAAGCTAGCAAAGGGAGAAACTTTTGCCGAGGCACGAGTGACCCACCTTTACCTTTAATGGGTTAATTTAAAATATAATAATGTTGTACCATCTGAAGGAATTCAGTTCCAGACACACAAAATTCGTAATTTATAAAATTTAAACGCTGCTAATTCGCAAATTGACTAAAATTATTATCTTACATATTATTCATTTTTAAAGTTTTCAATTTAAAATTCACTAAACTTTAGGGCTTTAGGTAAAAAATTATTATAAAATAAGCGGGATTTTATGTACATTTAAATTAATTATTGTAATTTAAATTAATTTTTCGAATTTTTCATTAATCTATTCAAATTTGACATATTTTTAGGGTTGGATTTCCTCTAGTTTTCTGAATTGTTGCAAACATTACTAAGAATGATATATATCTTTAATAATATTTTGTATAATATACAAATCTATAAACAGTTTATAAACAGTTAGGATGAAAAAATTAAAAATGTTGGTACATTCAAGTAGAAAAAATCAAGTTTTAAATAAATAGCTGGAGAATGAATAATAACACTGCATACCAAGATTCACTTAATGAAAATTCCTCGAATATTTGATAAATAACAATGATAAATAATAACTATTTTAATCATACTTTTGGGTTAAAAAGTCCACATGTTGGATGTTATTTTTTCCTTTCCAGATTGAAAAATTGTTTTTGTTGAGAATGCAACTCTTGTTTAAAATTCCTCTTTCTATGGTCCATATAATTTGCACCCCTCCCCCTCACTCAATCAGAAATAACGTTAGATAATAGAAGGCGGGGTGGATAATCTTACTCTTTCTTATAAATTAATACCATGGTTCAAACTTCAACCAAGTAGTTGAATTTTCAATGAAAAAAGATGCCATCTCAACAAAAAATGTTAAGGTTTATATTTTAGGCAAGAAAAGATTTTTATTTCAAATGTAATACCGGTAAATTGAATAAAAAGGTATCAATTTCCAATGAAGCGGTTGAATCCTCAGTCATAGTGGATGAATTTTCAACCAACTATTTGAGTTTTTCACCAAAGGATAAGATAATAAGATCTACAAACTAGTTGAATTTTCAAAGCCGTGGCTACGATTACCTAAATTTCAATACAATTTGCCTCTGTTTTTCAGTATAAATAAAGCTTTTCCAGTCGAAAATATGAACTTCCTTCAAGTTTTTTTTTAAGAAAAGATTTTATTTTCAACCGAAACCGCATAATTTTCGACCAGACGATTGCAGTTTAAGCAAAACGGTAAAATTTCGACTGAAATAAATTTTCAAACAAAAATGAAGAATCAGACGAAAATTCCAAACAGTTGAATCTTCAAATATGATCTATGAAAAAATAATTTAAATTTGGACCGGGCTAATTTTCCATCGCACATTTTTTCGATTAAAAATGTCCTGAGCCTTCAATTTTGGTCCGATTTTTAATTCTTTTTTAAAATTAGAGTTCATCAAACTTCAGAAAGCTTGACGCTCCGAACTTTTGCCTCCTCTATTTGTCTATTAATAATTTTTTTACACAAATTATGGAAAATCTGAAATTCTGTACACAACCATTTTTTAAGCTTTAATAATTGATTAGGTAAACTTTATATTGACTTGAATGAATGTTTAGGGACTCACAGAAGACAAATAATTTGTTTATTAGTCCATTCATAACTTATGAAACAATTTCATGAACAAATTAGCAAATAGTCTTATTTTTGATAAAAAAATTTTCTGTTCGCTAAAAGCGCTTTATAATAATGGACAAATTATAGTTAATTACAAAAATGATTGAAAAGTTCATAGGAACCATTGTTATCAACAATTTTTGTGGCAAAATATTAAAATTTGAGATTTTTTCAAATTATAATTTTCTTTAATCGTCTGAACGACTTCAGGTATTCCTTAAAATAATCAATATTTATTAATATTTTATAAAATATCAGAATTGAAAATTTTATAAGCAAATTAAACATGGTAGCCCTTTTGCATAGAAATTTTTTGTATCAATGACAAACGAAAACGGTCGCGGATTCGTATGCTATAATACAGCCAGTCAAACGCATGCAGCACCCGCCATCAAGCAAATGAGCGCCAATAGTTTCAGCGTCTCGAAACCATTGCCGCTTCGGACAACGACGCTCACGGTTTCCAGCTGAAACAATGCGGCGTAATGCCATTCCTCAGCTCGAAACCGTGTGCATCGCTGTCCGAAGCGGCAATGGTTTCCAGGCGCTGAAACTATTGGCGTTCATTTGCTTGACGGCGGGTGTTGCATGCATTTAACTGGCTGCATTATAGCATACGAACCCGCAACCGTTTTCGTTTGTCATTGATACGGCTACAACCGAACAAACCACATCAGTGCCGTGGTTTCTGCTACAAGGCCCGTTAAAGATTTTTTTCCGTGTAGTCACACTCACCAACATATTTCAGAAGTTAACAATGACAATTGTTATAAATAATTCTCGTGACAAACTATTCAAATTTAAGATTTTATCACATTTTAATTTTTTTTATCGCTAAAATGGCTACGAATATTTAACAAAAAATGTATCTATAAAAATATTGAGTAAAATATAACAACTTAAATGTTTATATTTTGTCACAAAATTTTTCAATAACAGTGGTCATTGTTAAATTTTCTAATATTTTCGTGACTAGCAATCTTTCATCCACTAGCTTAAAACAGTTCCAGTGCAAAAACAAAATTCTACAAGAAAGGACCAAAAGTTTTAATTTGTTTATCTAATTTGTTTATAAAAATTTCAATTGTTGTATTTGATAAAATATAATTAAATATTTATTATTTTCAGGAATACCTGAAGTCGTGCGAATGGAGGTAATTATAATTTTTTTAAATCTCAAATTTTAATATTTTGGCAGAAGCATTGTTTATAAAAATAGTTATTATCAACTTTTTAATTAGTTTCGTTATTAAATGTGCTTCCTACATTAATAGGAAGCTTTAAGGCAAAAAAATGTTAATCAATTATAAGACTATTTGTCAATTTGTTGATAAAATGTATTTATAACAAATAAATGTAATAATAAACAAATTCTTTGTATTCTATGAGTCCCTAAACATTCATACAAGACAATATAAAGTTTCTCTGCCCAGTTATTAAAGCTTAAAAAACTGTTATGTACAAAATTTCAGTTTTCCATACTTTGATACTTTTATTAAAAAAAAAAAAATGAAAATCGGACCAAAATTGAAGGCTTTGGACATTTTTTAACGAAAAGTGCATTTCCTCCCACAACCTGTGTGTGGGTGATTTATTTCAGGTTCGAAAATCCTATACTAATTAAATACATACTGCATATTAAAGATTTATAAAGAGAGATTTTGTAGGAACGAAGAAAACAAGCAGCAATCATATGAACATGGATATCAATAATAATAATAATAATGATGATGATATATACCGGGACATACCCGTGCAAAAATGATCAAATAAAAATCCATCTCTAACCAAAAATGTCTTCGACATGTTGGGCAATATAAGCCTGTGACAACATTTCAACACAGAAATATTTTTTTAATAATAATAGTATGTTTAATTCCCTGAAAATGTCCTTCACCGGTTTTCGAGTAGTTTTTTTAATTTTCGTTGATCAAGAAGTGGCTTGAGACTATTCGGGAGACAATTGAACTCTGATCAACACTCTTTAAACGTAAGAACTATTGCTATAACCTATCAAGAAAATGTGGTACTCAGAACTCAAAACATTTTTTAAAATTTTCAATAGTGTGGGTACAATTTCACAGAGATAAAGTCGCATGACACACTTATAAACACAAAAAAGGCGGAAACACCCGAGATGAAACCCACAGTTAGTTTTATTTGTAATTCTAATGTAAAAAATCCATCCGCTTCGTGGGCACATTCTCATAGCGTGCTGCGCGCGCGGCTCGCAAGTTTGAGCGCGCGAATGTTGGTTCTCGCGCTTCGCGCTCGATAATATATTTATCTTGTGCTCCGCGCTCGAAATTGTATTTACCTCGCGCTCCGCACTCGGTCTTTGTATTTTCCCTACAGTGACACAGTAATACAAGATGATGAATTTTAAATATAGGTGAATTTCATTTTTGTATTAAATTAAGTAAGCCACTTAATTTCAACCAGAAATGGAACTTAAGTGCAGTGTTTCGTATCTGATATACAAGTAATATGATAATTAACTGACAGGTATGTTGAGTTTGGGATGATTTTCATTCGCGTGCTCTGAAATTTAATTTGTGCTGGCAGAAAGGCGTGCGCGAAATGCGATGTGCAAACAGTTAAACGGATTTCGGCGATTTTAGAAGAACAGCCAAGAGACAAAGATATTACAAGCGTAGATGCGGTACGGGGCGTCGGAGTGGGGAATTATATATATAGGACATCACATTTTCTGCCCTATCGAGGTGCTGCCCTCATCGTACTACGAAGTCGAAT
>NC_046657.1:174299495-174302422 GCF_010883055.1 Belonocnema kinseyi | reverse complement strand
TTAAATTGAAATAATCAAATATTTATACCAAAGAAACAACTTTTTAAATTTTTGAAGTGTTTAAACATTATTGTTTAAATTTAAAATAACAATAATTAAAACGAAATATATTTCTGGATAAGATATTTTGTTTGGAAATGTATATAGTATTTTTTAAATCACAAAAGTTCTTCCGAAAAATCGAAATGTTAATTAAAAAACACGTGTTTTTGTATATAAATTTGTCGGTAAAAATTTTTTTATAATTTTAATTTTAAACTCAAACAATTTTTAACACTTTAAATATTAAACAAAAATTTATTTGATAACAATATTTTATTATCGCATTTTTAACAAAAAATTAATACTGATTAAGAAACAATTTTATTTGGGGAGTTTTATTATTTGGGAATTTTCAAATTCGTTAATATTATAAACTGTTCAGGAATTTTATTAGTCTTGGAATTGTATTTTTCGGGACAGAGAGTTTTACCGAGTCGGGAATTTTATTTTTCGGGATATTTCAGCCGTCCTCATAGAATTACAGAAAATTTGCTCTAATTATAATCTCGGCGCTCGATCTTTTTAATTTTTTCCTGCAGTATTAATAAAGAAAAATTGTATAGAAATTTTTCATACCACAAAGTTACAGATAATCACAATTAAAAATTTAAAAATTCGCTGTACATTCAATTTTTATTCTTGGATCTTGGCGATTTTTTTCTAATCCATTTCAGTCACTGGTAGGCTTTTTTGACATCTAGGTACGTAAAAAAGGTAAACTTCAGAAAATTTAAAACCTAATTTAAGAACTATTTATACACTTTTCAGATACCAATACAATTTACACAACACTAATTTAAAATTTGCAAATTTTTAGGCCTTCAGTTTAAGAACTTGAATTTTCACGTTAAAATTGCTTCATTTTCAGAATATAGCCTTACTGTTTGAATTTTCAGAATTTTCGTTATAAGTTATAGGTTAGGTCAAAAATAACATTCTGGGATTTGAAATTGTTACAACGCGAAAAAGTTTTGATTTAAAAT
Organism: Belonocnema kinseyi; assembly: GCF_010883055.1. Classification (NCBI taxonomy): domain Eukaryota; kingdom Metazoa; phylum Arthropoda; class Insecta; order Hymenoptera; family Cynipidae; genus Belonocnema; species Belonocnema kinseyi. The sequence goes on along the minus strand of NC_046657.1, from coordinate 174,301,397 downwards.
TTAAAAATGCAAAAATAAACCATTTTCCATGTTCATTTGCAACCCAGCGAGTCACTTTCTTTCGATTCCTTTGGAAGTCGATCCTTTGCTTTCAGTTTTCTTTTTAAAATATACCTTGAATTCAACGCATTTCAAATTAAATATTTGCAGCTGCATTTAGATTGAATTATGCAAAGGATTTTTGTTTTAAATATAAATGAATTAAAACATTTTATTTGTTCTTCACAATTGTAATTTAAAACTTCTAAAATGGAATAATTGTAGCTCAAACATGAAAAAGAATAGACTAATTTCAAATTTAAAGAGGTTCTATCACATATATTGAACTATTACAACCTCTGATCTTTTTTAAGGTTTTTAAAACTCTTTTAAAAACTTGCTTTAACAATTTTGGTTGTGATTTCTTAATAAAAGAATAAGTGCTATTTAGTCTCCAGAACAGCAATTTCAAAAATATTTAAACCCTTAATAGTTGAGACATTTTAATTTTGTAGTCTTCACAGTATATTGAATAATTTTAAATTTAAATCTATTTAAATATGTCATCTGAATTTTTAAATTGAAAGTGTTCGATAATTTTAGATTGAAACCTCTCAAATTATTTAGTTACAAATTAAAATCGTACAACTTTGAGTTTTATTTATTTTTTTATCATTTGTCACCCCCCCCCCCCAATTTTTTGTTTGTAATAAAATAACGCCCAATTTTTGTAAAAATTAACAAATATATATTAAAGCTTCACTCAAGGTAATTTTTGTTCAAAAAGCTTGTTCCTGAATAAATTAACTCTTATTGTTTCCGATTTCGTCCTGTTACTTAGGGATTGTTTTTTTGATAGAAATCATTGAAATGTGGTTTTTTCACGTTTATAAAATTATAATTGAAGGTCACTCGGGGTAATTTTCTGTGAAAAATATTGATTTACAAAGAATATTTGTCAAACAATAGAATGGATTTCTTCGCCCGAGATACAAACGTAAATTGTACTATAGTAAAAACAACTGGAAAAATTTAGATGAAAGCCAAATTTGGTAAAGAAAACAAACATTTGTCGACCTATAAATACGATTTTTATTTCCCGAAAGATTTTTATAAAAATCTATTCGAAACACTTTTATTGCAACAATTTCATTGAAGAAAAATATTTGTTATAAAAATAAAAATAGTACAATTTTTACATACAATTCTTAAAATAAAAAATCTGTGTGTCAAAGCACAATCCAATCCGACTATTCTTTCGAAAGTTATACGATATACAGACAACCACACATGTCCATTTTCGTTTGGTTTTTTGGATTTTTAAAATCCTTTAACTTTGGTAAGTTTGATTTTATCAAAAAAAGTTGTCAGCACAAATTGTTCATATTTTTTTGTACCTTAAATGCCTGTGGATAGAATTTTCAAATTTTTAAAAAGATTGGTTTTAAAAATTTTTTTAAAGCATCAACTTTTTGAATTTTTATCAAAAATGGCTGTTTAACGAACTCGATCTTTCTGTTTGGTCTTTCGAACAGTGTGCCAAAGCCCAATCCAATCGGAACAGTTATCCGGTATACAGACAATTACAACAACGACGACACCGGACAGACAAACAGGCCCCGACGTAAAAACTTGTTTTTTTGACTCAAGGGGCCTCAAAATGTCGACATTTGATAAAATCCGAAAAAGTTATTTTTCATTAAAAACTAATACCTTCTCATTTTGGATAAGAATATAAACATTTTTAATAAGATTTGTAGAAAATCTTTCAAATAATAAAATGATTGCCAGGTAAGTTACAACAGAAAAATTACAATTTCGAAAAAATGAAGGTTGTTCTAAATATTGAGCTGGACTTGAGACCGGGACAAATCGCCACACACACAATTCAGAGTGACAAATTTAAACTTGGAATGTTACGAT
>NC_046657.1:174298261-174299395 GCF_010883055.1 Belonocnema kinseyi | reverse complement strand
ACTTTTTCGGATTTTATCAAATGTCGACATTTTGAGGCCCCTTGAGTCAGAAAAACAAGTTTTTACGTCGGGGCCTGTTTGTCTGTCCGGTGTCGTCGTTGTATAACGGATAACTGTTCCGATTGGATTGGGCTTTGACACACTGTTCGAAAGACCAGAAAGAAAGATCGAGTTCGTTAAACAGCCATTTTTTTATGAAAATTCAAAAAGTTCATGCTTTTAAAAAATTTTTAAGACCATTTTTTTTTTAAATTTGAAAATTCTATCCACAGGCATTTAAGGTACAAAAAAATATGAACAATTTGTGCTGACAACTTTTTTTGATAAAATCAAACATACCAAAGTTAAAGGATTTTAAAAATCCAAAAAACCAAACGAAAATGGACATTTGAAGCAAAAAAAGCTTGATTTGGAAAAAAGTCAAGAGACGAAAAACGCTACTTTTTCAAGGCCCCATGATTATTTTATCAAATTCTCATCTATAATGAGAAGAGTTTTATGTGAAAAATGACTTCCGCGAATTTCATGAAATTTCGACGTTTTGAGGCTCCTTGAAACAGAAAAACAAGCTTTTACATCGGTATCTGTCTCTCTGACGTCTACGTCGTCGTTGTTATTGATGTAGTGGTTGTCTGTATATCGTATAACTATCGAAAGAGTAGTCGGATTGGATTGTGCTTTGACACACAGAATTTTTATTTTAAGAATTGTATGTAAAAATTGTACTATTTTTATTTTTATAACAAATATTTTTCTTCAATTAAATTGTTGCAATAAAAGTGTTTCGAAGAGATTTTTATAAAAATCTTTCGGGGAATAAAATTCGTATTTATAGGTCGACAAATGTTTGTTTTCTTTACCAAATTTGGCTTTCATCTAAAGTTTTCCAGTTGTTTTAACTATAGTACAATTTACGTTTGTATCTCGGGCGAAGATATCCATTCTATTGTTTGACAAATATTCTTTGTAAATCAATATTTTTCACAGAAAATTACCACGAGTGACCTTCAATTATAATTTTATAAATGAGATAAAACCACATTTCAATTATTTCTATGAAAAACACAATCCCTAAGTAACAGAACGAAATCGGAAACAATAAGAGTTAATTTATTCAGGAACAAGCTTTTTGAA
>NC_046657.1:174296870-174298161 GCF_010883055.1 Belonocnema kinseyi | reverse complement strand
CGGGAATTTTATTATTTGGTTATTTTTCAATTTACGAATTTTACAGTGTCGGGAATTTTATTTTTCGGGATTTTTCAGTCGCTTTTTCCGAAAAATAAAATTTCCAAATCACTGTAAAAATTCCGAAATTATAACATTGTCGAAATATAAAAGTCCTGAATTGGAAAATTCTCGACAATTTACAATCTTACCGAATTTGAGAATTGCCGACAGAAAATTTCCGAATTATACAATATCCGGGCTAAACATCTCTATAATTTGAACAATTAAAAAATAGTTTGTTTAAAAAAATTTTTTTAATAGAATAATAAAATATTTTTAATAAAGAAAAAGCTTTTTTAATGTTTAAAGTTTCTAAAAATTATTGTTGGAATATAAAATAACAATAATTGAACGAATGTATTTTTTGATAAAAAGTTATTTGAAAATGTGCATTGTATTTGTGTACATTACAGAAAACGCTCGCAAAAATGAAATTATTATTTAAAAAAATAAAAATAAAAGTCGCGTTAAATCAGCCTGCATTGAATCCTGCAAATTTTGTTTCTTTTAAAGCTCACGTGTTTTAAATTTATGTTTGTATCACATACAATTATTGTTATTTTAAATTAAAACAATAATTTAAAAAAATTAAACATCAAACAAAATTTCTATAATAAAAATATTTGATTATTGTATATTTAATAAATAAATAATATTGATCACAAAACTGTTTTCTTAATTTCTGCAATTCGGGAATTTTCTAGTTTGTATATTTGATCATTAGACAGCATTCGGACTGGAGTTTTATTATTCGGGAATTTTCAAATTCGATAATATTGTGAACTATCCAGAATAACGTTTTTATAAAAATATAATTATAATTCCAAGTATTAGGGAAATTGTTCTTTCGGGTTTTAGATGTTAAGACGACAGTTCCAAGCCAGATTACGTTTCGCATTGGCAAACAATATTATACGAACAGAATTTCACTGACACATTCGTAAAAAATATCATGTTCCATCAAGTATATTTTAAGATAAACTTTAAATTATTATAATTCATACAGCTTATTTATTTTTAATTTATTTTTAATTGAAAATGGGTTATAAAGTTTTAATCGCGAGTTTCCATTTGTTTAACTTCTAAGACTTTCCAAATTAAACAGTTTAATTTTTAACGTTAAAATTGGAATATTCTTCAATTTGACACAAATTCCGAATAGTGTTGTGAAATCAATTATGATTCACTTGTGAATCCTTGGTGTCGCCTTCAATTAAAAAAAGAATCATACTTTATATTCGCAGTTCAT
>NC_046657.1:174294936-174296770 GCF_010883055.1 Belonocnema kinseyi | reverse complement strand
TTTCACATTAGTCATTTATAGCCTTTAAAATTGAATAGTTTTAGGTCAAACATAAAAAAGTAGAATAAAATTTTCTATTTATAGCGTTTTTATTATATATTGCACAATTTAAACCTCTGAACTTTTTTTCAAGTGGTTTAAAAGCTGTTTTTTAAATACTTTTTGTGCATAAGAAACAATTTTCTTCCATCTAATAACTATTTTCGACTAGAAAGAAGTGAAAAGAAACACAATTATAAAATCTGATTTTTTGTATGTGATTTCGTGATAAAGGAAACAGCTATTTATAAAATAATTTATAAAAAGGGCTTATAATTTTTGCCCAAAGAAGATAATTTCCAAATAGTTTAAGCTGTACTACTGGACCTTGCTTTCAACCGGAAACGTATTTATTTTTTATATTTACCTTCCCAAGGATGAGTGTTGTGAAAATTGAAAAGCTAAACTTTACCAGAAAATGCGTTTGAATTTGACGTTTAGCTTTGAATCTTAAAGAGAAATTGTAATTTCGTGCTTATCTAATTTGAAATTAAAATTTTTTTCACTTCATAATAATTTTGTTATTGCATTTATATTTTGACACAATCTAAATTAAATTTTGTCATCTGGACAATCTTTGTTAAATTAACACCAAAATGTTGACAAATATATTTTTTATGAATTAAAAAATTGAGAAATAGCAAAGGGCAAAATAAAGAAAACAAACATGCATTAAAGGGATTGCGAGGTTGCTTTGTTTATCTTCTTCCTTACTTATTTTTTTGGTACGTAAAGTTTAACTTTTTATTTATATGACATTTTATAATTGTATGGTTTCATTCAAACATTATCCAATTCGTGAATTTGTTTTCATTTACTCCTTATTATTTATTCTTTATGTATGTATTCTCCTTATGTGTGCTTATCGAATGTCTCGAAGAAAATGTTCAGATTTCCGAAATGTTGCGACATTAGTAGCATTAAAAACACAGAAAATTGTTAAAAGCAATTTAGATTAATAACACATTCATTAGCTGTTTTTAAGGTAAACAACGTTTATGTGTTTATTTTTTTCATTGCTTATGTCGTTTGTCCAAACACTTATATCTTATATTTTTAATGTTGTTTTTTTTACGAATAAAACAAAAACTACCCTTCGTATCAAAAAGTAATTGATAAAAAACTTTTGGATCTTTTTAAGGTGCACAATTTTTTAGTTCTCTTCTTTTCTCCGCATCTTGCACAATTTGATCACTAAATTAGATTTATGATTTTTCATTATTTTTGGTTCTATCAAAATTTGAATGTTCGATTATTCAAAACAATCTGAAAATTTGTTATGATAATCTTGTAGGGCTCTCAAAAAGCAACGTTTTTCTTCTCTCGAGTTTTTTTTTCAAGTCTCGCACTGGTTAGTTTACAATTATCATTTTGGGTATTTTTTTAAATTTGTTGAAAACGCTATAATTCTGGTAATATTCTTTTTATCAAATGAAGTCGATGAGGTAAATTGTTCGGATTTCCAATTATTACGAATACCCGTACATGGAATTTTTAAATCTTGAAAAAAATTGTCTCAGAAATTTTGAAAATTCTGTCAATTTTTGAATTTTTACCCAAAGTAGCCAATCAACTTGATCTTTAGTTTCTGACGTAAAAACCTGTATTTCGTGTCCAGACGTAAAATTTTACACAAATGTAATAACTTTTTTGATGAGAATGTAAAAAATATCTGTACTCTGAGTACTTTCGTGATTTGAAATGTTGAAGGTTTGGAATTTCAAATTATTTAGTTTTCAAGATTTATATTTTAAAGGTATAATATGAAATTTTTTTTGAAAAGTTCAATTTTGAA
>NC_046657.1:174290918-174294836 GCF_010883055.1 Belonocnema kinseyi | reverse complement strand
CTACAAATTTAAAATGTCTCAACTATTAAGGGTTTAAATATTTTTGAAATTGCTGTTCTGGAGACTAAATAGCACTTATTCTTTTATTAAGAAATCACAACCTAAATTGTTAAAGCAAGTTTTTAAAAGAGTTTTAAAAACCTTAAGAAAGATCAGAGGTTTTAATAGTTCAATATATGTGATAGAACCTCTTTGAATTTGAAATTAGTTTATTCTTTTTCATGTTTGAGCTACAATTATTCCATTTTAGAAGTTATAAATTACAATTGTGAAAAACAAATAAAATGTTTTAATTAATTTATATTTAAAACAAAAAACCTTTGCATAATTCAATTTAAATGCAGCTGCAAACATTTAATTTGAAATGCGTTGAATTCAAGGTATATTTTAAAAAGAAAACTGAAAGCAAAGGATCGACTTCCAAAGGAATCGAAAGAAAGTGACTCGCTGGATTGCAAATGAACATGGAAAATAGTGTATTTTCGCATTTTTAAATTTTAAATTAAAACTTTTTCGCGTTGTAACCATTTCGAATCCCAGAATGTTAATTGTAATGGTATCTTAAAAGAGTATACATAGTTCTTAAATTAGTTTATTATTTTCTGAAGTTTACCTTTTTTACATACCTAGATGTGAAAAAAGCCTACCAGTGACTGAAATGGATTAGAAAAAAATCGCCAAGATCCAAGAATAAAAATTGAATGTACAGCGAATTTTTAAATTTTTAATTGTCATTATCTGTAACTTTGTGGTATCAAAAATTTCCATACAATTTTTCTTTATTAATACTGTAGGAAAAAATTAACAAGATCGAGCGCCGAGATTATAATTAGAGCAAATTTTCTGTAATTCTATGAGGACGGCTGAAATATCCCGAAAAATAAAATTCCCGACTCGGTAAAACTCTCTGTCCCGAAAAATACAATTCCAAAACTAATAAAATTCCTGAACAGTTCATAATATTAACGAATTTGAAAATTCCTAAATAATAAAACTCCCCAAATAAAATTGTTTCTTAATCAGTATTAATTATTTATTGAAATACGATAATAAAATATTGTTATCAAATAAATTTTTGTTTAATATTTAAAGTGTGAAAAATGGTTTGAATTTAAAATTAAAATTATTAAAAAAATTTTACCGACAAATTCATATACAAAAACACGTGTTTTTTAATTAACATTTCGATTTTTCGGAAGAACTTTTGTGATTTAAAAAATACTATATGCATTTTCAACCAAAATATTTTATCCAGAAATATATTGTTTTAATTAATGTTATTTTAAATTTAAACAATAATGTTTAAACACTTCAAACATTTAAAAAGTTGTTTCTTTGGTATAAATATTTGATTATTTCAATTTAAAAAAATAATTTGTCAAAGAACAATGTTTTCCACACTTGTTTATCTTGAAATGTCTTTTTATAATACTTTTTTAAAAATTAAAAATATGATTTCTCGAGAACATTTTTTTATAATTAAAAAAAGACTGTACCGAAAAACTGGATCAAGCTTCAGATCTGAAAAAAATCAACGATATATACATGTCAAACTTTTCTAACCTCAAAAAATCTTTCTACTGCTTTACCGTCATATTTTACGAAGAATGAGAAAACAAGAATTCGACGTCGTAGTACGATGAGGGCAGCACCTCGATAGGGCAGAAAATGTGATGTCCTATATATATAATTCCCCACTCCGACGCCCCGTACCGCATCTACGTTTATAATATCTTTGATATAAGTGTCTTGTTTAGTGTCAATAAGTATTTTCTTCCTTCTACTAATCTCATCGACTTGGAGGATAAAACAATTTGATTTAATAGGCATAAATTAATCATTTATTCAGTGCTCACATTTAAAAAAATGTAATTCTTAAAATTATTAAATTTTATATTCATTTCGTATTCCTAATAACTAAACGATAGCCCATAAATGTTATGAATTTCAACAATCAGCTGACTTAAATGAACCTATAAGTTTCATTTCACATGCATGCCTTGACGGAAAGTCAACAATCTTTCTATCTTAAATTAACTTATAAAGTACATTTTACGTACATAAAGCAGCTGTCAACCAAGCGCGTTACTTAAAGCCATGTTATCATCATCAGTTGACTTTCAACTGGCGTATGATCCTTTTGGTTACATCTGAAAGTCAACCGCCTTTTTCTACTGAAATTCAGATTCTTGTATTACTGTGTATGAACAGATTTATTTAAACTAAAAAGGTCAAAGCATCGACAACAGTAATTTGGTGATACTGAATTCTGTTTTATTAAAGCTCTTTTGGCTTTAACGAGCACATTCTTACCAAATTTCTTGTGTTTCGCATTCGAATTTGTATCCGAAATTGTATATCATTTCCATAAATGTATATTATTACAATTCATAACATGCACATATTAATAAGACGTAGTTTCATTGTCTTTTTTGAAAAAAGGCGCATTCTTTTTTAAAAAAATGGTCATTGAACATTTTATTGCAACTTCTGCCGGTTTTTCAAAAACTGAATTTGCTTATTTCCTATTATATGTTTACGATTCAAACGTAGCATATGCAGTCTACACATCAGCTTTAACTTTTTTAAACTTCTAAATTAAATCCGTACCTCATAGCTGGTTAGTTTTTTATGCTGAGAAGTCAACCAACCTTTCAGCAGCGTTCTGTTAGATAGGAGTTCATATGATCTCATTTTCACATTCCCGGCCCACAGTATGGAAAAAATGACATTTGTTGTTCAAAATAAACTACAGCCGACAATTATTGAGCGATTTGAACAAAAAAAATTTGAAAAAAAGTTGTTACAATTTTTTGATTTTTAAACACAAATTTAATAATATTATATTATTGCATTTGTTCATCCAATTTGTAAAAAAAAATAATAAAATTTATCAACTTATTATGAATGTTGCTAAAATTCCCATCAAGAAAATCGTAGAAAATATTTCAACACTTTTACTGTTATTAATGAGCATTGTGAACGCCAAATAGATAAAATGGCCATTTTTTCGTCTCATTTGTTTATGTATAAAAAATTGAAAACCTAATTCGATTTTTTAAATTCCATTCTTTTCAGATGGGAACTTAATGGGAATTTCAGCAACATTCGTAATAAGTTGATACGTTTTATTATTTTTTAAAAACAAATTTGACGAACAAATGCAATAATATAATATTATTAATTTTTTTTTTTAATAAAAAAAATCTTAAAAACTTGTTTAACCATTTTTTTGTTCAAATCGCTCAATATTTGTCGGCTGTACGTGATTTTGAACCAAAAAAGTCATTTTTCCCCACTGTGGGCCGGGAATGTGAAAATCAAATAATATGAACTCCCAACTAACACAACACTGCTGAAGGTTTGCTTCAACTTCTGAGCATAATACACTAAATAGCTATGACTCTTGGTTGAAACTAATCGCCCCCTCGCCCTTAAACCCTCGTTGATAGAAGTTATGTGGTTCACTGAGGTAAGCATTTAATTTAGAATTTGAAAAAAGGTAAGGCTGATGTTTCGACCGTATGTGCTACGTTTAAAGCATAAAAATAAAATTGGAAATCAGTAAATTGTGTATTTGAAAAACCGGCAGAAGTTGCAGCAAAATGTTTAATGACATATAAATAGATAAATATATTTTTGGGGTAAATTGCATAGAAAATTCATGATTGTATTTTTCATATATTTTACAAAAATATTTTTGTTACTAAGTATAATATTTCATTTTTTCCAACTTTTTTGTTACAAATTCAAGTTCTTGCAATTCGAAAAGAAATTTTTTACGATTCATTTTCTTAAGCTTTTGTGATATGGTGAAAAAAAAAGCTTCAAAATGAGCCCAAGAACATTGAAAAACGTTGACTATTTCGGAAGTTATTGAAAATTTAAGAAAACATTGAAATTTACACTAGTTTTCGA
>NC_046657.1:174286721-174290818 GCF_010883055.1 Belonocnema kinseyi | reverse complement strand
GTCCAAACTTTTGCAGGGCAGTGTATACCTAAATGTTTCTCCTAGCATTCGGCAGGCTATTCCTGCAGAATTGAAAGTTAGTAAACAAACCACCCTCAAAAGTAAAGGTTAAAACATAGAAATCATATTACTCAAAAATTATAACTATTTATCCTAATCCGTTTTCTCGAAAACAAAAGATCAATGAGTTATAGCATTTTCAAAATCAAAAAAAAAACAAAAACGAAAACGGACATTGTAAACGAAACAACGCACAATACGAAAATAGGAAAGAATAATAAAACTTGGCCTTTTGAAAGCCCTACAATATTATCATAACAGCTTTTTTAATTTGTTTGAAGAGTAGAAAATACAGATTTTCATCGCCTGAAAAGAAAGGAAAAAATATTCCATTTTGCGGCCAAACCATGCAAGATACGACAATAGATGAACAAAAAAAATATTTACACTCAAAAAGGACCTTCAAATTTGTTATTAATCATTTTTAGATAGGACGAGTAGAAATCCTTAGAAATAACATTGAAACTAAACAAATTAATTTTATGGAAAAACGACAGAAGTTGCAATGAAATGTTTAATAACAAAATTTTGTTGTGTGGAATGCGCACATCTTTTATTCATAAAAAGAAGACAGTACAAATATATTTGCTTAAACAACAATGCGTATTATTAATTGCAATATTATTAATTTATTAAAATGATACATTGTTGAAGATAGCTGAGAATAAAATATGTTGCAAATTAAGAAGAAAATATTAAAGTTATCATTAAAAATAACATTTAAACATTGTTTTTCAATATCTGAATAAGCAGTGCCAGAACAAGCTACATAAACAAATTCGATGCTTCGACATTTAACTTTAATAGGTATTTGCACAAATATGGGAGATACAAAAACCGAGCGTGTAACGCAAGCTTTGATAAGAGTCGTGCGCGAAGCGCGAGAACAATAAGTTAGGCGTTCTAGATTGTTCTAATTATTATTTTTTTTATTATTGTACGACTTCATGTAGATGTAAAATAAATAATCTTTTAACGGGAATATAAATGAAATAATTTTTAAATGAATAATTTCAATCGATTACATTTTTTTCTTTGTGTGGTATTTCGTTTTTTCGCGTATAAGAACATCTTACAACTTTATATAAAAACATAAAATGTAATTTTTAAGCAGCAATTAAAATTTTTATCGTCGTAAATTCGAAATTTTATCGCGAACTGTGACAATTTGCTTAATAAAAAATTTGTTCAAACTTCTTACAATGTTTTGCTTTCAAGTATTTGAACCATTCTACAATGATTGAGAATTCCATGAAATCTTATTGTTTCGGAAATTTTACAATTTATCATAAACATGGATTTTATAATTTATTCTTTAACAAAAAAGCAGGAACAAAAATTGTTTTCCCAAAAATTATATTTATAATTTGTTCACATTTTATACATGAACCATATTTTTAAACATATTCTTTCACACTTTAAATATTTACACTCTTGGCTTGGTACTTTTTAAATCGTAGATTCAGCCGTCAACCAGTACTGTTCGAATTGACGATAATCTGTACTGGTGTAAGTTAGGAAGGAAATAGTTAAATTATGAAAAAAATGCATTTAAAATGACGAGCCTTGAACGGGAAAAACATGAATTTTTAACAAAGAAGTTTAAGTTTTAAGGATATACTTAAATTCAATAATAAAAGAATAATTTACAACGAAGAACGTAATAGTTATTATTGCAACCAAGATATTGTTTTAATTTAAAATTAAAAAGCAGTAGACTTTACCCACGAAGATGAGTTCTCATAGAAACATGTAAATGTTTATATAAAAAAATGATAATTGTAAATGAAAAAAAACGGTTAAATCTAACAAAAAAAAAAAAAAAAACAATTTTCAACAAATAATAGAAAAGTTAAATTTTTATTTCAAAATTTGATTCTTAACAGAAACGAAAATTCAGCCACAAAAGTTGATCTTCATTTAATAAAATAATGTTTTCATAATGTAGTTCAGCTTCTAACTCAGTAATTGATTTTCCAATGAAACAGATGAATTTTCTACAAACAAAAAGAACATAAACAAAATACATACATTTTAAAGAAAATTGCTCAATTTTCAACTAGATGAAGTTTGGACCAAAAATATAAATAAGCGCATCTATTTTAAAATAAATACTTTCAACGAACAATAATTAGCTCATTTTATTGGATTCTGTTAGTTTAGTTCGCACGTAGGCGGCAAGAAGAGAATTTGTTTTAATTAAGAGAAAAAGAGGAATCCTTGAATTTATTTAAATTTGATATTAGTATTAATATTTTCCATGTGTAATGTGACATTGTTCATTAATTTTAATTGTTCATTAAAACCTGCTACTCCCCACGACTGCCAGTGTGTCATAATTTTTGAACGGTTAATTTAAAGAAATTTAATTTAAAATTTGCAATATTTTGTCATTTGTTATGATATATATCTACTGCGATAACCTTACGTTCAACAACGAAAGTAGATAGTTGAGAAACAAATGCGGAATGTGATTATTTTTTGTTAATAATTTTCATTATTTTTACCAGAATCGAGTGTAAATATTTCACGGATGACCTTTTGCCTCAAGAAGATTTGTTTAGATAATAACTTTCTAGTTTTGAAATAAATTTATTTTAAAAAAATGCATTTGACACAGCGACGATATACGGCGGACGGACCATTTCCGAACAACTTTGAAACATGATTCACCAATCAAAAAATTATGATTAACATGAATTTATACAAGTTTTTGCAAGTCAATATGTTATAATGAATAAATTTGCAGAGGTAAAAATGATTTGATAAAGATCTTCTGATTCAAAATTGAAATATATCTAAAAAAATTTCAGTATCTAAGATTTTTAACTTCAAACAGCTTCTGCTAAATGAGAAATCAATTTTAAAAATCAGAAAATTCACGAGAATCGATTTTGACAGGAAAGTACGGAGCAGGTAGCCCGGAATCCTCCTTTTTCTTTCCAGTTTTAATATTATTACATTTTATAACCTTAGGCTCTAGCATCTATTAAATTAGAAACATAAACTACCCTTTTCAAAACCCGGGTTTTTCCCATCATTAGTCTTTACTCACAGCAGTTGGGAGCATCTGTAGTTTGAATGCCAGAAATGAAAAGGAATGATATGCGTACGAGAGTGCGGTTTACCCAAATTTTTCGGCGTTCAATGTTTCACCTGAGTAATGGGGACCACTTTTATTTTTCACCTCAATTTAGCCAAAATGGACCTCTCTCCTGTTTCCCTGTAATAACTGGGTTCTCCTCCTACTTTTACTGTATAGATATTTAGGTGGTTCAAAAATTCAGTGGAATTTTTTTTCTTGAATTTTCTTATATATCGTTTCCAATAAATAAAATACTATTTTTCTATTTTGTGAATATATTTTTCTGCAATAATACTGACACTTGAAATATTCTAAAAATTTGTTAAATGAACCATACTAAATGTAGGTTTTCTTAAAATAGTACTAGCCCGGCGCTACACTTGCGCTGTATAGTTTTGCTACGTATTGATTTAGATTCCAAACCCCGTGTGGAAAAGGTTCAATGCTTGAACCAGGGCTCAACATTGCTCAGTAAGGAATAAGCGTGATTTAAGATTGGGTTAATGTTCACCCAGGGTCCTCCCATGTTCCTCCTATGGTTATGAACAATGGCTCATTTATGGCTAATGACCCTACTGGCATGATTCGACCACGATCGAACGTAATTTGATTTAAATTGAATTCTTGGAAAAATTTTCGAAAATGGACACAATGTACTAAATTTTCCTCGCTTTTTAGAAAGGATTTTGAAGAAAAATTTACTTTTATTGGAATTTGCGAATAAAAACTTCTTGTTATATTTAACTCTGCGATATTTCTGAAGATGGAATCAATTTACTCAATTTTTGTCTTTTTTTCAAGAGGATTGGTTTTTTTTGGAGAAAAATGTACTTTTTTGTGAGGTTGATAAGTCTTGGAAAGAGTTCAAACTTGAAATTATTCCCTAATTCTTTCGAAAAGTAGTTTTAATAATATCTTCCTTCTTATAAACCTACAAACTAAAAATAACGCT
>NC_046657.1:174284420-174286621 GCF_010883055.1 Belonocnema kinseyi | reverse complement strand
TATATATATACGAATCTCTCGGTTCCAGTTCTACCTCCCCCCTCTCCCAACCCTCCCTTATTAACTAAAGTTTTTGGTGGGACTAACGTTAGAACTACAATCTGCACCATATGACGATTTGATACTTAACTTTCACATGATTTCGACTCAGAAAATAAACTTATTGCATAAAGGTGTTAGTTGGGCGTATAATCTAAACAATGAATAATACAAACTACAAAATAGCCTCGGAAAGGACTGGAACTTTTAATGACAAAAGGCATACACACGGAAAATCTAAAGTTCTTGGTTGTATGGTCAGGAGTAGACTGTGAATCACATGGTAAACAAGGAGTAGGTCTGATTTTGAATGAAAGAGCAAAGCAGCATCTCGGAGACCATGGTTTCGTGTCTCCCAGACTGCTGTGGGCTAGAATGAAAGTAGGAATCAGAAGACCATTTATCATAGCATGCTACGTGCCGGTTGATAGTGATCCTAGAGAAGTAGAAGACGCCTTCTGGGACACTTTAAATGACACAATAAACATTTGTAAACATGGGAAAGAATAATTCTACTAGGAGACATGAACGGTTGGGTGGGCATCCAAAATCAGGATACAGAAAGAGTATTAGGTAATTTTGGGGATCCAAGAACAAACTATAACGGAGATAAATTAGTTGGTCTAGGCTTAGAAAGGGGTCCGTTTATTACAAATACTTGGTTTAGGCATAAAATGATCCACTTGTACACCTGGTATAAAGGAAATAGCAGCAGTATAATTGACTTTGTTGTTGCGGATGAAAGACTATGAGAGTGAATCAAAGATACAAGACTCATGAGGGGTCCTGAATGCAATACTGATCATTACCTTCTGATCTCAAAAATTAACTTAGTTTTGGGGATGGAGAAAAAAGAGAACCAAGAAAGCAAAACAAACGCGAATTAAAATTGAGAACCTACACAAACCGGATGTGCGAATAGATTTCCAAAATAAGATAATCGAAAGCATAGATAGGGCAACATGGGAGGACCGTATAAAAAACAAAGCTATAGAGGGCGCCTGGACAATGTTACGGGCTGTCCTTGTTAGATGTACGATCGAAGTGTGTGGTACCGCAGTTGTAGGAAGAATGTCTGCTGATGCGTGGTGGAATGATCAAATTCAGGCTGCCCAGAAAGCAAAGAGAGAAGCGTACAAGAGAACTTTGAACATCGCAGGTCATAGCAATGAGGAAAGAAATAGACGTAGAAATGATTATAGACGCGAAAACAGGATACTTAAACGGAATATAAAACGACTTTAAAGGAAGCAGGAAACTACTTTATAAAAAAATGAAAGGAAACAAAATTACAGAATTTGTCAACATGAGAAATAGTAGGCGGGAAATGGTATATGATACAAACGGAATACTAGAGGCTTTCAGAGACTATTTTAGAAGACAATTCGGAGATGAAGCTATAGGACACCATAACTGCGATGTTGAACACGATGCGATGAAAAACCCATTTGAAAAAGTCTGTGTCACTGAGGTTAGGGATATAATTAAGAACTTGAAAAACGGTAAGGCTGCCGGGGTAGACGGTATTAACGCTGAAATGCTTAAACACGGTGGCGCGTCCATACCACATAGACCGCAAGTAAAATGTATTCAAAAATACTTATTCATAGGGTAATGAAAATAACAGAAACAAATATTTGGGAAGTCCAAAGTGGGTTTATGCCAGGAAGATCATGTACGGATCAAATATTTAGCTTAAGGCAAATAACAGAAAAAAGTTTGAGAGTAGGAAAAAAAGTTTTCTGTGCATTTGTTGACCTAGAAAAAGCTTTTGACAAGGTAGATAGAAGTCAACTTTGAGAAGTCCTGAAAGAGTATGGAGTCAATGGATGGACAATGAACGTGATAAATTGATATTTTTTTCAAAAACTCGATGTTTTGGATACTGTTCTGGAGGTTTTCCACTACATGAATCACAAAACTAGAACTTTTTTCGACCCTTGATCATAAAGTAAGACTTAGAACCTATGTATAGCGATAATCATGAACTCCATTATAATATTTTTAGCTTCTTTTAAGAAGTGCCTTAGAATTCTAATGGGTTAATCAATTGAGTTTGCAGAATTTTCGCTAATACTTCGCAACTACGATAGTGAGATGTTGGATACTAGATATTGGCGATATCTATTTTTATTTTTGTCTTCCAAAAAAATATTTTAAAT
>NC_046657.1:174272137-174284320 GCF_010883055.1 Belonocnema kinseyi | reverse complement strand
CATTCACCTTAATATCGCTCCTCTAAATGCTCCTAGGGAAATTGAGTCAATTGTCGAGAATGGGAAGTGCCGCATATACTGGAACTTTATATTCTCGACAGTATTTTTTAACAATTGCGTATTCTAATATTACGTCAAGCTCGATCGGTAACATCAAAATCTTTAAGCCTAAACCACTTGGTGGATTGCAAAGCATTGTTTAGATAGGAGTTGGGCTAAAATTAATTAATTTCCGCGAAATTAAGTAAAAAATCGTGATATAGCTTTGCTTTAAAAAAACAAGTCATTTTAAGTAGTTTCGTATCATATATATATATATATATATATAAAGAATGCAAAAAAATTGAACGATTTTCAAGGAATTTTAAAGATTTTTTAAAGAATCTAAAAAAGTTTAAGGATTTGCAAGAGATTTGATCAAATTTTAAGGCACTTTAGGTGATTTCGAAGAATGTTAAGCGAGTTACTGAGAAGTTATTTAAAAACATTTTAATGAATTTGAAGAGATTTCAATTGATGTAATTTTTTAATATTTAAAGGAATTTAAGAAAATTCAAAGGATTTTAATTAACTGTACTCAATTTCAAAAATTTTAAATGATTTTAAAAAGTCGAAGGAATTAAAAAAAAAAAAAAATCGGAGGATTTAAAGTATTTTCAAAGAAAAACTAAAGAATTTCTGAAATTCAAGTGATTTTAAGGAATTACTATAGGGACTTGACGGGATTTTAAGATTTTCTTTTAAAGGAATTACTAGGGACTTGGCGGAATCTTAAAGCTTCTTTTCAAAGGATTTAAAAATCAAAAAATAGTTTTAAAAGATTTAATGATTTACAAGAGATTTCATAAGATTTTACGACAGTTTTACTGATTTTAAAGAAAATCACGCGAGTGACTGAAAAGTTATTAAAACAGATGTAATGAATTTTTGGAGAAATTAAAGGTTTTTAAAGAAATTGATTGATTTAAGGAATTTCAAGAGATTTTAAAGCGTCTAAGAAAATTTAAAAGATTTGAATTAATTTTAGTCAATTTTACAATATTTTAAATTATTTCAAAGAAGTTTAATGATTAGGGACTTGGCGGAATCTTCAAGTTTCTTTTTAAACGATTTAAAACTAATTCAAAAAGGTTGAAGGATTTGCAAGTTATTTCGTAAGATTTTAAGACAGTTTTAGAGGTCTTATATAATTTCAAGGGAGTTTTTGAAAAGTTATTAAAAAAGATTTTAATGAATTTGAAAAAGTTCAAAGATTTTAAGGATTTTTAAGAGATTTAAAGGAATGTAAGAAAATGTAAAAGATTTTAAGAGATTTGAATTAATTTAAGTCAATTTCGAGAAACTTCGAAAGATTTCAAATGATTGTAAGGAAGTTGAAGAGATATCAAAACAAAACAAAATTGGAAGAGATTAAGGATTATCAAGCAATCTTACAGAATTTCTAAGAGTTTAAGTGATTTAAAGGAATAAATACGGACTTGACGGGATTTTGAAGTATAGTTTTAAAGGATTTAAAAATAGCAGCGGTCATTACTTTAAACCGAATCTCTAAAATCAGTAAAAAATGTTTTACTGGCGAGCCATCAATGTGAGTGAAATGTAAATCTAATGGCATTACTTCAGTGCACTGCGTACCGCCATCTATAGCATGTTGGGCGTAATAAGCGTTTTCTGCGTCTGCCACTGCCCGACGCAAAATGAAATCGTGCACTACTGGACTGTACTCCGACACGGCGAGGCGTTTAAGTTCATGAAGAATTTACTACTGAATTACTACAGTGTAATCCAGTAGTATACGTGTAGTCTACTACAGGTATGCCTGTAGTAAACCAGTAGTATACGAGTGTAATTCTGTAGTAACCGGCTGTAGTCATCCCTGTAGTTATGCGCACTGTCGACGTCTAGAATAAGAAGGTCTATTAGACCTATTATTATATTAGATCTATTAGAATAAGCCATGGCCATATAACGGAATTTTCAAGAGTTTCGCCACTCGGTGTTTGAGTATACACCATATTACAAAACATTCATAAACATTTAAAAATATTTAAAAGAATTTTGAACATTTCATAAAGGCGTGTTTATCAGATTTGAAATATTTCGTAACAATTTCAGAAAGATTTTTTAACTTTTAAAAGATGTAAAGGGTTTCAAAAATGTTGAAAAGGTTACAGTTCACCAGATTTCAAAGATTTTAAAACATTTGGAAGATTTGAAAAGGTCTCAAAACATTTTAGAAGATTTTTTTACTAATTATAGATTTCAACGAATAAATAAAATTTCGCAAACAAAGATTTAAGAAAAATTTCCCAAAGAAACCACGTCCCGAGAATTTTTGTGAAAACATTCTAATATTTTGTTACATTGTTTTTAATTCGTAACTAATTATTTATTTGAAATGCGCAGTGAATCCTGGAGAACATAACCTTTTTTCAGAATTTGGTTACACGTATATTTTGCGCACGTCTTCTGAGTCTCGAAGCCTTTGACTAATCAGCGCAAGATCTCGAAACCGAAATAAAATCGCCTATATAGTACTTTTTTGCATTACACAAATGCAAGACGGGTTGCATTGTATGCTAGAGTTTATATAATTATATTCTCGATGACTACACAGTAAACGTCCTTACTGTATAAATTTTTCAAACATATCATGTTTTTTCGAATATCAATTATCTTCAGTTTAAAATTCAACTATTTGGTTCAAAAATGTCTGTAATTTGTTAGAACTACGTCTTTTGAGGTAAAATATTATTCATGTTGGTGGCTTATTTACCTTTTCAGTTGAAAATGCAACTAGTAGAATACAAATTTAATGAAAAATTGAAAATTTCATGTAAAATTTATGCTTTTTTTTCAAACTATTCTTTTCTGGCAGAATTTTTTTTATTATTCTTATTTTTGGTGGAAAACTACTTTGTTGGATTTAATTTTTTTTAATTTTGTTGTTATTTTTCTTAAAACTTGAACGAATTAGGGCAAGACGTTAGAAAATAAACTTATATTTTAAACATTTTGTTATTCATTTGAATGTTTATGGTAAAACTTTTTTTTACAGTGAAAATGTTACAACATGTCGGATATGGTACTAACTGTAAAACCATTTCAGTTGGTTGGTTTCATTCGTGCTGGTAGACGTCCGCAGGCCTTCTCAACTCTAATGGGCGAATATGAAAAATTATGATTATTATTTCAAGCATAGTACAAGTTGCGGCCAACTGTTGGCGCTGCGTGTCGGGACAGGTGATTAAATTTGAAGGTTTTAAAATTCAAAGTGTCAAACGGTGCCAAAGTATATATTTTATTGGAAAAAATGAATCCGATGACTATAAAGTTAAACAAACGCAGGTGTGTTGCTCCCGAGTGTCAATCGTCGCCTCACGTGAAGCGTCGCCAATTTCCGAAGGACGCAAAGCCGAGTATGTTGTTGTTAGAAGCGGTGTCAAATCCTCTCTTGACGAAAATATCCTACAGAGAAGTACATGAAAGTGGTTATCGAGTATGCTTTCTGCGTTTTCGCACGAAGGCTTATTTACACGGTCCTCGAAATTTTTCAAAACAAAAATAGTGCCTTGCGTGTCGTTGCCTGAAAAAGAGCTGAATGATCTTCCTGGCGATGCTCCGGTTGAGGTAGCCCGTGATGTTGATAGGGCCTGGACGTCTTTTAACACGATCTGTCGACATCACGTTATTTTATTGGATTCGATTTCATAATGAAAAAAAAATTTGTCACAAAGTACATGCCCGAACCGTATACCGATGAAAGAAACGATTATTTTTATAATCTAACACGAAGGAAGATTAGCCAGAATATCCCTAGTAAAAATGCCTGATAGGTTATCAATACAAACTGTTTAAGACCATATAGGATGCAGATAGCTTTCTATGTGGTCTTACGTGGTTCTTAAGAGCCTTTTTATTTGAATATGGTTTCTAATGGCTTGTATTCGGAAATTATACGGCTACTGGGACCAAAATTAACTTAAGCTTATTTTCCTAATAGGCTCTATAAGGCACTGATGTGCTTTTAAAACACGACTGGGAACATTACAAAGTACAAGATGCTTCTCTATGTGGCTCTATGAGGTTTTTAATGGTCAAATGGAATTCTATTTATCAAATAAAAATTCGAAGATCTGCATTGATCCTAGTCAGATCCATATCAGAAGTTCTTACGCTCTAAATAGATGGAAAATAGAAACCGAAGACAAAATCCGTTTAGATGTCATTTAGGACCCGATAAGTAATGCGTTGCTAGCACCGAGTACACAAGACATCAGATCCTAATAGAAGCCACTTCTCAAGTTGCTGCTGACCAGATAACCCGGTAACAAGCGTTGAATTCAGAAAAATTAAGAATTTGTACTCTTATGAATACGCGATTTTTCCTCCGTTTAAAAATCCCCCAACGGGAACAGAAAAAGTGCAAATCCTATTCCTCTTAATCGACTTAGTAAAATTTAACGAAAGCATTTATTTAACCTATTTTTCATTATTAAATCTTTTTATAACTTATAAATTCGAAAAATATTTAAATTTATATTTATTTATATTCTAATAATTTATTTAAACGTCTTAAAAAATACAACAAAGAAATCTATGCAAATGTGTGAATTTAAATAATTTTAACTCTAGAGAGGCAGAGTTGAATTGGTGAGAATTAAATTTTCAGAATTTACATTCCGCATGAAGAGATTAAAACAACTTATGACACATATTTTGTAAAGTTATTAGAAGGAATTATATAAAATCAAAATATGACCACTTCGGAGAAATAAAAAATATCTATGTGAAGTGCGTTACCGGTACAATTAGAAGGAATTAAATATATTGAAAACACGTTATCTTTGGGAGAATAGAAAACTGTGCGGCGGTCGCTAAGGAAATAGAAGTGAATAAGTTTAGGAGGCATCTTATTCTTATTGTGGCATTTTAGACAGATGGAAAAATCGCGCATTCAAAATAATAGAATAATCTTCACTTTTGCGCTGAAATCTGAAAATATTAATTTTTCTTTATTCTACTCTTATTACCGGGAAATACCAGTCAGAAACCTCATAGACATCCACTTAGTTGCCACTAAGGACCCAGTAGTTAAGGCATTACGAATCCAAATACAAACACATTAGATCCTGATCAGACCAACATTAAAAGTTCTTACGCACCAAAAGATGGCAATTAGAAACCGAATAGAAAATCCATTTAGATTCCACTTAGGAGCCGCTATGTAATGAAATTCGAGTGCCGAATAAACAGCACATCCAATGCTAATCGAAGCCAATTTAAAAAGAAAGAAATCACCGAGATGCAAACTATTAAAAATTTCATTTTTTCTGAAAAAATATAAAACATTTGGTATCTTAAAAATTTGAAAAGAATTTTTCTTAAAGATCGATTTAATTTAAAATCATTCAAGTACGTTTAACAGTCATATATAACAAATTGAGCTTCAAAAAACTTTTTTCCTAATTTCTAAAGTATAGGATGAATGCCGTCAATCAGGTTCCACTTAGGATCCAAGAAGTAGTGCATTGCGAGTACCTAATACACAACACATCAGATCCTTATCATATCCATTTCAAAAGTTTCCAGAAACCGAAAAGAAAGCCATATAGAATGGGAGTACAAATGCCGCTTTCAAAGGTAGTAGGACCTAATAGAAGGCACACCTATTCGGTTTCTATATGGATTCTATGAGTCATTTTTACTAGGGATCCCATTCAGATCGTTGGACATGCAGGTTAGTTTTGAAGAATTTTAACTGTACGTTTTTACACACCTTCACAATATCTATTTTATAACACTGGAAATGTAACTGTTCAATGTTTTAATTGGAAACTTATCATTTCTGGTTAAAAAGTCTTCTTGGTTAAAAATCTTACCATTTTTGGTTAAGAATGCAACTGCTTCGTTGAAAATTAATCTGTTTTGGTACCGGGTTGAACTATTCTGTTCAAAAATCGCCTTTTTTGATTGAATTTAACTGTTTATGATTTAAAAGTAAATCCTTTTTCGTTGAAATATTAACATTTCTTTACTGGCTATTACGTGTTCTTGTGCTTTTCTGGTTAAAAATGAATTGTTTTATCTGAAATCTCAGCTATTGCGTTTTTGGTTGAAAATTGTTCCTTGATAAATTGAAAACTAAACTATTTCCCACAAAATTCATGTGTTCTGTAAAAAATCGACTTTTTGCTTGGAACCTAACTGGTTGAAAGTTTCTGTTTTCTTCGTTTTTGAAAATTGCTTATTTTTTCGTGCTGTAAATTTAAGGATTCCATTTATAGAGAAAAACATATATTTTCTGGTATAAAGTTCATATAATTTTTCTTGAAAATTTGTCTTTTGGTACAAAATTAATCTTCTTGTTTGGAAATTTATCTTTTTTTATTATATAAATTCAGCTGTTTGAGAAAAAATTTAACTATTGTGTCGAAAATTAATTGTTTTCTTGAGAATGACTTTCTTGAGGAGGTTTGTGACTTACATTTCTTTTTCATTGCAAATGTAACTGTTCCATTTTATACTGCAAATTGATGTTTGAAACAAAAAATTTACATTTTATAGTTCAAAATTCATGCCTTGTTGAAAATATGCCTTGTTTTGTACAAAATAATCTTTAGATGAATTACAGATTTATTCGCTTTTTTGTTTTTTGGTTACTTTTGTGCTTCTTGCACAGCATTTTTCCATACAGATTTGAACTGTACAATAGTAGGAATATATTTTAATTTATTTCAAATTATTAAGATATTGAAATTAGTTACGAATTACGACTTTGCACTAATATCAATATTTTAAATAATTAAAATATATTAGAGTATAGCACATGGTGTTACGTAATAAACTGAATTACTAATCATGAGATATATACACATTTTTATTAACAATCGATCGATCTTTTCTAATTTTATAGAAATATATCAATATTTCATTTCACAATTGGTATTTACTGTATGATATCGTAAATTTAAAACTAGCTATCTGAGTATTCAGTGCCACATTCCACCATGCAAGGAACTGTAAAATCTTCGAAGACTTGCTCTTGACGAAACTTTGCAAATAAAATTTGAAACGGGGTTGGTTGGCTATGTGGCAACGTTTCGGGCTTGATAGCGTCGTATACACGAAAAATCACATACAAATGGGTTTAGTAAGATGGTTTCATGTAATGGGTCTAATAGAGTTGGCGAAATATATAGGCAGCCGATATACGCTGGGTCTGCCTGGTAATAACCAGTGAATTCAAAAGAATAAAGACTTTGTAATTCGATTTTATATTTATTTATATATTAATAATTTATTGAAACGTGTTAAAAAAAGTATTATTGTATCAATGTAAAACATGTGAATTAAAATAATTTTAACTTTAGAGAGGCAGACTTGAATTGACTTAAATTAAAATTTCAAAACTTATATTCCACATGAAGGAATTAAAACAATTTATTATACATATTTTGTTAACTGATTAGAAGGAATTAAATAAACTCATAATATGAACACTTTAGCGGAATACAAGACATCTCTGTGAGGTATGCCTATCGGTACAATTAGAAGGAAATTAATATATTGAAAACACGTTCTCTTTCGGGGAATAGGAAAATATGCGGCGGTCACTATGGAAATAGAAATCAATAAGTTTCTAAGATATCCTATTCTTATAATGACATTTTATACATATGGAAAAATCGCGCATTCAAAAGAATAGAATAATCTTCACTTTTACGCTGAAATCTAAAAATCTTAATTTTTCTCCATTCAACGCTTCTTAACGGATGGTTGCGTCTTCCATACGTAGCACAGTGGTCAAAATCCCCAAAAAGCTGGCCATAATTCATTATTGTCATCATTTTGTGATGAATTTTCTTACTCGGGGGGTTTTGGGGTCACTGATTATGAATCTGATGTTGGGTTTTGAAAAAAATACGGTAACAAAATGGCGAAAAACTCTCACAAATTTTGATTTTTTCATGAAAAAAAGGATCACTTAGAGGTTTTCGGGTTCGCTAATTACGATTCTGATACTGGTTTTTGGAAAAACAAAATGGACGTTACAAAATGGCGTAGGATTCTCACAAATTTTGATTTTTTCATTAAAAAAAAGATCAATGAAAATTCTTCTACATTTAAAATATTTGCAATATTTTGTAATATTAAAAATTACTTGATGAAATAATGTTATCAATATCCGATTATTTATTATCCTTATATCTCATATATCACTGAATCTTCTCAGCAAACAAGTTCTGTTACTGTTCCAGATCAAAAAAGTAACTGTGTTCTATAAAATTTGTTACACGATGATGACATAACTGTTCTAGAACAAAAAGGTAACATTGTTCTAGAACACTGTAACAAAATTGTGACCGAACTGTTCTAGAACAAAAAAGGTTACAGTGTTCTAGAACACTGTGATAAAATTGTGGGAGAACTGTTCTCGAACTATGTGACAGCACTGTTCTGTAACAGTTGCTATGGACTTCTTCTAGAACAAACTGATCACTGACGTTCTATGATATTTGTTTCAAGTTTGTTCTAGAACTGTGCTGTAATAATGTTATATCGAAGTTCTAGAGCCCTGTTGCAAGTGTGTTATAGAACCCTGTTACACAACATTTGTAATTGAGTTCTAGAACTTTTCTAGAAATGTTACCGATCGATTGTCACAGCGCAGCGTTTTCGATCTGTTTCAGATTTGTTATACAACATTTGTAATTGAGTTCTAGAATTGTTCTAGAAATGTTACAGATCGGTTGTTACAGCGTTCTAAATCTGTTACAGATTTGTTATGCAACATTTGTAATTAAGTTCTAGAATTGTTCTCGAAATGTTACAGATCGGTTGTCACAGCGTTCAAGAACAGTTACACATCTGTTCTGTAACCATGTTTGCTGGGCTTTATTTAATAGTATAAAATATGACACATTTTGTTTAAATATTAAGTTGATATTTTGTTATTGTTTAAACGATACGTTCCTTCAATGAACAGATGTCTGTTTATACCGTTAGTTGAAGCCAATAGAACAGTGAAATAACAAGTTTACGATGGTACGGTATGAATAATGTGCACTGCAAAATGAGCGTTTCAAAGCGCATCTGTAGAATCTATCTGAAATAATGTCTGAAGACCAAACAGGCAACTTTGGGCAGTTAATTTTCAAATATGTTTCACGCGAATTCGTAATTTTTCATTGGGAATTGAAAACAGGGGTGGCCCTAGCAAGATATTTTTCTATACTCTGTTTTCATTAACGTGAATTATTATAAGAATTAAAAACTTAAGTAAATTGTTTATTAATTTTTTACTATTATCTTTGTCATATCTATTTATGTTACGCTATTTTTTCAAGAACATACATTTACGAGAATAATCCATGTTGTTTCACTGGAATTGTTCACTTCGTTAAAAAACAACGCATTTTTGAAAAACTGTTTTTATTACTCGTGACGTGCACGTGTTTGGATGCGTTCGACGTGTGTAAATAATAAGGAAGAAACAGGCTTAGACAAGCACGTGTTCTTAGATATCCTTCCCGAACGATGCAAGGGTTACCACTGCACTTATTTGAATCTTTGAATGAACTTGAAAATTTTGTTTTGCATATATATATATATAACTTTTGTACTAAGGGTTTCGGCGGAATATGGTTACAAAAATAAATAAGCAGTCGCGGACAACTGTCCAGGGATGGTCCCGAAGAAATTAACCCCCAAGCGGAGGTGTAAAAACCATGCCCAAAGCTGAATGGCACCTGGGTGAGGTGTCTTGAACGGTGACTCTGGGATACCGGGCGACCTCTCAGAGTACGCAGCCTTATCCTTGCATGCGGGGCTCTACAAGGATGGACGAACTCCTTTCTATAGCTTCTCATGGGAACAACAATGACAACACCAAACATAGTTGCAGTAAGTGCGGTTCAAAACAACAGAACGCGCAGGGCTCCCGAAAATGGGTCGGCCAACAATGATGAACAATATAGAGCTGGGGGAGCCAATGAAAATGGATTCAATGCGATGTATCGACGGGATTTCGCGACCTTTGGGTGGACGGAGTAACTGAATCAAGACTTGCTAGAGTGCTACGATGCGAATGTGGCCCCTGAACGGGGTTACATGGCACGGCTGCATGCTCTGTGGTGCGAGAAATACACGGAGCTATCGCACTTTCCGCAGCAACATCTGCGAAGCCATGCTGAACTACTCCGAAAAGAGGCTATGTAAGCGGAACGCCTACGCTACCACAGCTAGAACAAGCCGGCAACACAGAAAGAGAGGCGACACTAAGACCAACCGCGGGCAGGCGTCCAGTAGAGGAAGAGCGATGCTTTACGACCCGGAGAAACATCAACACCAAGGTTTCTCTCAAGCCTAAAGATTTGGCTGAAATGGATGACGAGCTTCGTGGACATTTTTCCGGAGAATCCGACCACTGGTCTATCAATTATTGTGTGTATAATGCAGCGAGAGCTTTGGCCGATGCGAACCGTAAAACAAAACCAACGGTTGATCATAAGACCAAAATACGAATGCATCAACTTGCCATAAAGATAGGCTGGGCAAGACAGTACGCGTTTCGAATTCAGTGTGTGATTGACTACATCACATCTGGCAGGAATTTTACCGTCAAGGTTCGAAAGATCGCGCGCGAACTCCGGACCCGTTATCACACACTTAACAAGTCAAAGCTGCTGACCATCAGGCAGCATAATGTTGAGAGAATACGGATACTATCTGACGCTAAGAGAAGTCTAGAGCGGAGGGAGAGGTGGGTCAGAGAAAATCAACAGTTTCTCTCTGACCCACCTCGACTCTTCCAAGACCCTCCGGTTACTGTTGAACACCCACCCAAACCAGAGGAGGGCGAAGTATTTTGGATAGAAGTCTACGAAGTGCAGCATAGACTGGACGAAGACTCAGAAAATATAAATAGCTTCAAGGAGTTATCTGTTGCCCTCATAACACCTGATAAAGAATGCCCGAGGAGGTGAAAAAAGTATTAAGAGGGATGAAGAACTATTCCGCACCGGGACCAGATTGTATCAAAACCTTCTGATGGAAGAAGTTTTCTTCAACTCATCAGCATTTGGCCCGTATCTTCACCTCATCTTTGAAGTCGGAAGAACCGATTCCGGAGTGGTTGGTGGAAGAGCGCAAAATACTCCTGCCGAAAATAGGCAACTTAATTGACCCGAAGAATTACAGGCCAATAACTTGTCTGAACACACTTTATAAGATATTCATTCACAGCTATCCTAAATGATAGGATTGTTCGGGCAATTGAACCTGTGTGGCAAGAAATGTATGAACAACGAGGCTCAAAGAAAGACGTAGCCGGATGTCGGGAGAACCTGCTCATCGATAGATGTGTCTGCAAAGATGCAGCATTCTACCAGCGTGACCTATCGATGGCCTGGATTGATTATCGGAAAGCTTTAGATTCTACATCCCATAGACTTATCATCTGTCTTTTGGAAATCTTAAAGGTTCATCCGCAAATAGTTGGGTGCATAGAAAGATTGATGCCGCTTTGGAAAACCAGACTTACTACCTCATCTGGAAAAAATTGTGTGACAACTAACAAGGTCACCTTTCAGAGAGGTGTCTTTCAGGGCGACACCATGAGCCCACTCCTCTTTTGCCTTACATTATTGCCACTATCTCTAGCACTTCGCCATTCCGACGGGTACTCGTGCGGCAAACCTGCAGATCGAAAGTACAAGGTCACTCGTGTATTTTACATGGACGATCTTAAGATCTATGCTAAAAACAAAGAGCAACTACAGCTAGCACTAGGGATTGTCGAACGATATACTAAGGAAATTGGAATGGAATTTGGGTTAGACAATTGCGCCAAGGTTTATTTGAAGCGAGGAAAACTTAATGGCATCCCTGAAGATCCTGAGCTCGATGATAGAAGCGCAATACGACACCTTTGCGCTTGAGAGACTTATACATACCTGGGCGTGCCACAAAGCCGCATTCAGGATGTGACATCTATAAAGGATACTCTCCAAAGCAGATACAAACGTCTCATCCGACAGATTTGGTCTTCCGAACTGTCGGCTTTGAACAAAGTATCTTCAACGAACATGCTTGCCGTCCCGGTAGTACTCTATTCATTTGGAGTAGTTCCATGGACGAAGAACGAGCTCAGATCCCTTGATATCGGAACAAGAAAGGTTA
>NC_046657.1:174249683-174272037 GCF_010883055.1 Belonocnema kinseyi | reverse complement strand
GAATGTCTTCACAACAGGATTATTCTGGGTACAGCACACAGAGTTGCAAATGGAAGAGACCCTCTTCTTAAAATGGTCAGGAATCACGAAGAAGTGGGCAAAAGAGCGTTTCTCTACAAAGCAGCAGAGGAGGCTGCTGAAACACTCGGACTTGACTTCAATATTAGGGGTGAGCAAAATGCATCAAATCTTATCTATCTCGAGTACTCACTCCTGAAAGCCCGGATTAAGAAAGCACAAGAGAAAAACTTTCGTGAACAGCTCCTTGACAAGAGGATGCACGGTATCTTCCACAGAAATGTGAAGGGTCAGTCAATGTCTTGTGAGCTAACGTTTGCTTTCCTTAAATCGCCCGGATTGAAGTCTGGTACGGAGGTTTTCATTTCTGCATGCCAAGACGATTTCATTTCCACCTTAACATACCGTCGCCACATTTTGAGCCAAGACATTCCTGATGACAGCCGCAGGGCGTGCCATACACACCCCGAGTATTTAGCTCACATACTATCTAGATGTCCAACTCGGGGAGAACGACCTACATTCAAAGGCACAATGCGACACTAAGAGTGCTTTATTACCATCTCTGTCACTCTCACGGAATTAACCTTTATATCGCTCCTCTAAATGCTCCTAGGGAAATCGAGTCAATCGTCGAGAATGGGAAGTGCCGCATGTACTGGAACTTTACATTCTCGACAATTGTTTCTGTTGCTCACTCGAGGCCTGACATGGTTCTTCTTGACTTCGAGAAGACTTGTTCGATATCGAATTTTCGACACCAGCTGACAAAAACATCGTAACCAAGGAGAATGAAAAGAAAGAGAGGTATCGAGACCTTATAAGGGAGTTACAACGATTGTACCCGGAATATTCTGTTAAACTAATCGTCCTTATCTTCGGCGCTCTTGGAGGTGCCAAGCTTTCACTTGCTAATGGCCTAAAAAGCATCCCTGCGTGTCAACAATATGCTAAAACACTTGCGGGAAAAATGCAGAAGGCGGTAGTCCTTGAGTCGGTCCGTGTTCTTAGGGTGCACGAGGCTTTTGCTGGATCGTCGTATTGATTCCTTTACAGACTGTAAGCACCTATCTCACGGTCGTGAGATGTGGTTGTGGCTGAAATTTTACCGCGATTTCGCTGGGAGCGGGTGCAATTTTCCAGATTAGTACCCGCTCCCGGCGAAATCCTGCGGTTGTCCTTATTACAAATTGTTAATATATATATATATATATATATAGGTTGTCCCGCGAGAACTGTAGTTAATTTTGTGGGGGGAGGGGTTGTGGGTACAAGTTGTATATACGTGAGAGCATGTATGGCGTGCTCACGCCGTCTTAAACAAGCAGTTCCCCTACCGAAGCGCTGGACAAAGCGATGGCACATGCTCACACGTACATCAGGTAAAATATTTTTCAAAAAAGTGAAGGTCATTCCTGAAGTAAATTTCAACGAGGAATTCAATGGTGACCTTCATTTTTACCTTGAGGTTGTCCTTCATTGCTTTTTGAAGGTCAACTTTATTTTTTTAAATGGACACCCCCTTTTTTACATCTGCAATCGACAGAGCGGAAAATTCTACGGTCAGGTACGTACCCAAGTCATAGGTCAATTGTAAAGTTCAAGGTCAGTTAGAGGCACTTCTTAGGGCCACCAATTATTTTTTACGAGGAATTTTTTTCTATTTAACACAGTTCTTTTGAGGTGTATTTTGCTACTTATTTCATTCATAGGTGCGTATAGTATGTACATATTATGAAAAAAACAGGAGATTCCTAACATAATTTCTGTAAGTTGGCCACATTTTAATGGAACCGCGACTTTTCAACATAGACAGGTTTTACTGTATTATATGGTAACATATCGTCTGCTGTCAATAGGAAAATGGCAACATCGTACGGTTACATAACGTTGAGTGCCATAACGTTGACCAACGCCTGGTGAAGGGCACGGTCAGTTACCTTCCGCCGTCAATTTAACTAGCCGGTTCTTGAATCAACCTCAGCATCAGAGTGGTGAAAGAGGCCCTGAGTCGCGCGAGCAACATGAATCGAGCGTTGTCATGGATCAGTATAACTTTTCGGCTTCTTTGCCTAGTAAATGGCCTTTTCTTATTAAGTACCTCGTTCAATTTGTTTAATTGGCGACTATATTAAATAGATTAAACGGAGTACTTGATGATAAAAGACCATTTACTTGGCAAGGAAGCCGAAAAGTTACGAGGGCTGTTTGATAAGTCAGTGACTTTCTGAATCAAAGATTTGTTTCAGCAAAAAGCGTTTTATTTCTCAACATAATCTCCTTTTAGTTTGATACACTTAGTCCAGCGTGTTTCCAATTTTTTTATTCCTTCCAAATAATAGGTTTTCTCAAGGCCGTAGCCCAATTTATGGATTTTCGCCATCGCAACTACACACGTGTCCACCCGTGCATTGACCTAATGGAACAGCATTTTTTTCTTCGATCA
Source organism: Belonocnema kinseyi (assembly GCF_010883055.1). Taxonomy (NCBI): domain Eukaryota; kingdom Metazoa; phylum Arthropoda; class Insecta; order Hymenoptera; family Cynipidae; genus Belonocnema; species Belonocnema kinseyi. The sequence goes on along the minus strand of NC_046657.1, from coordinate 174,269,573 downwards.
ATGCGGTAGTTTTTTCTTCAAATCAGTATTGAATCTGTCCAAAAGCTCTGAATACCGTTGATTGTTTTACCCTTCTGAAGGTAATCGATGTGAATGATACCACGTGCGTCCCAAAAAACTGTGGCCATGACCTTGTTGACCGACAGACCCACCTTGGCCTTCTTTGGTGCACATTCACCTGAAGAAACTCACTGTTTCGATTATTCCTTGGTCTCTGGTGTGTTGTGAAGGATCCACGTTTCGTTCACGGTTACGAAACGGCGCAAAAACTCGTTCGGATTGCGGTTGAACATCGTCAAACTCCCATCTCGCGGATAGTTTTTTCATGTCCAAATATTCATGTAAAATGAGATGTACCCGCTCAGTCGAGATGCCTACAGCCTCAGCCACCTCACGCACTTTCACTATCCTATCGTCCAATATTATTTCATGGATTTTATCGACGATTTCTGGCGTGATGACCTCTTTTGGGCGACCTGAACGTTCAGCGTCACTTGTGCTGGTACGACCACAACGGAACTCAGTAAACCACCTCGTAGCCATTGAAATTGATGGTGAAGAGTTCCCATAGTATTTATCAAGCCTTTCCTTCGTTCCAGTAATGGTTTTTTACGTAAAAAATAATGCTTAATCAGGACACGAAATTCACTTTTTTCCATTTTCTTTAAAATTCACGAGGTTATGTGCTTTCAATGGCTGTCAAACACAAACTAAATGACCCAGCTTGCTCAAGATTTAACAAGAGTCTATTCATAGATGGCGTTGACGAAATAAAATGCTTATTTGCCGAAAAAATCTCTTATTCAAAAAGTCACCGACTTATCAAACAGCCCTCGTATACTGCTCCATGACAACATTCCACCTTATGGTGCTCGCGCGTCTCAGCAAACCATTTTAAGCTTGGGCTGAGAAGTTCTCTTGCACGCGGAATATGCAGCAGACTTGGCCCCGTCCCATTATCACCTGTTTCGGCCAATGCAAGGTGGCGCAAGGTTATCGAAAAAATGAACAATATTTTGAGTATTGATCTGGTATTTTATATATTTTCTGACATAAAATATTTTTCTGGAAAAAAGGTAAAACTTAAGTTTTATACCTAATATATCTCTAACACTCCCACTTACAAGTGCGTAGAAAAAAATATTTCTTATTGCATAGTTCGCAAGTTACAGTAAGTGAGGTCTTATATGAATTAAATCTCGCAAATATTCAAATGATTTATTGATTTTACAGTCAATGCTTTTGTCAGAATGTCTGCTTGTTGATTCGCTGAATTAACGTTTTCAATACTAAGCTGACCATTATTATATATTTCTCGTATAAATTTGTATTTAATGTCTATGTTTTTTTGTACGACAGCGATAGCACAATTCTTTTATCAATTGGATTGCGCTCTTATTGTCAACACGTATCACAGGTATTTTGCAATGATCTTATAATGCTTAAATAAATCTTTTGGTCCAAATAATCTCTTTTGCAGCAATACACTCAAACTCGGTACTGGAAAGAGCAATCGTGCTCTGTTTTTTAGATTCCCAAAATTCACTATCACCTAGCTTTACAATAAAACCTGAGAGCAATTTTCGCGTTGTGTGTTCACTTGCATAGTCCGCATCACTATCTGTTGATATTTTTTAACAATTGTTCCAACTTTTATAAATTAAACCGTACCCTGTCCTTCCTTGTACCTACTTACTCTTCTTATTGCACTCCAATGAATTTTTGTGGGATTTTCCGCATTTCGCCTAAGCGCTCCCACTGCACATGCAATGTGCGGACGAGTTACGGTCGCGAGAAATATGAACTACCGATAGCATCTTTATACGGAACATTGTTCGCACTCCTCTCCCCACAATTTACAAAAATAGTAGAAATGCTATTTGAATCAGCTGGTATTCGAGCACTATTAGCAATATATATGTTAAATTTATTCAGAATCTTTTCAGCATATTTTTTATTGATGTACAAACAACGAATCATTCGATTTATTTCGAAAGTTTCTTCGAGAAATTTTAGAAACAAATGCAATCTTTCTCTATTTTTCGACGCGATTACACCGTCATCAGCGTAAATTATTAAGAATAATTTTTGTTCTCACCTTCACTAATAAAAGTGCGCGCATCAGTATGGATAGGATGTAAGTCGAATTTTTCTAAACACTTTACAAATTTCGTGTTCCAGTATCTAGTAGAATAGGGTTTCAATTCTTACAAACTCCTTTCTTTACAAACATACTTTATCCGATCCGTTTTCGAAACCGACCGGGGCTCGCCATATTTGTTCGAATGATCGCGCGTGCGCCGTCAAGGCGGGAAAGCTGTTAAAAATAGCTTACGCTGTTTTCAATTACACTAGTCGTCCAACAAGACGACCTCCGGAAAGACGACCGGCTCAACATAATGACGGGCGAACGCTCAATGAAACGACGGCGGAGGCCGTACCTCTATCCCCTCCACTTTCTTATCTGCATTGCACACGACCTAATGTTTCACTTAACACATAAGTTCGCTCTACATCGCACGCGCTCTCAGCGCAGAATAGTGGGGACCCCTCACGCCATCGTCTTGCCGGACGGTGAAAGTCCCGCGTTCGTCACCTTATTGAACGGCTAGTGTATATGAATCATATATAATAAATATATTTCAAATCACATGATCGCATAGTTTTCCCGGTAATAAGCGTTAAAGAGAGAAAAATTAATATTTTCAGATTTCAGCGTAAAAGTGAAGATTATTCTATTTTTTTAAATGCGCGATTTTTCCATCTGTCTAAAGTGTCATTATAAGAATAGGATATCTCAGAAACTAATTTATTTCTATATCCATAGCGGCCGCCGCATAGTTTCCAATTCCCCAAAATAGAATGTGTTTTAAATATATTTAATTCCTTGTAATTTTACTAACAGATAGACCTTAGAGAGATGTCTTGTATTCCACAAAAGTGTTCATATTTTGGGATTATTTAATTCCTTCTAATAAGTTCAAAAATAAGTTCTCTAGGCCTAAAATTATTTTAATTCACACATTTGAATGGATTTCTGTAATCCATTTTTTAACACTTTAAAATAAATGTTTAAAATATGAATAAATATAAATACGAATATTTTTCGAGTTTATAAGTTATAAAAAGATTTAATAATGAAAAATAGGTTAAATAAATGCTTTCGATACATTTTGCAAAGTCGATTTAGCGGAATAGGATTTGCACTTTTCTGTTCCCGTTGTGGGATTTTTAGACGCGGAAAAACCCGCTTATTCATAGGAATAAAAATTCTTAATTTTTCTGAATTTAACGCTTATTACCGGGTTATATATAAAAGATTAAGTTTCGTATATTAATCTTGTAACTGCTTCATACAATATGGAATTAAATTGGTTTAGTCCGTATAAAAGAGTCAGATTTCAGTTAACTGAAATACGGAACATTACGGAAGAACACAGTTGTTTTATTCCGTACATGGTATCAAAAGTCTGTTTTTATCGATTTTAACATTTTAAAGTTTGCAGATCAAATATAAACAAAAGCAGGCCATTCTGATGCACTAATAAAATCTTGTGGAATTCATTGGATCATTTAGTATTGTGTAGAATTGATTAATATTTTATTACGTGTTGCAGAACAGTATGCACGTTTATTTAATTTCGAAACATATACTGTCGATATAAATTCATTATTCATTAAAAAAATATTTATTATATGATTGGTTTCATTGCATAATTAAATAAAAATTTCAATTATTATATTATTAGAAAAATTGATATATCACCTTTTTATAACACAAATATTTCTAACTTACAGTTCTTATTTGTGGAAATTTTGTTTTCTAAACTTATTAATCGTATGTCTTTTCAAGTTCAATTAACATTATTAAATGCAATTATTATTGTTTGACTTGGAAAAATTGTATTTTTGATTTCATATTGAAATATTTCTTAATTTTGCTCTCACACAAAACGTGCACTGCGACAGAACATATGGTAGCACGCTGTGCTGCCAATCGTACACGCCGACTGTTCTCACCTTGAGTGAAGATTGAGCACCCGCACCTCGTAGATACACTGTGTTGCGTTCTTGGCGATACATCGTGTTCGCGCATTGTGCAGCTACAATGCGCTCTCACATATTATTATCTGAGCAAATGGATACGCAGAGTATTGAAAATAGTTGTTTATTAAAGAATAATATATACATCCTACATGGACGAGCGATCATCGCGGAGTAGAAGGAGTGGCTAATAGCTCCCTCTATGGTCCGCCGCTAGCGCGTTTCGCATAGCTGGCGTACCCAGCACAACACTGTGCCTCGTCACATTGTCTCGTCCTTCTCTAGAGGGTTCTTACACAACAATATTGCTCTGAAGGTAGCAGTCACACTTGTGCATTCTATATACTTTGAACTATGAACTACTATTCATATTTTCCGTCGTTTCGAGACAAATGAGATTTTGAATCGTAAAAAATTATGTTTCTCCAATTTTAGAAATAGAACACATTTTTTTACTCAGTAATTCGGGAACCGTAATATTCTCATGTAGTATTTTTTCTTACATTGTTTTTGAACTAAAAACAAACATTTTCCCTACTATAGTACACCCAGACTGGACAGCCTGCCTTGACAAATTGTGGACCGAAGGACGCTTTTAATTCGTTTTAGAACAGAAAATGATCTCTCAGCACTATCCACTCTTTCATGGGTTTTCTAAAAAATGCGGAGGGCAATGCACAAATTTGAAAAGGAAGAAATTAGATAGTTTCTTTTAAGGCTATTAAGTAACTGTATATGTTGCAGTCCTACTTAAAATTTCAGACTCTGCAAGTTGTCCACAACTATCCGAAATCAAGACGGTTTTTGTCATCCGTATATTATGCGATCTAGTCCGGAATTTGTCCGGTCCCCGAGTTCAAAATTAGAATCCAAATTTCACCCAGTCTTGTCCGACATTAGTCCGAAGTTTATACGGGGCCACTTCAAATTTTCCTCCTGAAAACGCTATTTCGATGGGTCCTAAGAGAAAGTACGCAACTTACGGCAAAAGATAGGAAATACGTACCTCATGCAATCTGTACTTAGTATATAGAAATTTCCATCTACTAAGTATACAATACGCGAGGTACATAGTTTCTTTTAGGACCTATCGATATGCTTCTTAAAACAGAATGTTTATAGTCCAAGCGTGTTTATGAGCAGATGGCAAAAAACGTCACAAGGGAGTGTTTTGAAAAGTATTATACAATAGTCAACGGAAATATCTCCTTGGACAATGCAATGTAATTCATTATTCATCAGAAACGAAGTAGTGAACTTCTATCTCAGTAATAATCCTGAAGTCGTATTTATAGGCAATGGTTAAAAGAACTCTAAATACTCTTCGCTGTGGAAAAGTTTTAAAGAAGTTTTAACTTTTGATCGATGCGTATTTAGAAACATGGTTGTACATAGCGTAAGGTTTGAACGTCCACAAAATTAAATGATACGATATTTCTTTTATGTAATGGAGAGTTTATTTAAGTGTTAAACTTGCTTCATATTGATGAAGAAACATAGCAGAATTTCAGTACCTCGAGGTAGATCGCTTAGTTTTCACTTGTAGCAATATTGGCTTAACATGTGAAAATTGTAACGTAAGTGTCTTCGGTTCGAAAAACATTGTGAGAGTTATGAAAACAATTAGCAATGTTAAAACAGTACCAATTTAAAATCTAAGTTAAAAATGTATTGTAATGAAAGTTGATAAAAACATTTACATATCAACATTGCCAAATACAATTAAAATAGAATAGAAACTTACTATCTGAAATTCTTTCACTTATCATTGAAGTTGGCCTTTCTTTGGGAAGACCATCATTTTCCATTTTTGATTCCGGACCATTTACATTTTATATAAGCACATTCATTATGAGATAAGGAGTATTGAAAGGACCCTATCTAAATTGAGCTATAAATATAACAATTACTAATTTTTAATTTTTTCCAGGACGCATGTGAATGAAAAAAATCATTTCAAATTTTATAGTACGGAATAATTCCAGACAGATGTGAACTTATTTCGAATTCCGTTTTTTGTTAAATACAATCCGGATGAAAACGAACGAATTTCGGATTCTACTTTACAATAAATATAATTTCAGATTGTATGCTCTGAACGAATTTCAGACAGGTGTGAACTGTTTTCGGATCCCATTTCTATCGGATAAACTCCGGCCGAAAACGGATGAATTTTTGATTCCACTTGAAAAAAATTATTTAAGATTTCATACGACGCAAGAATTCCGGACAGGTGCGAACTACTTTCGGATTTAATTTTCTATGCGGATAGAATTCAGACAAAAACGGACGAATTTCGGATTCCACCTTATAAAAAATAATTTCTGGTCATACAATTCGGACAGCTTCCGGACAAATATGGGTTGATTTCGGACCTAATATATTTGTACGGATGGAACTATTATGACACAGGACGATTTTTGATAAAAAAATCAGAGCAATTTTTTGAATCATATAAACAAAGCATCTTGTACCATTTATATTGTAAATGGATTGCCGTGGAATTCCCTCGTCTTTTGATATTTGAAATTAGTAGTTAAGGGCGTTGGAACCAGGACCCAACCTCAAAATTGAGTTGCCCAATTTAACACTGTAAAAAAAGATTTGTGTAAAATTACAAAGTTTCGGAAATTTAAATATTGTATCATTGTAAATATCACACACGTCCCTGTGTGATTTTATCAAAGTATGTGAAATTACATCCTCTAGCGATGTAAATGAAAGGACGCTCGAACAGCAGTGTCATATTACACACTCGATAGAAATAAAATTACACATTCCTTCGTACGAACTTTACATTCAGAAGGGAAAATTCAGTCGCAGCGTGTAAAAATACCATGCGTCGGTAAAATCGCTTTCCTGTGATTGAAAATTACATCGAGATTTTTAATGTGACTAAAGATCTTTAATTTTACCCTGGCGGAAACTGTAAAATTTTTTAATTATAATTTTGAGAATAATTAATCAAATATTATGTGAATACGAAAGCATCTCTCGTGTTCGTTGTTTATCGATGCCTTCATCCTTCAATTTTGGAGCATTTTTATTTTTAATTCGAGGAAATTCACAGCTATGTTCAACGTTTTTCACAGCTTTCACATAAAGTAGACAGAATCCGAGCTATTCCGATTTTGCCTTTTACATTTTCTGCTATTGAAACGGAAAAAATGCGGTTATTCAAAGCGTAGATTTCATATTTTTTTACGGAATATTTAAACATAAAAAAATACCGATAGTATGTTATGTGTTTTAGGTAAGTGGTAACGTGTCCGGCTTGTGTTTCTTCAATCTCCATGAAATTGTGCGAAGTTTGAGCTTTCGAGTGTTCGAAGCCTGTCGCCCTGATAAATTTTATTTTATTTTAGTCTTTCACATAATGAATTTTACATTTTCGCATGTAAAATTATCGGCCGAATTGGAATATCACAACAGATTCGTAAAGTTACTCCGATACACGAGGGTCCTTTTATTTACAGCCACCAGAGATGTAAAATTCAATAGATTTTTTTTACAGTGTACTCTATAAATACAATACTTACATATTCTTGAGATAATTAGGGCCTATTACTGTCTCGAATATAATCTTTATTCAGAGTTAAAAATTATCTGATTTTAGTAGTTTTTGTGTAAAACTTTTATTTTTCATTCTAGCCAGAGCAACCAACAAGACTTTTTAAACAAACACTTTTGATTAAAATTAGTAAATTTTTCACAATAAATATAGATTTTATTCGAAACAGGAATAGGTCCTAATTATATGAACAAGAGGTAATGCTAGTATTTATGGAGTGAAGTAAGGCAATTCAATTTTGAGCTTGCGTCTTGTTTCAAACGCCCTGATGAACCCAGAATCGCTAAAACGCTAGACACGTGATGAGAAAGTATTCTTTAAAGCCGAAAGATCTTTAATAAAGATGAATTCACAATCAATAAATTAAAGTTGTTTAGGGTTTGCACTTTGATTAAAAAACTCTGCACAAATGTGGGAGATATACATAAACCGAGCTTAAACTTGCGAGCGAAGCTATTCGCGCGCAATTAGACTGTGTCCGCACAGCGTTGGCATATATTTTTATTGTGATAACAGATTTGGTTTCATCGACCTCTAACACCTAACAAATGGACCATCCATAAATTACGTGATGCAATTTTCTAACCACTTTGACTCCCCCCCCCCCCCCCCCCCCCCCCCCCCCCCCCCGTATAAAGATTTTCCTACTTTTCCCTTTAGTTTTTCGCCCTTAAGTAACGCTAGGCTCTAGACTTGCCTCCACTTCCCCCAAAAGTGTAACGTAATTTATGGATGGCCCCCAAGACAATTTTTGTCAAGTGATTAATAGAGAGCCGACTCGATAAGGTATAAACTTGGCTACGAATCTTCTGTGAAAGGAAAAGCACTCCGAGCAGAAATTTTCTATTCCAGGTCGGGAAATTCGGAACAACTTTACACTGTATTTTTATCTTATTCTGCAATTAATCATTTTTAATCTCGTTCAAGGTCTGGTGGGGTAGGGTGAAGTGGGCAGAACGATTCTTGTCTCATGTGTATGTATATAATCAATAGTGGAAAGCGATCAGGTATCTTCAAACAATAGTTCCTACATCATGCAGTCTATTCACACCGACACTACTAAAGTCGACTGCTGAAGCCGAAGCAATTTGCTCCACGACATGAACCCTCTTTCCCGCGAGGTCATTAACCCTCCCGCTCGGAAGCTTGGCACACTGTCGATAATCGACTGAGTCACTGTCACTTTGATCGATACTGTAACGTGTGACCCATACAGGTTAGGTTTTATCTCCACTTTCGCTCTCTTTAGGAAGGTAAGATCACAGACTGCTACACTCGCAGGTGCACTTATTCAAACATACTCGTACATTACAAACTTTAGAGGCTAAAAACAGATCATTCTCAAAGCCCATAAAGTAATTTCAAAACCTGTCTCTTCCTTTGAAAATTCCTTCTAGTCTTGTTTTGTCAAGATTACAGTTTCAAATTCAAGAGCCTTAAAGAAATCTTGCTTCAAATCGAGATTTACGACAGAATATACATCTGTCAAGTTCATGTGTTTAGGCTCATCCCCTTGAGAGAATAAACTCCATCATTCGGACCCAAAAGGATGTATAAAAAATAGAGCCCTGTCTCAAGCGCCTCGAGTATTCCCAGAAGTAGGTAGTTCATAGGGAAACAAGTTTACCTTCTTGCGAAGGAGTAAGGGGTGGCCCAAAATGTGACGGAGCTACGCAGTAGGGCCGCGGAAAAATCCAGAAGGACTACTTCGGACGAAGGCGATTGGTCAAGTCGCTGACTCGCCACCCCTAACTCTGAGGGTTTTGCGAGGCTCGAGTAAGTGGCGAGCTAAACATACACTTTGGCAGTTTTTGATAAATTAGCATTCGAATTCTTTGGTTTTTTTCTCGAAATCTTTTCTTACTGTAAATTACATATAGTGGTGCAATTGATTTGTCTTAATTAATTTCCGCTGCCAGATCATTTTCCGGACATTTCAATGACCGCTTGCAGCAATCGACACATCATCGCTGGTTTAGATCTTCAAGTTTTATCCAAGGACCTACAAATTAACGCAAGGGAGCACAAAGTCCCATCTTAGGCGAGCGGGTTGACTTGGTACATCGGGAGGGATGAATTTATCCCTACTCTATCGGGGCGGCAGAGATGACTCAGATTGGCAAGTATCACGCACATGAGCAGCGCGTTATTTGAAATTGAATGCTGAAGTAAAGTAGAATGCCGAATGCGCGCTGAAAGCCCCCAGGAAGAAGGGAGAGCATACGTGGCGTGCTTCAAACCCCTCACTTATGCGCTGCCAAACCCCGCAGTTTTGTCCTCCGTCCAGTTAATTTGTAGGTCCATGATTTTATCGCTCTCATCGTTGTTCTTGTCAGCCATAATGGTGGGGATTGCTGCACCTGAAAGAAATTTTAATTTAAAAATCAAAAATTGGACGCTTCTGAAAACGGAACGAGGTCACCTGTCACCTTCCTTTCGATAGAGGAGGATTCTGAGCGACAACCGACCCAGATTTTAGGCGAAGAGACAAATAATTTTCTTATTATTCTATCTATCCAGATAGTTTTTCCCTAAACTTTGGGGTTTACCCATCAGGTTGTGCTGCTGAATACATTATTCAGAAGTGCGCGCGGATTCGTGGTTGAAGGAAGATCCACTGATATCAGAATCTTTTAATTTTTTATCGCGGGACCTAACGGTTGGATGTGAAGGGTGATTGCAACGAGGGACCTGTGCTTCAAGTTTCTTACTTGGAGGAACTGAGACCCAGAACCAAAGCATCTGTAAGGTTACCAGGAGCTACGATTAATAAACTGTGATTAGTGTGCACAAGTGTCATTTTGTAAATTGCGCATTTTTTAATTATATTTCAGAGTCACACACAAGGTCGTCGAACTAAGTATTAAGTCAGAAAGAATTTTCCATATTGTGATATTTGCGATTTTTGCGTTCTGCTTCGATACAAATTTATTTTAATAGTGCCCACGGTTCGCGACGTGCTGCTGCCATTGAAGGCAATATAAATATAGATGAAACACGCAATAGAAAGGAACGATCGTTGTCCTTAGTATAGTGTTACCCTGTTGAAAGTTTAGATAGGGATTCCTTCCCAACCAATCCGAAGTCGTCCGAATCATTCTGGAATGAGTATCCGATTGAACCGGATTGAGCCGGATTAATTTTTAACCGACTTAGATCGAACGAAATGTAGAAATTTTTTCGGATTGATTCAAATTAAGTCGGATAATGGGATCAAGATTCCGGAATGATTCAGATTAGTTTGGAAGAAATTCCTATCAGATACTTTCGAAAGGTTAATATTGTTAAGAATTTGGACATTTTAAGCAAAACTGCCCCAGACTACAAAAATCCGATAAAAAATCTGCTTGCGATAGAAACTGCTCATATTGTGTATTAGATAAGAACGTAGTGGCGCAATGCAGATTAAACGAAAGACATGAAAAAGAGCGTCAAAATAAAAAGAGTAGGTAAATTTCAAGAGAGGATTTAAACTCTCGCCAGGGTCGTTTGAGTGGGGCGAGAACGACTCAGAATCAAAGTCAGAGCCCGAAAAATGCGTCTTGCTTTCCCTTAGTAGCGGAGGAGAGTACGATAGAATCCCAACATTAAAAAATCAAGATGAAATCTTTTATAAAACTACGGCTATTTTTATGATAGATACAGGTTCAGATTTAAATATTATTAAGCAATTTTATTCAGGCTCTCAAACATAGGTATATTCAAAAAGAATTTATAATCTCAAAACTCAAATAAATGAAATCGAGACTTTGTTTCAAACAGTAACAAATGGTTTTCCAATTTGCCAAAACGGTTTTCTAAGAATGGCATTTTTGAAACAACAAGGTGCCATGCTTTCAGTATCAGGCGTGGACATCATAATGGGTAGTGACAAGCTACCTGAGATATCATACACCACAACTTGTCTCTCTGCTGGAACCAGAAGTTTAGTAGAAATCTCTTTAAAGGAAAATAACATGACAGAAGTGTAAATAATAAGGATAATACAGGGCCAGGAGTTTTCCTCGGTGAGACTACAGTCGGAAGGAGTGGCGATACGATTCGGTGCTTATCATAAATTGTACCCAGTGACGTACAACGCGCCCGAGCGTCCGTAGAGTTAGAAGAATGTACAATTGTTCGGCCACGCGCTCAGACTGGTTTGCATCCCCCACACTCGAAGGAAGGGCAGCAGGAGCGTGGCAAGAGATTCGCACATCTTCTGAATATTCTACATTTAAATCATCTTAAAGAAGAAGAAAAGTTGAAGATGCCCTAGCGAACCAAGTGAACGGAAATGACAATCTACAGAGTATCCTCATAGTATCCACATAGTATCCCTTCCGTACCATGCAAAAAAAACTGGAAAAAAAACCAGCAATATCAATTTTTAAATTGGTGACATTCGGATTCTGCGTTAAAATTACCATTAGAAGGTCACGGAGAAATCGCAATAGTTTTTTTCTTAAACGGTAAAAATTTTTAAAAAATATAAGACGTATAACGCCTGTTGATGGCTACACTTCAAACGCATCATCTGTAAGCAGCAGTCAACAGGCATGCTACGGAAGGGTTACCATGTGAATACTATGAGGATACTCTGTAAAGTATCCTTTCCGTTCAGGCGGTCAGCTGGGTGTATGAAGTGATAGGTAATTATCGTTTTCAATTCCATCATTTCGAGGATAAATGAGAAGCGACTACATAACAGCGCATAAAATCACCACGACCGATGAAATACCGGTCTGTATAAAAAATTAACGTCATCCGAATGCTCTTCTCAATGAAATTCGTCAACATGTCGATGATCATCTCGCAAGCGGTATAGCCTAAGAATCAAAATCCCCGTATAATTCTCCCTTGTAGATCGTTCTTAAAAAAATCGATGTACAAGGAAATAAACGAGTGAGTATGGTTATTGACTGCCACGCGTTGAAAAAGAAAACCGTATTTGACTCATGTCTGCTAACGAATATCGCTTCGATCCTCGTCTTACTGGGTGGGACTAAGTATTTTTCAGTTCTAGACTTAGCCGCGGATTTTAAGGAACTTTAAAAATAAATCGAATTGAATCGAATGCCCTTTGGTTTAATGGATCCCTCCTCCACTTTTTAAAGATTAATGGTTTGTCTATCGTCATTTTTAGAACTTCTCTAGAAGATGATTAAAAGAGGCAGGCTTAACTCTTTTACCCGATGCGTTTCTTGCTCAATAAAGAAATTTCTTATTTAGGGTATTTGATTTCTGAAAACGGTGTAAGATTATGGGCATGTGATACTTAGAAAATTGTCGATTTTACCAGTTTTAGGTTCCGATGGCTATTTTTTCTTTAATAATCAATATTTTGTCTTAAAAATTTGGGACATGATGGCGACCATGCTAACGGACGTCCCCACACACTTTTTTTTTGTTTAGTTCAAAAAAGCTTTAATTTAGCAAAATCTGATTAATTTGCATAGCGCTTAGGAAGTAGTATCGATTTTACCAGTTTTAGGTTCCGACGGCTTTTTTTCTAGAATAATCAATATTTTGTCTTAAAAATGTGGGAAATGACAGCGAACATGCTAACGGACGTCCCCGTACACTTTATTTTTGTTTTTTTTCAAAAAATTTTTTGATATTGCTACCAACGTGTGTACATTTGGAGGTTATGTATGTTACAATTCTCCTGTGCGTTACTTCCAAACTACACAATATTTTTGGCCGAAAACTTTGGACTTACAAATAAACATAGTAACTAATCTCCCGGAACTAACCCTTTTTGCAGGCAATCAAAAAAGTTTATTTTATAAATAATTTCCAGATTATCGGAAAGGCAGAGATGAAAAACGACGTTACCTCAAAATAATACATATGCATAAAATTCTTGTTTAGCACAATAAATTTTTCTGTTTAATCCCTCAAAAAAGAGTCCGAGGACGTCCGTTATGATATTTTATAGCATCTCCGAATTCAGTTTTTGAAAATTTTCATTTTTGTGGAAAAAAACGGGGAAACTGTAAGTATCACAGGCCCTTATATCCTTAGAAAGTTCACGCCGTGAAAAATTTCCCTGTCTCGAAAGAAGGAAAAAAAGATGAAGCAGTTCTTAGGGTTAGTAGGCTACTTCCGTCAATTCATCCAAAACTTCGCAAGCATAACCAAACAGTTGCGCAATCTGATATAAAAATAAGTGTCATTTAATTGGACTGAGACTGAGCAGAACGCCTTCAAAATAAAATCTGCTCAGAACCAGTTCTTCAATATCCAAATGCTGCAAAACCCATTTTAATTACCACTGACGCTTCAGACTACGAATTGGGTGCAGCTCTAAGTCAAGGAACTATAGCTGAGAACTTACCTGTGTCATTTGCATCGTGAACACTTAATCCGGCAAAATGTAGATACACTACCTCTGAAAAGGAACTATGGTATCAGCGATAGTTGTTGCCATTCAATATTTTCGACCCTATGTATATGATCGGAAATTTACGTTGGCCACGGACCATCACGAACTGGAGGACGATAGGGATGGCCCAGGTGGTTCGCTAAGAAATTTTGATGATAGTATAACAGGAATAGATAATATTACCGAGAATATCTTCTTGAGTCACGGTGTCTTGAGTATGGCAAACGAAAAAGTGAGTGCCGACAGTGATTTGGACTCTGATGATTACGAAACACGTTCCGGATGATTACGAAACACGTTCCGAAGATAATGACAAGGACATCCTTCCCCAGGTTCAGCAATATGATATAACTCGTTATCACTTGTTGCTGGGTGACTGTAGGGACCCCATACCAGCGCAGTATCTCATCACTACGTATTGTGCACAAGCTGTGGGGATGAGGCACTCAACATCCGGAGTCATAAATTTTCAGACGACAGACGAGACGAAAAGGACCCAAAGTAGATCAGTAGGTCAGGGAACCCAGTTCCGATACGCACCAATGGTACGAGATCCAGCGCAAGCCTCGAGTAGGAAGAGGGGGGAGAGTTACACAAGTATATCTGAGGCACACAATGAGCCATGAAATTTCGCCATTTTATGCGATTTTTGATATTCATAAAACGTTTGCATAAAATTTCTAAGACATAACAATGCGATAAATGTAATATTCACTGACAAGTGAAAAAGAATATAAAAGGTCGAATTTAATTGACTTATAATTCCCTGAACATGTCGATTAAAATTTCTCAAAAGCAAGTTTTTGGGCAACCCTATTCTTCCTAGAGATGTTGAGTTACTGAATACAGGGTGAAAAAGTTTGATAACAAAAATTATGGCTTGAGAAAATTGTCTTAAAATCGTGATAAAAATTGTAATTTTCATTTTGTTTTTAAATGGTGAGACGACCCCGAGATGTTTAGTTTATCAATACAGAAAAAGAAGTTTTATCGAAAAAAGTGATTCATTTCCCAGAAAATCAATTTTCAATAAGACAGTGTCACAGTGTGACAGACGATTACATTTGCTGTTGTAAAACAATGAAGATATTGAAATTGAAAAGATAATTAAATATATGCCTTTACTGAATATCATAAAAACAGCTTGACCGTATTAGTATTTATTTTGAATTGATATGAAAATATAAATAAGGTATTGCTACCATTAAAAAATACGATTTCGAACAAATCCTTTTAACTATCAGTTGCGATAGAACACTAAGCCACGATACTTTGCCTTTTCTGAAGGTCAGCGTATTCCGCAGGAGCCATTTCAAGAAGATCCCAATCCAGAGTACTCTTTAGCAAATTTTGCTTAAACATAAATTGTTTATTTACAGATTTTTAATAAATATGTATAATTGTATAAGAGTAATTCAATGAAAAGTAATTAACCTTTTGCTATTTACTGAGAATTTTGTTTTTACTACAGTATTTTGAACTTTAATAGTTTATAACCAAACAATTTGCACGCTCAAACATTATCTTTTAGAAACATTAAGATTAAATTAAAGGGTAATAGTTCACAAATAACTATCGAAAAAAGTATGCCTATATCAAGTAAGATAAAGTAACTGATTAAGATTAACGTTTTTGAACTTTGAGGATAGAAAATACTCTAGTAACAATGTGTACAAAAAAAGCTTTCAAAACCGTAAATTTAGAAACGCCTCTGCATTATTGTGAAAGTACAAATTTCATCCACTCATTATCTCTTTTGATCGCCTAAGTCATCTATTGAATCTTCATCAATCTGAAAATAAAACATAAATAAAGACTCTAAGCCTAGCAACTCAACACACTCAGTTGCGTGCGTTTATGGATTTTGAAAAAAAGAAGCATCGAACCTGCGGCCATTTTTCAGGAATCACTTCAAACAAATCGTCTTTAACGTCACCTTGGATAACGATTTCGTCATCTCCTGTCACACTTGAACCACACGCGAATTTGCTACCAAAAAACTTAGCTGCAACTTTTAGATCGATATCTGAAAAAAATAGAATTATAATTAAAAAGTAAGAATCAGTTTTTCCTGATAATAACAGGTTTACATACCAAACGTGCTAAGTCCAGTAACTACTGTTACAGATTTTTTCTTTCCTCTTGGAGCTCGGGACACGGTAACCAACTTTGGAATATCATCTTTCTTTTTCGTTTTCAGCATTCCTTTTCCACCACGTTTTTGCCTTTTCTTTTCATCTTCTCCCCCAACTTCAGTTGTTCCTTCATCAGCTACTTTTAAACAAAGAATAGATTAAAATTACGCTTTCAATTTGAAAGATATTTAGGTACGGTTCGCTTGATCTAAATTATGTGATGATTAAATTGTTTCCACGATGCAGAATTCTTCACTGTGAAACTAGACTTGATATTATATTCTGTGAGTTACTTAATTAGTCGTTAAAACCTAATAATGTTTGTCCTAATAATCCATAGTCTTTAATCCGAAGATTTGTTCGATCCAATTTTTCATACTCAATCCATACTGATTTTACACAAAGAACATATATAGAAATAGCAATTTGCACCTACGCAGTGTTTGCTGAAGTTTCTAAAAATTCTGAGATACTATCACACGTTAGAGCCGAACAAATAAATGGCATTTTTTTTAGATATATCATATTTGCACACAGATTCCACGCTTCTGGTTCTGTCATTCCGACTTTAAGGTTAGAAAACGTGTTCACGTTTTCAAATTTCTCACTGGTATTTGACTAGTGTATCATGTCGCGCGGTGATCAGTTCGTGGAACTTTTTGGCTTATGTAACGGAACTTCTCCTACCACGAGAGTCCTCGAACCTGTGTATACGACCGTGGCTTGAAATTGGTGACATTTTTTGTAAAGAAAATTAAATGAACTAAGTACCTCATAATTTGAGCGCTCCTGAATCAGGAAAACCAACTTCAAATTAGTTGTAACTAAAGGCTAAACATCAAAATAACGATTTTTGAGCAATTTTCCTCTTTTAAGATAGATGTTTTTATTTAAAAAAATATGAAGAACATCGAAAGTTTCGATTTTAAAGTGAAGTTTTTCATATCAAAGGATCAAGAAATAAAAAAGGAGATCCAATTTTGCATTGAAGAAGCAAAAATTAATCTTTGGGGCAAGTTTTGGATTTCAAAACTAATTACTTCATTTCTTAATAATGCAATGAAGATATTGAAAAATATTCATTTTACGTCTATTGTAAAAACACAACTTCTGCTTAATATTTGATAATAAAGTTACTTTTGTCCATGTCAAATATAAATTTTATTCTGCTAAATATGTCTGGCTTTGGCTAAATAATATAATTTTACACTATTAAACCTTAAATTTTGGTCAGTTATATAATTCACGCAAATTTGACATTCTCTGTCTCTACTCTTCAACTGAATATTTTCGTGACACACCTATTTTCAAGACAAGGATGATCAAAATGTACATCCTTACACATCTAGATTTTGTTTAACAAATAAACAAAAATATCTGGTACAAACTTTGAAACAGGCAGAACAATTTTACTAATCAATTTTTCTCCTTTACTTAACATAAGAACATATGTACGTAGTTCCATAGCTTCTTCTATTTCTTCTTGCTTGTGGCTTCTTGCTGTTTGGTAAATGGACAGAAGTAACATGCGTAAGGTGGCCAACAAAAAAAGTTGACAGTATCATGTCCCTAGATTATTATACGATTGTGCTTGAATGAATATTTTTTTCATCACAGGGTCTTTTGTAGTCTTTTTTTTCTCAATACTCCATGTTCTGTGTTTTTTTTAGTTTTCTCAGTAAAAAATGAATTTGATTAAATATGAGTAAATTTCATCCGGTAACATGCCTATTAATACATATTTTGTAAATTCTACACTGGTTGTGATTCATGAATAAAAAAAGGTTTTATTTTGTTCTTGAATATTTAAAAAAATGAAAAAGAATTGTTTGATTTTCATACATTTACTAAGTAGAACTCCCATACAATTTCAAAGAGTCCCACAATGAAATCAGAGACGGCGCACAGTAATAAATATGGGACAAAATTCGAAACAAAATTGTTCGAAAATAACGCAGTAGTACAAAATATTTTCGGAAGTCTACATAGAGTTGACTAGGTGTACTATATGTTTTTTGGGTCGCTGAATACGAATCCATCATCAGAATGACTTCAGCATGTGAGGATTTGGATTAAATTAAAAATAACAAAAATAACGTATAATAACTCATGCTGCAGACCTACAACAACATACTCTACAAACCCACATACCCTTAACCCACAAATCCCAAACACTGCCCAAACCTAAAAACCTCAAACCCACAAACCCCAATCCCACATACCGCAAATCCACACACCCCAGACTCACAAACCTAACCTTAAATCGATTTAACTCGAGCTAAAATGTATAAGATGGATAATTTCTTTAACGAGACAAAGATCATTTCTTGAAATATACTATTGAATATATGTTTTCTAACTCTGCTTTGTTTAAATTTTAATCCATAGATATCTAACCTCAAACCTTTAAAATTGAATCTCAAAGTCATCAAATATGGGATTAAATGCATACAAATGTATAATTGTATTCGCCTAACCTCAAATATATTAAAGGTGAACTAAAAATACATATAACGTATATTTTCTTCATAAGAGACGATTATTCCTCGAAAAGTTTGTTTTTGAGCATGTAGTTTCTAAATCTGCATATATCTGCAGATATAGAAACTACATGCTTAAAAACAAACTTTTTGAGGAATAATTCTCTCTTGTGAAGAAATTATACGTTATATGCATTTTTTGGTCACCTTTAATATATTTGAGGTTAGGATTTAAGAGGTTTGAGGTTAGTTTTTTATGAATTTGAATTTAAGCAGTGCATAGTTTAAAAATATGCGCTCCAAACTATTTGTTTCAAGAACTTATCTTCTTCTGCGATTAAAATTATACATTTATATGCACTTTTTCCCATATTTAATTAATTTAAGATAGAAATTGAAAGGTTTGAGGTTAGATATCTATGGATTAAAAGTTAAACAAAGCAGAGTTAGAAAACATAGGATATATGCAATCATATATTTCAAGAACTGATCTTTGTCTCGTTAAAGAAATGATCCATCTTATACATTTTAGCTCCAGTTAAATCGATTTAAGGTTAGGTTTGTGAGTCTGGGGTGTGTGGATCTGCGGTATGTGGGATTGGGGTTTGTGGGTCTGTAGAGTATGTTGTTTAAGGTCTGCAGCATACGTTATCACAGGTTATTTTGGTCTTTTTTAAATTTAATCCAAATCCTGAAATGCTGTAGTCATTCTGAGGATGGATTCGTATTTGCGACCCAAAAAACATATAGTACACATAGTCAACTCTATGTAGACTCTCGAAAATATTTTGTAGTCCTGCGTTATTTTCAAACAATTTCCACTGTTGTTGAGGGAAATCGTTTCATGCTTAATTAAAAAATATATAAGCAGTCATAACAATTATCTCACTCAAAATATTAAATATAATATTTTTAGAGAAGAATAAAATTGTTTTTTTTTTTATTATTTGATTAAAATCGTCACGTTGCTCGAATTTTTTCTCATATTTATCACTGTGCGGCGGTCGGAAATACTGCACACCCAGGCTAGGCGAAAAATCTCAAAGAATTACTTCACTTTCAACTCAGTATTATCATCGAAAAATACTTTCAAAATGAGTCATTTGCTTACAACCTAAATTTGTTTAAAAAATGGCAAGAGCTAGCTAAGTGCCACAAAGAAATCACAGATGGCGACCTGAATTGCCGCAAACTTAAATGTAGTCGCAGAAAATTGTAGACCTACTTCGCTGAAATTTCCACGCTGCAAGGAATTCATGGGGGAGCGTTCACTTATTATGTCACGCGCCGAGG
>NC_046657.1:174245404-174249673 GCF_010883055.1 Belonocnema kinseyi | reverse complement strand
GGGGGGACGAGTCATTCTGCGCATGCTGTCACGGAGGGTTTTCTTGTTTTTAATTGACAACCTGAAAAGTATTAAGTCCATATACTCGTATATCCTAGCTGGTTGACATGTTATTTGAGAAGAATAAAAGTTTTAATAATCAGGTTCATATTTTTGATTGTGTTCATGTAACGTTTGATTCTCATATTTGAGAATATTCCGAAAAGTATTTTATAATAATTTTAACAAATGTGAAAAGGAGAAGTCGAAAGAACGTGGCGTAATATTATAGGTGGGGTCTCGTTAATTCGTGACTGAGTATGGCAAGCGGTACGGGAGGGGGGGAGCTTGAAATAAAGTGTGACTTCATATTTGAACGCTCCCTAGATGGAACTCGAAATTCCTTTACTCCAATATAAGGGGCACAATACAAAGAACGGCTCTACTGAGTAAATCCACTAAATAATTAGGAGACCATTTTGGTGTGGAAGCTTAGGCATGTGGGTCAAGGGGGTCGAACGGACCTAGGCCTGCATGTGTATAGATATGGGTGAAAGGATCGCTGTAAACGGGCTGTCCTAGTATGTATGATTGTAGTTTGGTAGAAGGGTGAAATAACCTAGGTAACACGGGCCCTCTGGATCCCTGGGTCGAGGTCCCTCCCGGAAGGATATACAGTTGTAGAATCGGGACGGGAATGACCTGCTACGCGCACAGCGACCAAGAAACAACCCTCCGTTGCTTTGGTATGCGGCCTACGAACGTATATTCGATAAGTGTCTCCTTCAATTTGGCCACCCCCCTAAGCCATGAGTATAAATTGATCGTGTCCGTGGAACTTTGAAAACCAACGGGGCAAAGGTGTCTTAACGGCTTCTCAGGAACACCAGACGTCCTCCACAAGTAATCAGTCTTACTCCTTAATGCGGAGCTCTGCATCACAAAAAACAAAAACTTGAGGGTTGGACTTAAATGAGTCTTAACATAACCCTTTGCTCCCACTCTGTCTCTCCGCCAAGTCAAACTCAGGCAGTGGCTGTGCCCCAAGTTCCTTCGGGAGCTGAGGAAATCACGATCTTTCTGCATCAAGCTATGGAGACAGGATACCCGGGAAGTCCATCAAAAACAAGAAAAGCATAAATGGTTCTCTGAAAAGGAGATTGAGAAGGCAAGCGAAGCAGGCTATTAGAGCGGCTGCGGGGGCTGGAACAGCGGAAACTAGAACGCCAACAACTAGCACTGAGGCCCAGAAGAGAGCGAGGCTCTGTAAGAAGACAAAAAGCAGGAAAGCACCCTAGAAAGTTGTAAACTTCAAAGTAGGCAGGGTTAAATTGCTCCAAAAGATGGTGAAGGCTTTAGCGTGGTCCCCAAGTAAGCTGGAATACCCGTCTTTGGCTTCAGGGGAAGACACAGCAGGAGGTTTCAAGCAACTCCTAGTTGGGCAAATTCGTAAGTCTCAAGACAGACGTGGTCAGGGCGGCTATGATTGCACATGATTTGTCACTTGCAGTAGTAGAATGGACCTGCCACATGTTGGCCAGAAGGAACCTAACAACGACTAAGGGTGATACGACTTTATGTGGAAACGTTAACTCTGAATGCACGGAGGGAGTTGTTTTCTCGTCCCTGCTGTGGTACATGATAGTGGATGACCTGATTGATACTGCTCATCGTGCGCAACCAACATTTGAATGCACTATTCGAAGTAATGTAGCAAGCATTGGGGTTGGGGAAGTTCTGGTTCAATAAGACTGCATGTCGATCAATCGGAGTAAGACGGGTGCGGTTGCATTCACCAGCCGGTACAAGTGGGGAACCACAAGTACACTGAAAATGGAAGGGCAGTAATTGGAAATCAAAGACAGAGATAAAAATCTAAGAGTCATTCTAAATAAGAAGCTGTTATGGAAGAAGGATCTGGAAAACAAGTTCAAAAAACCAGTAGCGACTTTATGACTCTGTGGGAGAGCCATAGGGAACAGCTGGATTATGAAGCCAGAGACGCTTAGGTGGATATTTACAGCGATGCTTCGACCCAGAGGAACCTATGCGGCGGTGGTCTGGTGGAGCAGGATCAAACTGTTCACTGGAACGTTTTGACCGGAAAGAATTACGAGACTGACTCTAAGATGCGTCACACGTGCCTTAAAGTCGATACCCACGGTGGCATGGAGGTACTAACAGAGTTGGTGCCCCTCTATCTTACCATCAAGGCTGTCGCTGCCAAGGCGGCCTGGAGATTAAATATGCTAAACTGCGGAAGGTTCTCGACGGCTGTGCGGATCCCAAACATCACGAGTAGGCCGGCCCTGAGAATGCTCAGGAATAGAACGCCCACTCGCTATCATCTCTTAAAAGAAGTATTGTGTTAGCTTATTCATGAAGGACGAATGTGTTAACGGCGAGGCATACCAGCCTAGTGGTCGGGACCACTGGGTTACAGATGGCTCCAGGAACATAGAGAAAGCAGGAGTCGGTGCATATAGAAAAAGGAATGGAATGTACTTCACAAATCCGATGGAGCCCTACGCCAGTCCTACAATTTAAGATTAAAGCCATGCTCCAGTGCGCCTACGAAGCAAAGGAGTATGTCAACAACAAAAAAACATCCGTATCTGCTCAGAGAGCAGGGCTGCTAAAATTGCCCTAAATGGATCATCGACTACGTCGCTAATAGTATGGGAGTGTTTGAGACACTGAACAATCTAGCAACGGAAAATCGAGTGACTCTACTTTGGAGCCCTGTACACTAAGGCGTATCGAAAAACATAAAGTTGTTTGAGCGAAATTCTAATAGCAATAAAAACTTTTTCTTGGCTACCAAAAACACTACCCTAAACTTTCATTTATTATTTCAAATCAGGCAGATTTATGCTTGCATAACGGATATTCCGTTAAAATATCTTTTACCCTCCCTAATTGACCTTGATGTTTCAAAAAATCGAAAAAGTCTAGTTTTTCGCTATTTTCTTAGAAATGCGGTAAATTTCTCGACTTTTTAACCATATAATTGTGAAATACATAAATAAGAATTTACTTGGAATATGTTGCAACAATAATATAAAAGGAATATTAAAATTGAAACCATTCTTATTGACTTGGAATTCCAAGGAAGTATTCAAAAGTGTTTCCATGCTCTTTATTTGACCATAAAATTAACTTTCGGTATATAAATTATAAGAAAAAATAGTTCAAAGTTAGTGGGTTTGTACTAACATAGCAAAAAATTATTTTAATTAATTAATCAAATTTTAAATAAATAATTAATACGCTGCCTGATGGTCAGCAGCTTTGACTTGTTAAGTGTGTGATAACGGGTCCGGAGATCGCGCGCGAACTTTCGAACCTTGGCGGTAAAATTCCAGCCAGATGTGATGTAGTCAATCACACATTGAATGCGGGACGCGTACTGTCTTGCCCAGCCTATCTTTATGGCAAGTTGATGCATTCGTCTTTTGGTCTTATGATCAACCGTTGGTTTTGTTTTACGGTTCGCATCGGCCAAAGCTCTCGCTGCATTATATACACAATAATTGATAGCCCAGAGGTCGGATTTTCCGGAAAAATGTCCACGAAGCTCGTCATCCATTTCAGCCAGATCTTTTGGCTTGAGAGAAACTTTGGTGTTGATGTTTCTCCGGGTCGTAAAACATCGCTTGAATGCCTGCCCATGGTTGGTCTTAGTGTCGCCTCTCTTTCTCTGTTGCCGGCTTGTTCTAGCTGTGGTAGAGTAGGCGTTACGCTTACATAGCCCCTTTTTCGGAGTAGTTCAGCATGGTTTCGCAGACGTTGCTGTGAAAAGTGCGATAGCTCCGGGTATTTCTCTCACCACAGAGCATGCAGCCGTGCCATGTAAACCCGTTCAGGGGCCACACTCGCATCGTAGCACTCTAGCAAGTCGTGATTCAGTCGCTCCGTCCACCCAAAGGTCGCGAGATTCCGTCGATACATCGCATTGAATCCATTTTCATTGGCTCCCCCAGCTCTAGATTGGTCGGCATTGTTGGCCGACCCATTGTCGGGAGCCCTGCGCGTTCTGTTGTTTTGAACCGCACTTACTACAACTATGTTTGGTGTTGTCATTGTTGTTCCCACCGTTCTAGACACCTCACCCAGGTGCCATTCAGCTTTCAGCACGGTTTTCACACCTCCGCTTGGGGGGTTATTCCTTCGGGACCACCTCTGGATAATTGTCCGCGAATGCCTATTTATTTTTGTAACCATATTCAGCAGAAACCCTTGGTACAGGGACCCTCTATCCGCAACCCGAGGACGCGTTCGGTGGCTTTG
>NC_046657.1:174237013-174245304 GCF_010883055.1 Belonocnema kinseyi | reverse complement strand
ATTCCATTCCAATTTCCTTAGTATATCGTTCGACAATCCCCAGAGCTAGTTGCAGTTGCTCTCTGTTTTTAGCATAGATCTTAAGATCGTCCATGTAAAATATATGAGTGACCTTGTACTTTCGATCTGCAGGTTTGCCGCACAAGTACCCACCGGAATGGCGCAGTGCTAGAGATAGTGGCAATAATGTAAGGCAAAAGAGAAGTGGGCTCATGATGTCGCCCTGAAAAACACCTCTCTGAAACGTGACCTTGTTAGTTGTCACACGATTTTTGCCAGATGAGATAGTAAATCAGGTTTTCCAAAGCGGCATCAATCTCTCTATGCACCCAACTATTTGCGGATGAACCTTTAAGATTTCCAAAAGACAGCATATTCTGATAATTAATCTGTTACGTCGTAACTATTTCTTATTTGACAATTTCAGGATATTTTAATGTCACTTTAAAATTCCTCAAAGCTACGAACTTTCCATTACTTTTAAATCTCTGAAAACTTCTAAATAGACGCAAAACTGCCATCCTTAAGCTAAAATCTCTTTAGTATAGTCGTAGTAGATGTGTACTGCAAACCATCGTAAGCTGGGTACTTTGTCAAATATCACGTCTTAAACATAAAATTTTATTGTCTTATTGCACCAAACCTTTTGGAACTTTACAATTTCATGCAGCTTTGCAAACCCATTTGCGCCCTAGACCTTGGGCAAAGGAAATTTACTGCCAAATATTTTCTTTCAAACTTTCATGGTAATAAAATTCCCACCTTCTTGTACCGGGAATCCAAAATGTGACGTCAGGCGAAGGAGTGTCCTGCCACCTCCACCATTATATCTGTAGCCAATCAGCGCATGACAAGGCCCTTTGTATTTTTCCGTTTGGTCAAAACTTGGGGTTTGCTCCGAAGTCCTGCCACTTCGAAAAGGCAGAAATCTTGTAACCGTCAAGCAGAGAACACCTGATTGGGTCGACCTCAGGCTATGTTCAATCATTTTTTTGTTAACTCAACATTCAAACATAAAAGTAATTTCTCACCTGTTAACTCTCAGATAAATTGTATAAATCCTGTGTGTGCGTGTGTTTAAAATAAACTAATGTTTAAACTTACTTCCTCGATTTATTAATCCTCAATTGCAACAATCACATAGATAATACATTTTTTGGTTCTTCGAGCCGGATGTTTTGCGGCGTAACAAATATTTTCTCGCGCGTGTAAATAATTAATTCATAATAATTGATTGATTATTAATGGTTAATTAGTTAATTAATTTTTTGCTATGTGGCTACAAATCCACGTGTTTCCCAATATTTTTTCTGATAATTGATACATCAAAAATGAATTTTA
Organism: Belonocnema kinseyi; assembly: GCF_010883055.1. Classification (NCBI taxonomy): domain Eukaryota; kingdom Metazoa; phylum Arthropoda; class Insecta; order Hymenoptera; family Cynipidae; genus Belonocnema; species Belonocnema kinseyi. Next base: position 174,243,963 of record NC_046657.1, on the reverse strand, counting down.
TTGTCAAATAAATAGCAATATATTATTTTAATGTGAACATTATTTATATATTATTGTTGCAACATAGTATAAATACATTCCCATTAATGCATATCAAACATTATATGGTCAAAAAATCGAGAAATTTACCGCGAATCTAAGAAAGTAGCGAAAAAGTCAACTTTTTTAGATTTTTTGCAACTTTAAAGTCAATTACGGAAGGTAAAAGATATTTTAACGGAATTATTGATATACAAGTATAAATCTTCTTGCTTCAAACTATTTTTATTGATAATTTAAATCTCAAAAAAGAAATTTGTTGTTGTTCAAAGTTAAAGAAGTGCTTCGTTTTTTGAGATGTTTAGATATATCTACGATGCGGAGACCGAAGGATTTTTTGAAAAATAAAACTTCAGGGAAGTGTTTTTGACTGCCATAAGAAAGTTTTCATTGTTGTCAGAACTTCGCGCAAACAACATTTTGTTTTTCGATACGCCCTAATGGACACAGTGGCATGAAAGGCAATGAGATATCGGACATAAGATGGGGCTTACAAATAGCCCCTCTGTCATATGTGCGGAAAGGAGGATGAGATGGCTATTCAGATCCTTGGTCAGTGCCCCGCAATTTCGGGGAAACGTCTAACACTCACGGGCAGTAACAGCAACAGTAAGTCAAAAATATCGAACAATAGTATTGCTGCGGTCCCCATCGTATGAAGAGGGTTTTAAATTCACGCTTAGGATCACAAGGGGATGTAACGGGATCAACCAAGCATCTGCAACTTTTACGGTCTCAACCCAGGAAATAATATAATAATAGGAGACCATTTGCTAACATCCAATGGCTTTTCACTGTTTGTAGCTTACTATTTAAAAAATAGACATAATACACGAAAAAGATTTTATAGAGACCTAATGAAATATAAATTAGAGAACATGGTGAACCTCAACCAACTTCAGCGTAAACTTCTTACGCAACGAAAGTTCTTAGCAGGATTTAATTCTCTGATGTGGCCTCAATATTTAAGTAAGTAATTAGAAAAATCGATCAAGCCCGTTTTTTTGAAAATTAAAATATTCTGAATTTAAACAAAAATGTTCGATTTATTTTTTTCCTTCTTGGCTCAAATATATAGGAAACATCAGATAACTGAATCTTACAAAGAGTTTTTATTAAGCAAGAATTTCTAATAACCATAGGGGCAAAAAAACAATTCGCGCTACAAAAACCTCTATAGAAGACCCACTTTTCGCTTGTCACAGAAGTTTATAGGAACTTTTTTACTACACATTTTATGAATCACAGTGTACATATAATTGAAATTTTTGTAGATAGAAACAAATCTACAAAATAACATTAATTGAATTTTCCAAAAAAGGGCGCAATCGATTTTTTTATTTTTTACATAAAATATTCGGGCAACATCAGGAAATTAAATCCTGTAAAAAACTGAGGTTGAGTAAGAAGTTTAAGTTGAATTTGGTTGCAACTTATCGTGAGAGGAAATAAAATTTTTATTTAATCTATGTATCTATTCATTAAAAAAAATGTACAAGTAAATCCGAATTATTCAAACATTGATTCGTTCTCTTAATAAAAAATCAGGCATTAAGTTTTAATAATAAAAGGTTAATTTTCTATTAATTCTTGCGCTTTCTGGATTTAGAAAAAACTAGTTACATAACATTTCACCTGCCTTCAAAACCTATAAAAAGCAATTATTGGAAAAGTCATTCGTTCTTTCGGTTTGAAGCCCTGTAATTATTACAAAATTAATGTTAAGAATAAGATTAATTACATTGCTATACTTTTAATCATTTTACCTTAATAATGTTCTTGTGAAAATGTTATCTTACCCAGTTTAACTTTTTCGAATTCTGAAGGTAAATTTCTTTCGAGCCACTGCTTACATTTTTCATACTCAGGATAATATTCACAGTACTGCAAAAAAATATATTACAAGGCAATCGTTAGAATTTCAGTTATACCAAGGGCACGTTGTCTGACAACATCTAATTGCCGGTCTTCTTCCGGTCAATTTTTTATTTTTCCTGGTCAATGAGTCATTTAATTATTTCAAAACTGAGAAAAGCGCTATAGTTTATTTTAATATCTAATACCTAATTTGCTTTGAGAATAATATAAATATCGTAACTCTATACAGAAAAATAATCTTCTTTATGTTCATTTTCAAAATACCTTATGCTTTCCATAGGCAATACAAAATTGTACTCTTTATAAAAATAAATTAATGAAAGTACACTACCGCCACCTAAAACACGGGCACCTATTTTTTTGTACTTAAAAGTTTTCAATTTCATGAATTAGGAGTTAATTTTTCTCTCTCTTAAATACGTTGAAATCTATCTAATTTCTAAGTAATATAATTCGAAGATGAAGTTATCTTGTCAATTTTTTAAGAAGCTGCTGCAAAATAGTTCAGATTATACTGTTTTATCACATTCTATGTGAGGTTCAAAATAATAACTAAAAATTATAATAATTTAAGTAAAATTCTAGATATGGACAGGACCCCGAATCGGACCGCAATTGTCGGTTCGGATTGGGCCTCTGGTAAAGCCGTCTCAAATACAGTGGTCGGCACGTTCTTGCCCAGGGCAGGGTATCCTGCCCTGCCTGCCCTACCACATAGTTTCAGGGCAGTAACTGCGAGCTTGGGTGCTAATCTGGAAAATTGCAACCGCTCCCAGCGAAATCGCGGTAAGATTTCAGCCACAACCACGGCTCCCGACCGTGAGACACGTGGTTACAGTCTGTAAAGGAATCAATACGATGATCCAGCAAAAGCCTCGTACACCCTAAAAACACGGAGCGACCCAAGGACTACCGCCTTCTGCAATTTTCCCGCAAGTGTTTTAGCCTATTGTTGACACGCAGGGATGCTTTTTAGGCCATTAGCAAGTGAAAGCTTGGCACCTCCAAGAGCGCCGAAGATAAGGACGATTAGTTTCCGGGTACAATCGTTTCAACTCCCTTATAAGGTCTCGATACCTCTCTTTCTTTTCATTCTCCATGGTTATGATGTTTTTGTCAGCTGGTGCCGTAAATTCGATAAGGAACATGGTTCGCTTCTCGAAGTCAAGAAGAACCATTTCAGGCCTCGAGTGAGCAACAGAAACAATTGTCGAGAATATAAAGTTCCAGTATATGCGGCACTTCCCATTCTCGATAATTGACTCGATTTCCCTAGGAGCATTTAGAGGAACGATACTAAGGTCAATGCCGTAAGAGTGACAGAGAGGGTAAGAAAGAACTCTTAGTGCCGCATTGTGACTTTGAATGTAGGTCGTTCCCGCGTGAATTGGACAACTAGATAGTATGTGAGCTAAATGCTCCGGGTGTGCATGGCACGCCCTGCAGCTATCATGCGGAATGTCTTGGCTCATAATGTAGCGACGGTATGTTAAGGTGGAAATGACACCGTCTTGTCATGCAAAAATGAAACCCTCCGTACCAGACTTCAATCCGGGCGATTTAAGGAAAGCAAACATTAGCTCACAAGACATTGACTGATCCTTTACATTTCTGTGGAAGATACCGTGCATCCTCTTATCGAGGAGCTGTTCACGAAAGTTTTTCTCTTGTGCTTTCTTAATCCGGGCTTTCAGGAGTGAGTACTCGAGATAGATTAGATTTGATGCATTTTGCTCACCCCTAATACTGAAGTCAAGTCCGAGTGTTTCAGCAGCCTCCTCCGCTGCTTTGCACAGAAATGCTCCTTTGCCCACTTCTTCGTGATTCCCGACCATTTTAAGAAGAAGGTCTCTTCCATTTGCAACTCTACATGCTGTACCCAGAATAATCCTGTTGTGAAGACATTCAAGACTCAATATTCCGCGACCACCTTGACGGCGTGAGATGTACAGTCGCAGAACGGAAGACTTATATGCATGCTTTTGTTCATGTACATAACCTTTCTGTCCCGATATCAAGGGATCTGAGCTCATTATTCGACCATGGAACTACTCCAAATGAATAGAGTAGTACCGGGACGGCAAGAATGTTCGTTGCAGATACTTTGTTCCTCGCCGACAGTTCGAAAAACCAAATCTGCCGGATGATGAAGTTTGTATCCTTGATAGATGTCACATCCTGAATCTGGCTCTCTGACACGCCCAGGTATGTATACGTCTCTCCAGTGCAAAGGTGTCGTATAGCGCTTCTATCAACAAGCTCAGGATCTTCAGGGATGCCATCAAGTTTTCCTCGCTTTAAATAAACCTTGACGCATTTGTCTAACCCAACTTCCATTCCAATTTCCTTAGTATATCGTTCGACAATCCCTAGAGCTAGATGTAGTTGCTCTTTGTCTTTAGCCAAGATCTTAAGATCGTCCATGTAAAATAAATGAGTGACCTTATATTTTCGATCTGCAGGTTTGCCGCGCAAGCACCTCCGCTCTAGACTTCTCTTAGCGTTAGATAGTATCCGTATTCTCTCAACAATATGCTGCCTGATGGTCAGCAGCTTTGACTTGTTAAGTGTGTGATAACTGGTCCGGAGTTCGCGCGCGAACTTTCGAACCTTGGCGGTCAAATTCTTGCCAGATGTGATGTAGTCAATCACACACTGAATTCGGGACGTGTGCTGTCTTGCCCAGCCTATCTTTATGGCAAGTTGATGCATTCATTTTTTGGTCTTATGATCAAACGTTGGTTTTGTTTTACGGTACGCATCGGCCAAAGCTCTCGCTGCATTATACACACAATAATTGATAGCCCAGAGGTCGGATTTTCCGGAAAAATGTCCACGAAGCTCGTCATCCATTTCAGCCAGATCTTTAGACTTGACAGAAACCTTGGCGTTGATGTTTCTCCGGGTCGTAAAGCATCGCTCTTCTTCTATTGGATGCCTGCCATGATTCAGTCGCTCCGTCCACCCAAAGGTCGCGAGATCCCGTCGATACACCGCATTGAATCCATTTTCATTGGCTCCCCCAGCTCTAGGTTGGTCGGCATTGTTGGCCGACCCATTGTCGGGAGCTCTGCGCGTTCTGTTCTTTTGAACCGCACTTACTACAACTATGTTTGGTATTGTCATTGTGTTCCCACGAGAAGCTAGGGAAAGGGCTTCGTCCATCCTTGTAGATCCCCTCATGCAAGGAGAAGGCTGCGTACTCTGAGAGGTCGCTCGGTATCCCAGAGTCACCGTTCTAGACACCTCACCCAGGTGCATCCGGGTTGCGGATAGAGGGTCCCTGTACCAAAAGTTTCTGCTGAATATGGTTTCAAAAATAAAAAGGTAGTCGCGGACAATTGTCCAAGGGCGGTCCCGAAGGAATTAACCCCCAAGCGGAGGTGTGAAAACCGTGCCGAAAGCTGAATGGCACCTGGGTGAGGTGTCTAGAACGGTGACTGTGGGATACCAGGCGACCTCTCAGAGTACGCAGCCTTTTCCTTGCATGCGGGGCTTTACAAGGATAGACGAACCCCTTTCCCTAGCTTCTCGTGGGAACAACAATGACCACACCAGACATAGTTGTAGTAAGTGCGGTTCAAAACAATAGAACGCGCAGGGCTCCCGACAATGGGTCGGCCAACAATGCCGACCAATCTAGAGCTGGGGAAGCCAATGAAAATAAATTCAATGCGATAGATCGGCGGGATCTCGCGACCTTTGGGTGGACGGAGCAACTGAATCACGACTTGTTAGAGTGCTACGATGCGAGTGTGGCCCCTGAACGCGTTTACATGGCACGGCTGCATGCTCTGTGGTGCGAGAAATACCCGGAGCTATCACACTTTTCGCAGCAACGTCTGCGAAACCATCCTGAACTACTCCGTAAAAGGGGATATGTAAGCGGAACGCCTACTCTACGACAGCTACAACAAGCCAGCAACAAAGAAAGAGAGGTTACACTAAGACCAACCGCGGGCAGGCATCCAATAGATGAAGAGCGATGCTTTACGACCCGGAGAAACATCAATACCAAGGTTTCTCTCAAGTCTAAAGATCTGGCTGAAATGGATGACGAGCTTCGTGGACATTTTTCCGGTGAATCCGACCTCTGGACTATCAATTATTGTCTGTATAATGCAGCGAAAGCTTTGGCCGATGCGTACCGTCAAACAAAAACAACGGCTGATCATAAGACCAAAAGACGAATGCATCAACTTGCCATAAAGATAGGCTGGGCAAGACAGTACGCGTCCCGATTGCAGTGTGTGATTGACTACATCACATCTGGCAGGAATTTTATCGCCAAGGTTCGAAAGTTCGCGCGCGAACTCCGGACCCATTATCACACACTTAACAAGTCAAAGCTGCTTACCATCAGGCAGCATATTGTTGAGAGAATACGTATACTATCTGACACTAAGAGAAGTCTAGAGCGGAGGGAGAGGTGGGTCAGAGAAAGTCAACAGTTTCTCTCTGACCCATCTCGACTCTTTCAAGGCCCTCCAGTTACTGTCGAACACCCACCCAAACCAGAGGAAGTCGAAGTATTTTGGAGAGAAGTCTACGAAGTTCAGCATAGACTGGACGAAGACTCAGAAAATATAAATAGCTTCAAGGAGTTATGTGTTGCCCTCATAACACCTGATAAAAGAATGCCCACCCATCACTACCGAGGAGGTGAAAAAAGTATTAAGAGGGATGAGAACTATTCCGCACCGGGACCAGATTGTATCAAAACCTTCTGGTGGAAGAAGTTTTCTTCAACGCATCAGCATTTGGCCCGTATTTTCACCTCATATTTGAAGTCGGAAGAGCCGATTCCAGAGTGGTTGGTGGAAGGGTGCAATATACTCCTGCCGAAAATAGGCAACTTAGCTGATCCGAAGAACTACAGCCCAATAACTTGTGTGAACACGCCTTATAAGATATTCACAGCTATCCTAAAGGATAGGATTGTTCGGGCAATTGAACCTGTGTGGAAAGAAATGTATGAACAACGAGGCTCAAAGAAAGGCGTAGCCGGATGTCGGGAGAACCTGCTCATCGAT
>NC_046657.1:174216078-174236913 GCF_010883055.1 Belonocnema kinseyi | reverse complement strand
TTATTGGTAATAATTGAGTTGTTAGGTACCCGAGAAATCGGACTTTCGCTGGACAGCTCGAGATCCCGTGAAATACCTCCCACCACTCACTAATATACCACCGCATCTCATCTGTACCCCGTCCTTGAGCCACGTCTACAACCTATCTCTTTCCGTGGGAATGCAGTAGTAAGTGGCGAGGGAAGATTTCGTGAGTCTTCCCTCTCTCCTAAACGTCGCGCCTATCAGGTCGAATTGGACCGTTCGCCCTGAAAAATCTCACTTTTCAGAGTAAGCCCAGATTTCCACACCTTCATATTCGATAAATATCACTTTGCGAGTTTACAAGTTCGAATCCAGGTTTGACAATTTTAGGATATTTTAATGTCACTTTAAAATTCCTCAAACCTACGAACTTTCCATTACTTTTAAATCTCTGAAAACTTCTAAATAGACGTAAAACTGCCATCCTTAAGCTAAAATCTCTTTAGTATAGTCGTAGTAGATTTGTACTGCAAACCATCGTAAGCTGGGTACTTTGTCAAAACTCACGTCTCAAACATAAAATTTTATTTTCTTGTTGCACCAAACCATTTGAAACTTTACAATTTCATGCAGCTTTGCAAACCCATTTGCGCCCTAGACCTTGGGCAAAGGAAATTTACTGCCAAATATTTTCTTTCAAACTTTCATGGTAATAAAATTCCCACCTTCTTGTACCGGGAATCCAAAATGTGACGTCAGGCGAAGGAGTGTCCTGCCACCTCCACCATTATATCTGTAGCCAATCAGCGCATGACAAGGCCCTTTGTATTTTTCCGTGTAAACTCAACATTCAAACATAAAAGTAATTTCTCACCTGTTAACTCTCAGATAAATTGTATAAATCGTGTGTGTGTGTGTGTGTGTGTGTGTTTAAAATAAACTAATGTTTAAACTTACTTCCTCGATTTATTAATACTCAATTGCAACAATCACATAGACAATACATTTTTTGGTCCTTCGAGCCGGATGTTTTGCCGCGTAACAAACATTTCTCGCGCGTGTAAAACATTGTTTCCGTAAAGCAACCATCATGTCAATGCAAGTGTAACAGTCGTGCAGACATTATTTTCCTCAAAGAACTAACTATGAGTGTCCGCGAGTGTACAGCCGTGTGTGTGGGACTACGGAAAGCAATTAAGAGAGTCTAGTGAAAAAAGAGAGATTTATATATTTAGCCATATCCAGAGAGTCACTGCAGCATTTGTGCGAGGGATTCAATCAATCCAGAGTATCTCTTGGTCTGTTTCAATTTTGAAGTGCTATCATAATGACGGATCCAGATCCAAAAATCGCGGTTTTAATAAAACAAAGGGGTGCTCTTAAAACTAGATTAACAAAGTCAGAAAAAGTTTTAGATCAATTCGAATCAGGTCCAAATGCCGATTTTGAACTTCTCGATCCTTAAGGTCGATTAGCGAAACACCAACCATTGTTAGAACAATCCGAAAAGATTATTGTAGATATCGAATCGCTGACCACTGATGTAACACTTTAAAAATCATTCGAAGATGAACACAACTCCATTGGGGATCGGTACTTTACAATCAACGGACGAATAAAAAAATTTACCAAGCAATGTTCGACTCCACCTGTTCATTCGCGTTTAAATCAAACTAATTATAAAATTATTATAGACGTTTCAGAACTTAATGACTCCGCGAAAAATATACAGCCTTCAGGAGTGCAAGAGTCTCTCGTGACATTAGATACTCTTAATTTACAATCACTCGTGAACCCTTTAGCTCTCACAAATCAAATAGCTCCCGTAAATTCAATATCTTCCGCCAATCAATCGCAGCGTGCAAGACCTATGATTGCAGGCAGCGCAAACAGTTCAGCCAACTCCGCGAATGTTCAGAATACAAGTCACGTCTCTTTAGATCCAAATCTTCCTAAGCTTTCATTGCCGACATTTTCGGGCAGCTTTGACACATGGCTCGGTTTTAGAGACACATTTGATTCTATGGTACATAAAAATGCACAAGTACCCAACATTTTTAAATTTCACTATTTGAAGTCATGTGTCAAGGACGAAGCAGCAGAAGTAATTGCTTCAATAGAATCATCAAGCGACAATTACAAGCTCGCTTGGAAACTGCTGACAGATCGATACAATAATCGAAAATTTATTGTCGAAAATCATGTAAAAGCACTTTTTAATTTGCCAGCAATATCCAGAGAATTCTCGATTCGCTCTTTATTAGATAGCGTTCAAAAATACATTAGAGCTCTACGCGCACTAGAGCAGCCAGTCGATCATTGGGATGTAGTCATAATCCATCTAATAAAAGAAAAATTAAATAATTATAATCGCGAAAAATGGGAAGAATGCACTGGAAACTCTAAGTTCGAATCCATCTCGCACATTCGTTACTTCACTTTCTAATCCTTTAGCCAATCAATCTACAAATGATTCGAACCATGTAAAACCACAGCGTTCATGTCATGTTTGCAAGGGAGATCACGCAATCTTTTCGTGCAACAACTTTTTGAAATTAACCCCGCAAGATCGTCTAGTTATCCACAAATAATTATCGCATACCTGTTCCATCTCAAGTTTATTTAGCAACTGCTATTGTCGACGTCATTGACAGTCAAGGCAATTATCAGCCTTGTCGTGTTATGTTAGACGGAGGGGCTCAATCATGTACAAAAACTGAGGCTTGCGCATCTCGCTTAGGATTAAACAAAAAACATTTTGAAATTCTAATGTTATCAGTTGATGATATGAGGACAAACATTAATTTCAGAACATTTGCCACGGTCAGATCAAGATTTAACGATCAAAAATCCAATTTAGAACTTTTAGTTGTTCGTACAATTCCCAATGCAATGCTATAATTTCCATTACACAAAAATGCCTTTGAAATCCCAGACAATATCTTTTTAGCCGATCCGCAGTTTCATGAACCTGCTCCGCTGAAATGATAATCGGTGCCGAGTATGTTACAAAATTTTTGCTCGCAGGAAAATTATATATCTCGGGTCAAACAGCAGTTTTACAGAAAACTAGTTTAGGATGGATAATCGCAGGTAGAGGCTACGATTCACAAGAAAAAAATAAAGTAGGCCCAAATCTATCGGTTTGTAATTTCATTCAACACACAAGTTTATCCCTTTTATGGGAATTAGATCAAGTGCAGCCCTCCACCAAGCGTTCTAAGGAAGAGCAGGCCTGTGAGGCTCACTTTGTAGAGCACGTTCAACGTGACGACAGCGGCCGTTACATAGTCCAACTCTCATTCAATGAAAAAATCAGTCAAATCAGTGAATCTAAGTACATTGCCTTTCAGCGGTTTTATTCGCTCGAGAAAAAATTCGAAAAAGATCGGTCACTTAAGGATCAGTATTCAACTTGTATAAACGATTATTTAAAAAAAGGCCACATGTCTGAGGTGAAAGACAAAGCCTCCTTAGATCAGGGATATTATCTGCCCCATCACGCAGTGGTCAAAGAGGACAGCCTCACCACTAAAACCCGAGTCGTATTCGACGCTTCCATGAAGTCTTCCACGGGTATTTCATTAAATGCTTGTCTCATGGTCGGTCCTACTGTTCAGGACAACCTCATCTCTATCTTCACAAGATATAGACCGTTTCCATTTGAACTCTCAGCCGACATCCAGCAGATGTATCGGCAAATAAAGGTTTCCCAAAATGATAGTTTGTATCAAAAAATAATTTGGCGAAACAGTCCAAACGAAAATATTAAAATTTACTCAATAAATAGAGTCACTTTTGGCACAGCTTCAGCGCCATTTCTGCAGCTAGCAGAGGATGAGCGCGATTCAAAACCAAACGCCGCACGCATTCTTCAAAGCAATTTTTACGTCGACGATCTGTTGATAGGTGCTCAGTCATTTGGCGAGGCACTATCACTTCGAAATGACCTCATCGAACTTTTAAATAAAGGGGGATTTAGTCTTCGAAAGTGGGGTTCAAATGATCCAAGATTAATGAGCGATTTTCCTGATAATATTACACATACATACATGTCTCTAGATTCGATGAAAACTATCAAAACACTACGGCTCCATTTGCACTCACAAACAGATTCAATAGTATACACAGTCAATCTTTCCGATGAAAATAAAAATGTCACAAAAAGGTCAGTTTTATCAGAAACTGCAGAATTGTTTGATCCACTAGTTGTGCTGGGACCAGTCGTAGTTTTAGCAAAAATAATAATTCAGCTTCTTTGGAAGGAAAAACTCGGATGGGATGATCCCATTCCGTATAAGTTGTAAAAATTATCGCTAGACTTTAAAAATCAATTAAACCTCGTTAACAATTTACGTTTTAATCGATGCATTGTCATTCCAAATACAGTGGAGACACAAATCCATGGATTTTGTGATGTAAGCACTAAGGCATACGGTGCATGTATCTATCTGCGCTCGACTAACACTCAAGGTGAGCATCATTGCTCTCTCATGTGTGCGAAATCACGCGTCGCGCCCATAAAAGTTATCTCGTTGCCAAAATTAGAGTTATGCGCGGCACTTTTGTTAACGAAGTTGTATCAATCCACAATCGAATCTTTAAAAATTTCCTTCGAGAAAACCTTCTTTTGGTCCGACTCAACGATCGCATTAGGTTGTATCAGCTCGGAGTCATATACGTTGCCCACCTTTGAGGCTAACGGAGTAGCAGAAATTCAAAAGGTTACTCCCGATTAATGGTTTCACGTTCCAACAGATCACAATCCAGCCGATTTTATATCACGGGGGCAAAATCCAAAGGATTTTATACAAGCCACTATGTGGCAAACCGGTCCAATTTGGCTCAGTCAAGAAGAGAGAACTTGGCCTGAAACGCAAATTGTTCATTCAAAAAAGTGCAAAGAAGTCTTTCAACCCTTCCTAACGTTCACTTTAACAAATTCTAATGAAGAAAAGGATTGGAAAATCCATTTCAAAAACTTGCTGGAAAAATATAACAACACAAAAATATTGAAAGCGGTGCTAGCTTATTCATTGAGAATTATTCACAAAATGTAAAAAAAGGACTTTTCTTAAAAATTGCATGGTCCTCTTTCATTCAAAGAACTAGACATCGCGATGTTGGCTGTAGTAAAGTTAGTGCAAAAAGATACATTCCACAAGGAAATTGATTTATTATCTCGCGGCGAAAATCTGGATAAAAAAAGCAGTTTATTAAGTTTAACTTCCTTTATAGACCAAGGCATTATCCGAGTCGGCGGCAAACTCGAACGCGCTGATATTCCGTACGCGAAAAAACACCCAATTGTTTTACCCAAAGGTCATTATATAACTCAATTAATTATTAGCGAAGAACACATCGCTAAAAAACACGCAGGAACGCAAGCTACTCTTTATGGCGTTCGAGAATTATTCTGGCCAATTGATGGACGCAATGTCACGCGTTAGATGTTTTAGAGCGAAGCCTCGCGGGATTAACCACATTATGGGGAATTTGCCTGAAAAAAGACGGTCCTATTCGCGACCCTTTCTCAATGTGGGCGTCGACTATTGCGGACCTTTCTTTGTGAAACAAAGACGTCATAAAAATCGAGGTAAAGACAAAGTACACATTGCAACTTTTATCTGCTTTGCAACGAAAGCGGTTCATCTAGAAGTCGTTAGCGATCAGACCGCTGAAGCTTGTCTCGGGTGCCTTAAGCGATAATGAGTTGAGAAGACTCTATGAATTTGTACATTCACAACTTGAAAACGAAACAGTACGACAGTTCTTTCTCGAAAATAAGATCACATGGAATTTCAATCCTCCAAGTTCTCCCCACTTCGGCGGGCTCTGGGAGGCATCTATAAAATCTCTTAAATACTATTTAACTCGGACAATAGAGCAGAAGCTGCTTACATATGAGCAATTAGAAACATGCACAATCGAAATTGAAGCAATCCTAAACTCTCGACCTCTCACTCCCATGTCCTCAGATCCAAATGACCTTCTCCCTTTGACTCCTGGTCACTTCCTTGTCGGTGAGTCATTGACAAGCTTTCCTCAAATGGATGATCGAGATGTAAAGCTCAATCGCTTGTCAAACTGACAAGAAGTAGAGCAAATGAGGCAGCATTTCTGGTCCAGATGGTACATGGAGTATCTAAACGAACTGCAATCCTGCAACAAGTGGAAGGGATCAAGAAAAGCACATCAAGAAAAAATCAAAGTAGGGACTTTCGTCATTGTAGCAGAGGACAACGTTCCACCCATGTGCTGGAAAATGGGTCGCATCACAGATGTCTTCCCTGGAAGGGATGAAATCATTCGGCTGGTATCCGTACGCACCAGAACCAGCGAATACAAGCGCTGCGTTAAAAAGTTGTATCCACTTCCAATTGATGACATGTTGTAAATTAACCCAAATTAGGTTAACTATTATGTGTATCCTGTTTTCTTCTCCATTTATCGATAATTTATGATATATACGTTACACTTTCATCTTTAAATTTACTGAAAATTAATATTTAGAAATTCAGTACAAGACAACTGAAAAGGTAGAGGTTGTAAGTATATAAAACTTTGGTGTGTTCTAAGTTCAAATTTAGACAGGATTTACCTCACATTACCTACTCGTAGTAACTATACTGATATTAATTACTGAAAAAACTCTGTAATTATTATTTCCAAATTCAGATATTCGATCTCTTTCTATTATTCTTAAATCATTGTCTACGAAACCATACACATTATTCTTCTTATTCTTTAAGTGAGCTCTTCCGTTTCTTTTCGATCAGTTACTTGAACATTACGTTTTAAATAATTTTATGTCAGTTGGTTGAACCTAATCGTTCAAAGCGGGCAAGATGTTACGTCGTAACAATTTCTTATTTGACAATTTTAGGATATTTTGATGTCACCTTAAAATTCCTCAAATCTACGATCTTTCCATTTCTTCTAAATCTCTGAAAACTTCTAAATAGATGTAAAACTGCCATCCTTAAGCTAAAATCTCTTTAGTATAGTCGTAGTAGACTTGTACTGCAAACAATCGCAAGCTTGGTACTTTGTCAAAACTCACGTCTCAAACATAATATTTTATTGTCTTGTTTGCACCAAACCATTTGAAACTTTATAATTCCATGCCGCTTTGCAAACCCATTTGCGCCCTAGAACTTGGGCAAGGGCAATTTACTGTCAAATGCCCTAGTCTTGTTGAAGTCGCTGGCTGCAAATTGCTAACCCGAGGCAAAGCATTCTCAGCGGGCAGTTGATGTTCCACTGCTTACCGTTTATCACAGATGCTGTTCCTGAACGGCTTTTTGATATCTGCCCATGTCTTGTATAGGTTTTGGGGTTCCTCTTAGTCCCTTTCCTATTCGTTCTCTACCTGTCTGACATGGAAAACTCTGTCAGTAACGATGCTACCCCCAAAAATATAATATAATATTATTATTAGGATGTGATGCCAGACAATATGAAGATATTGGGTGAACAAAAAACATTTCAGGGACTTCTTAATGGAGCGTAGACAACTTTTGAGCACCCCCTACTCCCTCAGCATCACTCAAAAATTAATTTTTTCGCTCGACCATAGTATTTACTAAATACTGCGCAGCCCGAAATAAGACACATCTCTATTGTTTAAAGAAAAATTCCATAATGTTCTATTGTGCAGTCAGAAATGCGTTATATCCCTATTGTGAAGTCATAAGAACGACATAAGTCTACTATGCGGCGTTCAATAGCATGATAATCTACTGCTCAAGCATGCAATCCAGAGAACTCCACTGCGGGGCCAAAAATAAAACATATAAACTCTCTACTGCGCAGCCTCAAATGTTATACAATTGTACTGATCAAGAAGAAACCATAGGCCCTATACAAATCTACCGCGCAACTAGAAATGAAGTCTTATTCTAATGCACGTCCACAATTACGGCATAGTACTACTGCGTAGCCTTAAGTGCAATACGAAAAGTAATAGCAAAGAGAAGCAACACTAGTGTATTTGCTGCGGAAAATTGTGGCAACTGTTAGGGAATAGATGGAGGGGGGCTTCCAGACTTGGGAGTGGAATATCTGCGAGAGTCGATATTGGACTCTGGATTGGCTGAGAGACGAGTGTCATTCAAATTTAGCGCCAAAGTAGTCCTTGAATCTCGCCCATTCTCGGTCAGTCTCCTCTCTTGCCAGAAGTATTTGGGCAACTTTGTGGCTCTTGCAGATAATCTGATCAAGAATCTGCAAAGCCATAGTTTACCGCGCAGCTATCAATGCGACAAAACACTATTGCGTATCCTACACTACGATATGAACTCTACTGTACAGCCTCAGGTGTCATAACGTTGCACTGCGTAACGTCTACTGTGCAACAGGAAATGCGATATACCTTTAGTGGGCATCCATAAATGTCATTAAAATTTTCTACGCAACTGTAAACCCCAGAGGAGTCTGTTATACAGTCATAAGTGTGTCGTAAATACTGCGTCACCACAATTGAGTCAATCCTACTGAGCAGCCTCAAGTTACATACAATTACGCTGCGCAACCATAAACTTTACGGAATTTTACTGCGCAGTCCTAAATGCAACACAACCCTTCTTCGCAGCCTTTAATGCCACACAAATGTACTGCTCAACTGTAACATCGCCACATATTTATTGAAAATCATGAATATTATTGAAATTGGTAGCAGATCCGAACACTCATTTGCATGAAACTTCATGATGGAATATAACATGGGTAAATCAGCGCGGAAACATTTGTTTCGGGATAGTTGATACCCGAACCGAAACTTTCAGGTCTGGTATTCCTAGGGAGTCTTCACGGATTATGAGATCGGTTTTTCGCTCATTTTCAATCCATCCCCTACACACGAGACTGACCAGTATGTTGTTGTTGATCCCACAACCCCATATTATCATGTACATTTGTCTTAAAATGACTCAAATTTATATAACATGACAGGGATATTATAAAATATAAGGATATTCTATATATCTTCAAATGAAGAATTATTCTATAAACTTTGATCATATGTATCTATTATATAACATAAATAGCTGTAAACGCTATCACAAAATGAAGAATTATCATTCTCTATTCACCAATTCTGTACGGGAACGTCCATTAATTACGTAAAGACGATTTTTGAAATTTTGGACCCCCCCCCCTTCACAAGATTTTAAATTCTTTACTCAGTATATAAATTATTAACTAGTACAATTTCAGAGAGAATCTCAATTTTCAATGGATTTCACAAGATCTAAAGGGACTTAAAGCAGAATTAGGAATGATTTCCACAGATTACAAACTATTTTAAGGAATTGCAAGGATTCAAAAAAATTTCAAAAGATTTGCAAAGGATTTTAAAGGCTTCTAACGAGTTTTAAGATATTTTAAAGGCTTTTTTTGGTTTCACAAGACTTCAAAAATTCCAAACTTTATCCACGGATTTTAGGTAATAAATGATTCTAAAGCAATTCGAGAAATTTGAATTGCTTTTAAAATATTTTCAGTGTTTAAGAAATTCGGAAAGATTCCCACGGATTTACAAGATTTTATAGCATTTTAAAGCGATTTCTTAGATTTCGAAAGAACCATGTAATATTTTGAAATATTTCACGAAATTTCAAGGCTTTCAATTGATTTTTAGAGATTTTCACGAATTTTAAAGGATTACATGGAATTTTTTATGTGATTTAAACAAAAATAATAATTAGAAAGATGTAACTAAACAAATAATTCCAATAATAAAATCGTACGGAATTTTCAAAAATAAATTTCAATTAGTTACAAGACAAAATCTTAAACATATTTCAAGTAGACCTATCCTGCATTGGACTATTATCAAGTTCTCGGACTTTCCATTTAATGCAACATATTACATAAGAAGCTTAATTAGTTGGAAATTCTGTTTATCATCTTTTTTTACAATAAATCTATCATTAAAAACATCACCTGATCGACTTATAGACCCCCTCATCCCTGAGGGTCACGTATATTAATAGATGCCTCCCTACAGACCCGCTTGGAGGGTCACGTATATTAATAGAGGCCTCCCTACAGACCCGCTTGAAAAGTTTCAGGTCTTGCTCAGTCCAAAGACACAATTAGGCAATAATGTTGATAAGTTAGAACAATTCTTCAGAAATTTAACTTTAAAATGAGCCCAGGAACATGGAAAAATGTTTATAAATTCCCATTTTAGTTTAAAAGGACAAAATTACAATTTGTTGCAGTATTTTTGCAGTAGCTTCTTAAGGAGGGCTGAACGCAAGTTTAGTAAACAAAAATTAAATTCATAAATAAAATAAACTTAAAGAAAACATATCAGACAAGACAGGTGGGCCAAGCAGAAATAAATCATGATTTTTAGAACACAAAACAAGTTTTATTTCCTGGCATAAAAAACCTCCACTTAGTGAGTGTAGAAAAAGGCCCTTTACAATTTTAATAAAAATTAGAAAAACTCACTTTCAGATGCTCATACAATCCACATAAAGCAAAACCCTTCAACAGACCTCCCTTCTATAGCCTTCCGAGAATTGACGCCGCACCGCAGGCAGGTGTAACAGGAGCTGCACGGGGTCTGTGGCTGTCACTCAGGCGTGAACAAACAAAAACGGAGCGGGCTATAATAAGTTACTTCCCACCCACCGACAGCCCCAAAATCAGCGCTATAGAAGAGTTTCACTGTATATTCAATTCGCAAGAAAAAGCGGAAAGGAAATTTAATCCGGTCAGAAAGACATGGATGAAGAGATCAGCTCTCACTAGTCACATGAAGATCGAGATCAGCTCTCACAAGAATCAATAGACGAGATCAACTCTCACAATAACTACCACAAGGAATGGAACAGCCATCAGCACAATCGTGAAAAACAGTCACACCGACAACTTAAGGTTGTATGCAAATCCCATCCCCGTACACATAGTAGAGTTCCGTGGGGCGCCGTCAAGCCATACTACATTGAGAAAATATCACGGACCCGCATGGTGAAAATTTCAGTGCGCTATTGGCTTGGAATTCGTAGTATGTATCTATAAGAATAGTTACCACTACTATGCCAGCGGCAGACTCGTAGATCGTGCAACGTCGCAATTTAAACCTAACCATCGGTGACCAACAGTCATGTACGTTTGAATAGCTTGGTAGAGCAGACAAGCTAGAGAGAGGGAAGTGTTGCCGCTATGCGATACTGTTAAGTTTATCAGTTTGAAAATGATTAGAATCTAAATATTTTCCATTGAATTATCTATGAAAATACGTTGTGGAAAAATTTGATATATTTTTTTTTAATTTGTATTTTCAAGCAGCACTAATACCGACATTTTTTTATTTCTCTACCAGAACGTTTAATCACTATAAATTAAAATGTGGAGAGTGTCTATGCATTGTTCATGAACTACATGTTAAAGTAGTCAACTTTGAGATTCATTATCTCCGCAACGGTATAGTTAAAATATTTGAAATTAATTTAGCATATAAATAATTATTCTATTTAAATATAGCTCTTTTTTCAAAAATTTTTATCAGAGATTGATTTTTTTCATACAACCTTAAAGCGAACACAGAAAAAACGACCGCTCACGCCGATCGCTCAAGCACCATGTTGCAATTACTTTAGTCGACCGCGTATGTCTACAAACCCAAATTTTACAACGATATGTGCTCGAAAAATAAGCCTGTCGCTACTATCATAAATCCGATATCGCTCGAACAGAAGCAAAACAATCTTTGTAAAATTATTCCAAGAAATCATTGTATTAGCATCGCCTTGGTACACTCTTTTAGTGTCCTAAAATAAAGGCCAAGTTCGTTAGCCAGCCATTTTTGATAAAAATTCAAAAAGTGAGCACATTTTGAATATTTTTGAGACCAACTTTTTTCAAGAATCAAAAACTTTCTGTACGGGTATTTATAGTGTTCAAAAAGAAGAACAATTTATCCTTATGACTTTTTCACAAAGCTAAAAATTAACAAAGATATAGCATTTACAAAATTAAAAAAAAAACGCGAAACTGAACATTTTAAGCCAGATAACGGACAATATGAAAAAAGGCCAAAAGAAGAAAAATGTTGCTTTTTGAATGCTTTACAAGATTATCATAACAACTTTTTGAGTTTCCTTGAAAAATCGAAAATTCAAATTTTGACAAAATAAAAAATAATGAAAAATCCAAAAAACCACATTTTTCGGTCAAACTATACAAAATATGGTAAAACATGCGTAGAAAAAAATTGTGTATTTGAAAAAGATCTACAAATTTGTTCTCAATCACTTTTTGATAGGATGCGTAGTTTGTGATTTAATTATGAAAAACATCGTTAACATTTTCTTTTCTAATCTGCCCGCTGCGTGGGCACACTCTCATCACAACTTTTGCCTTTACTTTTCTTTTTCGTCCCGTGTGGGGAGTTTCAAATTTTTTTTGTTATGTTTGTAATACTATTTTTTACGACGAAAACCAAAAGGGGAACTAACAAAAAGTTATTAATGACAAATTAATTCAATTTTACATTCTCGACAGAGAAGGTATTAGATTTGTGTAAAATTTGACCCCTCCCCCGTTTTTGTCAAATGTCCACGTTTTGAGACCCCCTCAATCCGAAAAACAGGTTTTTACGAATGTGTCTGGTTGTATGTACGAGGTGTGTTCAAAAAGTAAGGTGACTTTTCAATTTTCCTGGGCTACGTACATTCAAGTTTCAAATTTTTTGTTTTGTTGTGTTGGTACACTCGTGACGATCATATGTTCACAGTTTTGACTATATAGCTCGTGTTGTTTTTCTGGCAGAGGCGTAAAAGGTTAGAAGGGTTTGGTGTGTTCGGCGATTTTCTTCTTTCGAAAAAATGGAGCAGAGTTTGCATTAAATTTTGTGTGAAAAATGGAATCCAGTGCTTTAAAACTCTTGAAATGTTGACAGTTGCATAGGATGAGTCTTCTCTGAGTAAGAAAAATGTGTATAAATGGTACAAACTGTTCCAAGAAGGCCGAGAGGATGTCAAAGACGAACTTCGCCCTGGACGTCCCAGCACGTCAACAAGAGATGAAAACGTTCAAGCAGTGGAAGAAATGATGTTGAAAAATCGCCGAATTACAATCAGAGAAGTTGCTGAAGATGTTGGCATATCGGTTGGCTCATGCCATGCTATCTTTTCGGACGTTTTGGGCATGAGACGTGTGTCAGCGAAATTTGTTCCAAAATTGCGTAATTTTGATCAAAAGATCCATCGAATGACCATCGCTCAGGAGATGTTGAATGAAGTCAATAATGATCCTGATTTTCTCAAAAGGGTTATAACGGGGGAGGAATCGTGGGTATATGGTTATGACGTCGAAACTAAAACCCAATCGTCTCAGTGGAAGCATCCTGAGTCTCCAAGACCGAAAAAAGCACATCAAGTTTGGTCAAATGTGAAGGTTCTACTCACTGTCTTCTTTGATTACCGTGCAGTTCAGGAATTCTTACCGCAAGGGCGTACGGTCAATAAGGAGTATTACCTTAACGTTATGCGCCGTTGGCGAGAGGCGATACGCAAAAAACATCTGGAACTTTGGAAAAACAATTCATGGCTTTTGCATCACGATAATGCACCTGCTCATTCATCGTTGCTCGTGAAAGATTTTCTGACCAAAAACAGCACCACAGTCATGCCTCAGCCTTCATATTCACCGGATTTGGCCCCCAGTGACTTTTTTGTTTTCCCAAAACTGAAGAGACCCATGAAAGGACATCGATTTTCAACGATTGAGGATATAAAAATTGCATCGCTGAAAGATCTCAAGGCTATACCACAAAATGATTATCAGAAGTGCTTCAATGATTGGAAAAAGCTTTGGCAAAAGACTATTATATCTGATGGAGATTACTTTGAAGGGGACAACATAAATATTAAGGAATAAATGAATATTTTTTGAGAAAGCCATAAAGTCACCTTATTTTTTTAACCCACCTCGTATGTATCAATGTATGCATGCATGTATATGCCTGTCTGTCTGCCTGTCTGTGTTCACGAAGACTTTTGACAAAATTAATATATTAGATTGGCCTTTAGTACAATCTTTTAGTGTCCTAAACTAAATGTCAAATTCGTTAGCTAGCCATTTTGAATAAAATTTCAATAAGCTAGCACATTTTCAATATTTTTGAGATCACTGTTTTCAAAATCCAAAAATTCTCTGTACGGATATTCATAGTATTCATAGTATAGACTTTTTTCACAAAACCAACAATGACTAGAGTTATAGCATTTACGAAATTCCGAAAAACACAAAAATGAAGATTTTAAGCTAAACAACGCACAATATGAACAAAAGTCAATAGAAGAAAATTGTTGATTTTGAATGCCCTACAAGATTATTATAACAGCTAGTTGAGTTTCGGTAAAAAATTCAATTGACAAAGTCTAAATCAGTGAGGCTAAAGATATAATTAAGGAGTGAAAAAACAGTCAGGCTGCTGTGCAGACGATCTGTGTAGCTTTTAAATCGTAAATATAAAAATGGAAATTCGCAAATTCAGTTTTTGAAAAAACGGCAGAAGTTGCAATAAAATGTTTGATAACAACATCTTTTCTATAAGAATGTCCATTTTTTAAACTAGATAATGAGACGACTTGTGTTTTAATGTCAATGCAAGTTATGGATTGTAATAATATACATTTATGGGAATGATATGCAATTTGAAGGACAAATTCGAGTTCGAAGCAAGAGATACGTGATGAGAATGTGATCGTTAAAGTCGAAGGGGCTTTAACAAAAGGGAATTCACAATCACCAAATTACTGTTGTCGATGCTTTGACCTTTAGTTTTAAAAATTCTGTGCACAAATTTGGGGAATATACAAAGACCGAGCGAGAACCAAAAGTCGCGCGCCTAAGGCGCGCTCAAACCTGCGAGCTAGCAGATGTTTTATTTGTATAATGATCATTACAAGCCGAGAAATCAGTATTCAAAATTAGGTTAACTTTGACCAAGCATACTTTTTGTTACTTAATTACTCACGGACTGATATAAGGCAAAGAAGGAGTCACTACCGGCCCAGTTGCAGTCGATCACATATAGCACCTTGTAACAAAAAAAGGTTTTGGGTTTTGAAACACTAGAACAGATGTAACCTCCCGTAACCACATCTTCGAATCGAGTTAAAACCTACCTCAGAATTAAGGGCTTATTTAATGCTAATTTGATGCCCTATTGCCAAATTTAATGCTCCATTATTTAAAAAAAAAAGCAGGAGTTACGCTAGCTTTACGGTAAGCTGACGGAACCCCATGTGAAATAAATATTAAATCGAGTTCTGTCATAGCACATAAATAAGGGCTCATTTAATGCTTATTTAATGCCCCATTGCCAAATTTAATGCTCCACTATTTTTTTTAAACCGGGGGTTACGCTAGCTCAATGTTAAGCTGACAGAGCCCCATGTGAAATAAACGTTGAATCGAGTTTTATCCTATCACATAATTAAAGGCTCATTTAATGCTCTCTAAAACCACCAAAAATTATTTTCCAAACACCACGCCTAATACTGAAAAACCACCCTTAATATAAATTATGCCCAAATTGTAAAACTGACCATACAATAATTAAGGGCTCATTTAATGCTCATTTAACGCCCCACTGCCATATTTAATGCTTCACAATTTTTTTAACCGGGGGATTACGCTAGCTTAACATTAAGCTGACGGAACCCAATGTGAAATAAACGTTGAATCGAGTTTTATCCTAGCACATAATTAAAGGCTTATTTAATGCTCTCCAAAACCATCAAAAATTATTTTCCTAAATCCACCCATAATACTGAAAACCCACTCTTATTATAAATTATGCACAAATTCGAAATCTGACCAAACTATAATTAAAGGCTCAGTTAATGCTAATTATAGTATTGTCAGATTTACCATTTGTGCATAATTTATATGAAGGGTGATTTTTGAGTATTAGGGGTGGCTTTTGGAAAATAATTTTTGGTGGTTTTGGAGAGCATTAAATGAGCCTTTGATTATGTGATAGGATAAAACTCGATCCAACGTTTATTTCACATGGGGTTCCGTCAGCTTAATATTAAGCTAGCGTAACCCTCGTTTTTTTTTTAAATAGTGAAGCATTTAATTTGGCAATGGGGCATCAAATGAGCATTAAGTGAGCCCTTAATTATAGTATGGTCAGATTTACAATTTGTGTATAATTTAAATTAAGGGTGGTTTTTCAGTATTAGGGGTGGCTTTTGGAAAATAATTTTTGGTGGTTTTGGAGAGCATTACATGAGCCTTCAATGATGTGATAGGATAAAATTCGATTCGAAGTTTATTTCACATAGGGTTCCGTCAGCTTAACATTAAGCGTACCCCCCAATAGGGCATTAAATTAGCATTAAATGAGCCCTTAATTATGAAAATAGTACACTTGATTTACAACTGGTTCCAGAATTGGAATGAATACACACGCCAGTACCCTGGTTGGCACTGGACTGCCAGGAAAAAGGGTCCGAGTCTGATCAACAAAGAGACATTACGCTACTACCTGTGTACCGACTCCAATGAAAAAGTATGGCCTGAAAGTCAAAACAGAGGGAAAATTTCAAGAAGAATAAGCATTGGGTGAAAACCAATCTGTCAACAGTGAAACCCAAAGGTCACTCAAAAGAAAGATAATAATATCAAATAAATTATTAACACTTTTAATATAATCAATATTTATTCAAATTTGATAAATAATATCTCTACATTATTCTTTTAATAATCCAGGCATACCATGTAAGTCGTATTTTTCACAATACTTTCAGAGAAAATAGCCACCGAAAGTCTAAGGAAAAGTTTAAATTTTAAAAATGCACTACCGATGTGATAAAATATAGGGTATCACGCACATAGGGTATTTTTTTCGCACTCAAACCGTAAAAAATTCAGGAGAAATCCATAAAATTTCAAAACAATTCAAATTACATTTAAAAGAATTTAAATGATTTGGAAACAATTTTAAAAATCAACAAAATTGCATTCATTTCCGTAAAATTGGAATGAATTTAGAGGAATTTAAGATAAAATAAAATGATCCGAGGCAATTGATAAAAATTTAAGGTTAATTAAAAAAGAAAATGGATTTAAAAAATTTTTTAATACGAAAGAACTTTATTGATTTTAGCAACTTTGAAATAAGCTTTAAAAAATTGAAGGGAATTCAAAGAATTTAATAAAATGCCAAAGAATTCAAAGTGAGGTTGATAGAATTTAGGGTCAATTAAGTACAAACTGTTAAATATTCAACAAAAAATCCATGGATTTATGTGAAATTGAGTGAATTTAGAAGAATTCAAGTAAATTACAAAATTTAAGAGAATACCATGAGGAATAAGCCCTGTTTAGCCCTCTTATGATGATTGCCCTCGGTTTTTTAAAGAACAAAATTCTAAGTTCCATCTTTATGAAAAATTGTAGATGTTCAGAAAAATTTACATTTGCTGTCATTGTGAAAAGTTGTAAAGTAGTCTACAACGGGCAAAAACGAAATATTACGCAAGGAAAAAATGCAAACCATTTATATTATTTATTTAAAAATTATTTTCTTGATATTGATGTTAACAGTTCGTGCATTTTACATTTACATAACGTCGTATAATAATGAATGATTAAAAAAAGAGAGCTTAAAATTTGGTACTATAAATTTTCTGAACTGTAGCTTATGAGGATGGCTTTTTCATCGAGTGCCAACTTGTCGGTTTAGTGCAGTGGTTGAGGCCCTTTATCAGAATGTCTAATCGTGTCCGAAATTTGAGGCCGCACGGTTGAATATGTTTGCCTAATTTTTTGCATACCTCATCTAAATAACCATATCTCAAATCAAGCAGAGCCGCTTTTTCAATAAAATGTTTATATTTTGTGTAATAAGCAAAAACTTAAAGAAAAATAGCAGTGACACTCAATGATAGCTGTACATGCATGTCCGCAACCAGCCTGCTCGCCCTCGTCAAACTCCAGTCAGCAGACTCCCCGCAGGGAGATGAATGATCTAGAACGAATTAACCCGGGCATTGTTATGAGATTTCGGCCAGTCAGAAAAACTGATATTATGAAATCATTCATTAATTGAATTTCAATTAACAGAATTAATTAATGCATATAATTACAAGAAATTGAAAAAAAAGACGAATGAAAATTGTTTAATATTTGGAGTAATAATGTGAATCTTTACATTCTATGCATTTATACCGCAGTTTTTTTTAACAAATTCAGACTGAAGACGGTAATTTTTAGACTTTTTCCACATACGTAATCCTTAATCCACAAGTAGAGTGTTTCTAAGTATTTTGTGCATAGGTCTGACTTTTATTAATAATTTATAGTTTATTATTATAAATTGAGTTATTTTCTGCAGAATATGTAGTACTTTATAAAATAAACTTAATTTGGTTAACAATTTTTTTCCCGTGAACCGTACAAAAATATTATTTTCTGCAATTGATGACATAATCAATGTTGCAAATTCCACACATCATGATTTTGTTAATTTTGTCAAAAACATACGTTCCTTCATTTTCAAATTCCTTGGCTTGATCAAAAATAGTGATTTAGTAGTTTTTAGTTTCAGATGCGGTGCCATATTAACTTTGGATTCAATCCCAAAAATATACGCGAGTGACATCGAATATAAAAGATATTAACCTCGAAACAATAACATAAGATTGGTACATACCTTCGATGTTAATTTTGATACCAACATATTAAGTTATACTTCAAATTGCAAAAGCAGGGAAATCCCTCACAGTACAACGATTCCGCGGATAAGAATAAAAAGCGAATTTAGATTTCTAACACCAATCTTTCCAATCATAAAAAACTTTTCTGCTCAGATAAATGTTGTAACGTAACTATTGGCGTTCGTTGCGGTCCGATTTCGAATTCCGCGGTTACAGTCTAATTTCGAAGTCCGCAGTAACAGGTCAGTGGCGCTATCAGCAGACAGATTTAGCGGGAAATTAAAAATTCAGTAACTGTAATTTGTTGTCACCTCTCAGGTTTTAATTGGTTATACTATTTTAAAATACGCCAAAGATAATATTTATTATGGAAAATGAAAAAAGAAGTTCTAAAAACAATTATTTGTTACTTTTAAATAAAAACTCAGAATTATGGGATGATTATGCGAAAATTTGAAAATTATGGAACAATTATAGAATCATGCGTTTTTATGCAATTGAAAAAAGTGTATGTTTTGCATAGAAACTTTGTAAATCACAAATATTTCATGTAATATTTAATTCTGAAACATTTTGCGATTATGCGGTTTTCATAAATTTCGGGTCCCTAGAAATAATCTTTTTCATAACCCTAATTTTACTGTACAAATTATAATTATCTTGGTTTTATGTGCCATCACTGCGCCTTATTGTTCATAAGTATTTTAATTAATTTAAAAACGAAAAAATGTTACTTCACTATCCTGATCAGTTATGTTCTTAAAATATTAGGATGGAAATAAGTTTCTACAGTTTTCTAAAAGTTGTCACAGAAGATGTCATTGTCGTGTTTGGCGAAACAATGGTCCACGATTTTTTAAGGTTATGTGCGAGCTCTAAAGAAGCAGTAGTTGATATTCACTTTATTTTTAAAAAAGCAGTATTTGCGGGAGGTGCTACTGAAACGCATCATTTGATACAAAATAAAGTTTTTTACAACGAATCATCAACGGTGATGAAAAATCGATCGATTATGATAATCCTAGACGAACACATTCATGGAGAATGCCAGGTAAACCCGGTCCATCGGTGTCAAAAAGAAATATGCACGGCTTAAAGATTCTGCTATGTATTTGGTGAGGTCAAAAAGGTGTTGTGTATTACGAAATCCTAAAAACGTCCGAAAGCATCACCGGGGATCGTTAACGACTGCAGCTACTCCATCTTAACCGAGCTCTAAAAGAAAAACGACCGGAGTGGAACGAGAGACAAGAGAAGTTGATTATGTTGCATGACAATGCGAGACGCTTTGTTGCGAAAACTAAAAATACGATGGTGAATAGATAGGTTTAAGTTTCTTATAGAGAAATAGGTGTCCAAAAAGTCTGGAAACATCTAAATAACTGTCCAGATAAAATAGTATTCAAATGTGTCAAGGTAATTCTTGGAGTAACTTTAAACGAGAAATCCAATGGTGACCTTCAATTCGAACTTGACGTTGAAGATAATTTCGAGGTCAACTTTATGTTGTTAAAATGGGAACCCCTATTTTTGCACACATTTAGGCATAAATTTATACGTCAAATTTCCCGCTCTTTCGATTGCCGATGTCAAAAGTAGGAATTCCCATTTAAAAACACAAAGTTGAACTTAAAAGTCCAGTTCAAGGTCGAATTGAAGGTCACTATTCGATTTCTCGTTGAAAGTTACTCTTAGAATGACCTTGGCCTATTTGAATGATATTTTATCTGAACAGTTATCTAGGTGTTTCCAGACTTTTTAGACGGTGATAAACATAAACGTGTAATTTTTCATCAGCTTTTCTTACACTTTCCTCAAATAAATTAAACGTGTATTCATTTTTTTATCTAGAAATCTTTTCCCAATAGTTCAAAAATGTCTCTTCAAAATATCAAATTACACAAGCATATCCGAGGCTTACAATAAGCCTCCAAATATTGCGATATTCACTGATAAGTGAACAAGCATATAAAAAGTCAAATTACTTTATTTATAATTTCATGAACAAAATCAAAGAAGTAAAAATAGGAAGAATTTTACGTGTTAAACTTCATAAGACATACAAATGGCTAGAGGAAGAGATAAAAATATTTTTTTCAAACTAAAAAAACATGGGTAAATTTACATGCCTCAGAGAACAATTTAGTGAACATGCCCGGTGAATTATCTCAAATCTCAT
>NC_046657.1:174197793-174215978 GCF_010883055.1 Belonocnema kinseyi | reverse complement strand
TTCGCATCAGTCATTGCGAAATCAACGTGTCTACCTCTTGCAAACTGTATATGTGCGCAGAGCGCCTCCTCAACCACTACATGAACAAACTAAAAATAAGGAACTGAAAGCAACATTGAGATCAACCGTTGAAAGCAGGCACCTTCTGGGATGATAATGATTTCAGGACAAGGAGGACCAGTAACATACAGGTTTCTGCTGAGACCCAAGATCTGGCTGAAACAGATGCCTCCCTTCGTGAGGATATCTCGGATGAGTCCGATATCTGGACCATAAATTGTTTAGTTTATGGAGCTGCGAGAGCTTTGGCTGATTCAAATCGAAAGCTAAAACCGACGATGAATCAAAACATTGAAAAACGCATGCATCAACTGAACATTAAAATTGGATCGGAAAGACGATATGTTTCCCGTGTTCAGTGTGTGATTGACTACACAGCATCTCGTAGACCGTTTACGAAAAAGGTTCGAAAGTTCGCCCAAGGACTGAGGACCTTCAATCACACACTGAAAAAGTCAAAGCTGCTGACAATCAAGCAGCATATTGTTGAAAAAATACGGGTATTATCTGACGCAAGGAGCAGAATACAGAAGAGGGAGAGATGGATTAGGGAGAATCAAACATTTCTTTCTGACGCATCGCGCCTCTTCAGCGTTCCTCTTGTTTCTGTCAAAAATCCACCCAAGCCTAGCGAGGTGGACCTTTTGGAGAAAGTTATAAAGGACCCCGAAAACAATGAAGTTGAAAGAAGATACTGGTAATATGATCCGCTTCAAGGAGTTTTGCGAATACCTTATAATATCTGTGGAGGAATGTCCATCAATCACTGCTGAAGAGGTGAAAAAAGCACTAAGGGGTTCGAAGAACTTTTCCACTGCAGGACCAGGTGGTATCAAGAACTGCTGGTGAAGGAAGTTTGCTGTTATACACAATCATCGAACCCACATATTCACTTCATATTTAAATTCGTAAAATTACATTTCATATTAACTGGTGTTAGGACGCACTACGCTCCTACCAAAGAAAGGCAGCTTGTCCAACCCAGAGAATTACAGGCCAATAAATTGTTTGAGCGCACTCTTCCGACAGAACCTGCTAATTGACAGGTGCGTCTGCAAAGATGCAGCAGCCCATCAGTGCATCCTGTTAATGGTATGAATTGACAACCGGAAAGCTTTCGATTCAAACTATCATGGACTCACCCATTTTGGAATGCTTGAAAGTTCATCGACACATATTGATAAGCATAGATTGATTCCCTGTTAGAAAACTAGATTTGCGATCTCATCTGGAAATTATTGTGTGACAACGAACGACTTCACCTTCCAGAGAAGTGTCTTTCAAGACAATACCACGAACCCTCTGCTCTCTTGCATCGCACTTCTGCCTCCATCTTTCGCACCACACAATTATCCTTGATACCTCTGCAGTGACATTAAGTATCCTGAGCATAGGGGCACTTACCCCCGCATTCAAAAAGCAACATCAGTGAAAGGGTCTGTCCAAAGCAAATAAAAGTATCTTGTTCGGAATTTTTGGTCTTCAAAACAGTTCAATTGAAGAAGAACGAGCTTAAGGCCCTTGATATGGCCACACGTCAAAAGAGCAAACTTTTGCTTTTCTCAAATCACCAGAGCTTAATTCAGGAACATAGGGTTTTATTTTTGCAAGCCAGGACAGTGTAACTTCCAACTTAGTATACCGCGATCGCATTTTATGTCAAGAAGTTCCTAGCTATAGGTGCAGAGTGTGTCATGCACACGCTTAGTACCTAGAACTTATACAATCTGGGTGCCCCACCCACGTGGGAACTACGTATTTCTACAGACATAATGTGGCCCTAAAAGTGCTTTATTACCATGTATTTTCATTTGATCAACAAATTTCAATGGGATATTTTTGAAGTATACTTGATATCTAGTAACAATTTGTATTAAAATGTCTTAATATATTACAAAAAAAATCTTTGTTTTAGGGATGTTACTTTTTAATTTTCAAATAATCATCGCAAGCCGAGAAATTATTCTTCAAACGTAGGGTAACTTGGACGAAGCAAATTTTTAATGTAATCAGTATTTATACCAATTTGATAAATAACATCTCTAGCGTGTTGTTTTACGATGATAAGACATACCACATAAGTCATATTTTTTGCAATACTTTTAGATAAAACAACTGCTAAAACTTTAAGTTTTGAATGTTGAAAAACCTGTATTTGTATTTTAGTCTGATAACAGAATTTCATTGGGATAGTTTTAAAATATACTTGATATCTAGTAAAAATTTGGATTGAAATTTCCTAATATATAAGAAAAATAATTTACAGCATTTCAAAAGATTTAAATGACGATGTTTGCCTTTATTTTATTGGAATATTTATATTGTACAATAAATTTAAAAAATACTTCATCTTAAAAAATTTTTTAAATTCATCTGCTATATCATCAGAGATTGTACCTTTCCGACAGTAGATCAACCCTCCAAGCCATGAAGGCAGAAAATCTACACAATATCGATCAAGTTAAGAATCTTCAATAACAGAAAATGCTTAACGTCCTAATACGACTAGATGGAAAATAATATTTTTAAATTAAAATTATTTCTTGAAAAAAAGATCTTACTTCATCTCCACTCCATTGGGAATCGAACCACAAAACTTCTGATTTCCGGTCAGGTGCTTTTCCAATTAAGCTATTAGAGGGATCAGAATAAGAACTCTTAATTCAAGAACATAACGCTAATTTTTAGCTAGGTGTTAATGGTACAAGTAATTATTTAAAAAATTTTTTTTAATTTATCTGCTATATCACAATATCGAAATTAAAATTTTTTAAAAATAATTACTTGTACCATTAACACCTAGCTAAAAATTAGCGTGATGTTCTTGAATTAAGAGTTCTTATTCTGATCCCTCTAAGAGCTCAATTGGAAAAGCACCTGACCGGAAATCAGAAGTTTTGTGGTTCGATTCCCAATGGAATGAAGATGAAGTAAGATCTTTTTTTCAAGAAATAATTTTCATTTAAAAATATTATTTTCCTTCTAGTCTTATTAAGACGTTAAGCATTTGCTGTTATTGAAGATTCTTAACTTGATCGATATTGTGTTTATTTTCTGCCTTCACGGTTTGGAGGGCTGATCTACTGTCGGTAAGGTACAATCTCTGATGATATAGCAGATTAATTTAAAAAATTTTTTTTAATAATTACATGTACCATTAACACCTAGCTAAAAATTAGCGTTATGTTCTTGAATTAAGATTTCTTATTCTGATTCCTCTAAGAGCTCAATTGGAAAAGCACCTGACCGGAAATCAGAAGTTTTGTGGTTCGATTCCCAATGGAGTGAAGATGGAGTAGGATCTTTTTTTCAAGAAATAATTTTAATTTAAAAATACTTCATCCCTCGATGCAGTATTTTAAAAAGTAACACATGCTAAAAATAATACATCTGTCCATTGATGTCTATCAAGAAACCTTGCTGTTTGAATGTATTTTGCGCTGGTCAGTGCAAAGTTCATTTGAAATTTGTCAAAAAAGTGAGATTTTAAATTCTATCTACTGAATAAGCGAATTGAACTGAACAAATTTTCCTTTAAAACAGTGATCAAATTTGGAGAAAATTGGAAATGAAATCATATATTCGAATTTGTGTTAAATTTATATTTAAACTTTTAATTGTAGCAGCACCAATTATCAATTTTTTGTCCTCTGAGCATATTTATAATTATAAATTATGCTCAGCCAATATCTTCTTTATTTCGTTGAGTAGGCATTTTAACCTAAGCTGTCAAAGACTGTCTGGCTACTCATAGCGCAAGCGCAGTGTCGCTATTCGTTTCAAGCTTGTAGAATTTGACGTGGCGAGAGCGAACAAAGCGCGCGAAGCTCTCTCCTAGCGATATAACCGAAACGATCCTCGCTAATGAACCCCCACTCGCTCGCGTCGCGAGTGGTGCACCACCGCTGAACGAAGTATTTCAAAGTGCAATCCACTAGATTTAGAAATTAGTCCCGATTTTATCGTTCGTGATAAGTTTATTGAGCCTGTATATGGCTGTATAAAAACTAAAAAAAAATCGTAAATGTCGATCAGACAAAAATACAAATCAAGCATCTTCAACATTTAAAACTTTATTCAGACTTTTGAAGACTCTTTTATCTGAAGCTATTGTGAAAAATATGATTTAGGTGGTATGCTTCTATTCGTAAAAGAAATGCGATGTTATTTATCAAATTTAAATAAATATTTATTATGTTAAAAATATGAATTGCCAAGATACCCTACTTTTGAAAAATAACGTATTGGCTTTTAATGATTATTTCACAAATCAAAAATATCATCCCCTATAACAAACATTATTTTTCTAATAGGTTCAGAAATTGCAAGCCAAATTTTTACTAGATATCAAGTATACTTCGAAACTATACTAATGAAATTTTTCGATCAGACGAAAATACAAACAAAGCAATTTCAACATTTAAAACTTTATTTAGAGTTTCGGCGAATATTTTATCTGAAAGTATTGTAAAAAATATGACTTATATGGTATGCGGAGATTCAAAATAGAATAAGCGATGTTATTAATCAAATTTAAATAAATACAGATTATATTACAAATTTTTACTATTGAAGTTCGATTGCCCAAATGAGAAATTTAGGTTCTTGTTTTTAATTTTTCAATTATTATGTTCAATTTTTACGAAAAAAAATGACTCCTGAACGTATATATCATTGGAATCAGAATTTCAAGAAACATGCAAATTTGTTGAACGTTAGAGAAGTATTTTTGGCAATTTTGGCAACTTCCAAATTTCGCACATAATATAATCAATTAATTATTTAAATTTTAAAAATAAGATTTCTAGCTCATTCTTTTGCGAAACCAGGCACAATCACGCAAGTCATATTCTTCACAATACTTTCGGAGAAAATAGCTTCCGGCGACCTAACAAAATTCAATGTGCCCAGACTTCTTAATCAACTGACAAAAAAAACTTCAAGGTAGTGGGTTACTAGGTTGGTCAAAAAATAACCAAGTTTGCAAAATGCAAATTGCTTTTGGAAATTCTTCTTTATTTCTGAAAAAAAATGTAATCTAAGGGAATGAAATCTTGCACTCCTTCATCGCGTGCATTGGCATCCGATCGTTAGGAC
Organism: Belonocnema kinseyi; assembly: GCF_010883055.1. Classification (NCBI taxonomy): domain Eukaryota; kingdom Metazoa; phylum Arthropoda; class Insecta; order Hymenoptera; family Cynipidae; genus Belonocnema; species Belonocnema kinseyi. The sequence goes on along the minus strand of NC_046657.1, from coordinate 174,210,821 downwards.
GCCTCAATATTTCTTATACGAATTCTTTGGTAGCATATTAACTTTTTTCATGTTTAATAAGTCCTTTTTATTTACTTTTCAATAAAAATCAAAGTAATAAAAATAATAATAATAAGGTCAATTTATATGATACCAAGAATTTCGTATCGAGAAACTAGTCTAGGTACACTGCAAATCTTACTTATTAGATGAAGAAATTAAATTGTGCAAGTCTTTAAAAATTCGTTTGTTTAAGATTACACAGCGCCATTAAATTTATCATCACAAATCAGACTAATATGATCTTAAAATTTTTTTGTAAACCCGAAATCAACGAAGATCAACGAAGATCAACGAAGAATCTTCACATATTTGTGACCATCCACGAAGAAACAGACCTAACTTCCATGACCTCCTATTTTACATAACAATTCGAGGTTTGGAGATAAGGTAATATTATTTTTTTTTTATAAAAGAGCAAGCCAAAAGCTATCGACGATGTAAAAAACTAAAAATATATATATTTTCTAGGTACGTCCCTTTCTTCATCGGCGGTCACATGTTTAGAGCTTAACCTTTGACCTCGAGGAGAAGAGTGCAGGATTTCATTAGATGGGATAATTTTTTCAGTGCATTTTTTTTCTTCATAAAGAAACACAAGTTTCAAAAAGCTCAATGCATTTTTAAAACTCGAGGATTTTTGGACAACCCTATTACAGATCTCCACAGCGTAGGGAAAATTCGGAAAGCATCGATGTTACTCCATCACTACCATGATCCTTGCTTAGCAAGAATCTACGTCAATTCTGTCGTATCGTACCACTATTCTCACTTTTCCGGTTTTCCATAAGTTGTGCAGGCTTGCCCTATTGTACTATATTTTAAAACGTTTTACTTAATCTACAATTACCGTTTTTTAATTTTTGATTTTAAATTAGAGTTAGGGGGAATCAAGTGGGTCAAACGGAACTCGACATGCATATGTATGGATAGGAATGCAAGGATCTCCATAAACGGGCTCTCCTGGTACGTATGATTATAGTATGGCAGAAGGGTGAAAGAGCCTACGAGTGGATATCACAGGCCTGCAAATAATGGGATCATGTTAGTTGTTGGAAACTGGAGGGTCATTTCCGAAGTAATTTTTTACGTAGAATTCGAATCCGGGGTCAGAATTGGCCCATCACGTCAAGATTTTAAGATATTTAAGGTTATGTACCTAACAAATGGTGGTTTTGGCTACTTTTAAGGTTGTGTACAGAAGACGCAACATTTTTTTGGATTTTTTCTTTATTTGTATAATATAGTACTGTTCTTTCTCATTAATTTGAGAGTCGCAGAGTTCAATTATCATTTTTCTTTACCAAGTTACGACAATTTGAAATTACGAGATATGTCCCATTATGTCTTGAGCATTTGCTTTAAATACCACAGGCCAACATGGTTTTGTTGTTGGAAAGTGGAGGATCATTTCGGAAGTAATTTTTTATGTAGAATCCAAATCCGGGGTCAGAATTGGCCCATCACGTCAGAATTTTAAGATATTTGAGATTATATAACCAACAATGGCGTTTTTTGCTACTTTTGAGGTTATGTACAGAAGGCACAACATTTTTTTGGATTTCAACAACCCCAAACAACCCCAAGTACAAATTTTCAAGAGAAAACACTCAGTAGAAAATGTCTGCCTGAAAGTGTTTAAAGCAAATGCTTATACATAATGGGACATATCTCGTAATTTTAAATTGGCGTAACTTGGTAAAGAAGCATGGTAATTGAACTCTGCGACTCTCAAATTAAAGAGAAAGAGCAGAACTATATGATACATAAAAGAAAAATACCAAAAAATGTTGCGTCTTCTGTACATAACTTCAAAAGCAGCCAAAAACGCCATTTTTTGGGTACATAGCCTCAAATATCATAAAATCCTGACGTGATAGGCCAATTCTGACCCCGGATTCGGATTCTATGTAAAAAATTACTTCGGAAATGAACCTCCGCTTTCCAACAACAAAACCATGTTGGCCTGTGTATTCTTTGAGTGTTTGACTCAACGTGGCCACACCCTTAAGCCACGGATGTAGAGTGATCATGCCCGTGGCACTTTGGCACTTACGTATATGAAGGTGCCCTAGCGGCCTTTCAAAGACACCGTGCGACCTCCCCGAATAATTAGTCTTAATATTAAAAGGTGGAACTCTGCAGAAGCGAACTCTCTTATTTTCCTAGATGCACGTAGGATCAAAATAAAACATGCCAAAACAAAACAGAAATAGAAGCAAGAATGTGGAAGGAAGGAGGCACAGGAGGAGAAGCGTTGGGCTCGAACGGGTAAACAAAAAACCTTTCCTCCCAATCTGTCCCTCCGGCTAGTCAAACTTAGGTTGCGACTGTGGCCACAACTCCCCGGGAAGCTGAGGGATTGGCGGTCCCTCGACATGAAGCCATGGAAACGGAAGGGGCCAATGAGTTCCCTAAAAAGAACAAAGGTATCAGCGGTTCCCTGAAAAAAAAACTGAGAAGGCAAGCGCTGAAGGCTAGTAGAGCAGCTGCGAGGGCAAGAACAGCGGCAACTACAACGCGGACAACCAGCACTGAGGCCCAGAAGAGAGGGATTAGCTCAGAGAAGACCCATCGGGGAGATAATGCTACGAACAGACACAAGATAGCCCAGAAGACGGCGAACAAGGAGTCGTCGAGGGCTGGACAAAAAGCTGCCAAGATGACTAACTCCCTGACGGTGGTGGTGGCGGACATGAGCTACCCAGACCCGCTGCTCACTGCGAATCAGTTTAAGCTCTTCAGGGAGGCCACCTGCAGGGCACCCGAAAGAGTGCCACCAGATCAATGGCGAGCCGCTTGTGAGCCTTGCTAGGGCTAACCTGACGCTGGGATATGTTGCGACAGCATGGAGAGGTACGAGAGTACTCTTCATTCCGAAATCAGGCAGAATCTGTTATACTTCACCCAAGGATTTCCCTAGATGGCTCTAGGCAGAACAGTAAACTTAATCAAAAGATGACTGAGACAGATAGGCCTCGTGATTGCACCTTCATGGATATCGAAGGAACTTGCAACTACTTTTTTCGAGGTGATTAGGGCGGCCATGATTGCACATGGTATGACTATTGCATTCGTGGATTGGACCTGCCACATGTTGGCCAACAGGAACCTGACAACGACTAAGGGTGTTACCACTTTATGTGGAACCGTTTACTCGGGAAGTCCACAGGTAGGCGCTTTGTCGCCCCTGCTGCGCTGCTTGGCAGTGAAACTGCTTCATCTGCTCACGAGTAAGGGCTACCACATTATAGGCTATGCGGACAGTATACTGGTTATCATTCTCAGCCGGCACCTGAATCCGCTTTCCGGAGTAATGCAGGAAGCACTGGGGATAGTGGAATCTTGGTACAAGTGGACTGGAGTATCGGTCAATCCGAGTAAGACGCGATTGTATTCACCATACGGTATAAGTGGGAAACCACGAGTACACTGGAAGAAGGAAAACGACAAATCAAAATTAAAGAACGAGTAAAATGTCTTAGAGTCATCCTGGATAAGAAGCTGGTATGGAACAAACACCTGAAAAACAAGTGCAAAATGCTAGTAGCAAATATTGCTCTGCGACTCAGGCTAACCTAGGAAACGGTGATCTGGTGGAGCAGGGTTGATCTGTCCAGTATGAAGTCTGCACTGGAAATAATCAGGAGACTAATTCTAAGAGGGGTCACTGGTGCTTCGTAGTCGACAAAACACGCTGGCATTGGGGACACTGATATGTTTGGAGTACCGCCCTCACGCTATAAAGTCCGTGTCTGTGAAGGCGTGTAGGCCGAACCTGAGCATACTCAAGGAAAAAACGCCCATTCGCTATCTCTTCGACAATAAGTATCTTGTTAGCCTATCCACGAAGGGGAAACAGATTAACAACGAGTAACACCTCTCCGGTAATGAGAACAACTGATTTACAGACGCATCCAGAAACAAGGAGAAGATAGGATTTGGTGTATATCTTAGGAGTGGAAGGGGCTTCATAATTTGGATGGGGACCTACGTCAGTCTAGTTATTTTAATCCGAAAATATGGTCAATATGCCTACAAAATTATAGTTACAGCCACAGGACTATTTCCAAACCAGGCACAGATTTTTTGGATGTATTTGAAAAGTATTCTCTAAAATATTAACATTGTGAAAATAAATAAAGTGAATATTCGAGAATGTGGGTGTTGCCCAAGTGATCTACATGTATATGATGTAAAATCATGAACAAAATAGTCTTAAGGAATAGTTTCAGAAACAGAACGCATCAACAATACTTGTTACTGTCTGTGAATAATGAGGCAAAAGCCAGGCTTTGCCCAATGCCTAATTAGGCATACTGCTCTTATCAGATCACTTGATTGCATTAAAAAATTGCGTCTGTTATATTTAACTGTAACCATCTTAAGCCTGAGACATTAATTATATAATAATAATAATAATAATAATAATAATAATAATATGCAACGAATTATGCGGTTACTTTACCAGTATCGCGAAGTGCCACCCACAATAGGTCTCTCTCAAATGGAGGCCAGGCGACCAATATTCTGGCCGTTCTTATACTGCTCTACACGTTTGACAATTCATCAAAGTCATAATCCTAGATCTTTCGTATCTCGTATATACCTCTATCGAGAAAAAGGGGGTAGAGATTTGCTGAGCTTAGAATGTCACCATCAAAGAACGGTTCTAGCTACAGTCTGCTCAGTTCTTAAAACCACAGATTATCTAATGAGATTCGTACATCAACATGTAAGGACCGAGATAATTTACGTAATTGAATTTTCGGCACCAGCTGATGGTAATATCATGGCAAAGGAGGAAGAAAAAGAGGCGAAATATCAAGGTGCGTTCCGCTAGCACCTTCAACAGCCTTCTCCAGCACCTCCAAGACATACAATTTGACAAAATTAACAGCGCCAGAATTTTTGGCTTTTTTTGGGCTCTTCAAAAATGCAAAAATTAATTTTTTTCAAACAACCCCTATCTTTGAAAAACTACTTACGCACCCGCCTGAATGTAACCTTTATTGAATATTGTGCTATTGTTGGGCTCCCAAAAACACTCACAAACTATTCTCAAAAATAAACCCTAACCCTTAAAAAATCCCAATGAAAAATATATGGAATAAGTACGAGAATAAATATACTATAGGTCTCAGCTAGTTTCGCGTTACTTAAAAATAACAAATTATATAGTCCGGAAAGAACCCACAACACTAACAGCTAGTCCTAACTAAAAATATAGATATTAACCAAAAATAGAAAGAATATAAATCAAAAGTCAATGGTTTTGCGGGGTTCACAAAACACTGCGGAAAAATCTCCAAATGAAAAAGAATCATACTATTCAACCTCGAAAAACTCTAAACTATACCCACTAACCAACAGTAAGAATGAAAAACTTAAATAAAAAACCTCCAAAAATCTTTTTCATATCCTTATCTCCTCAGTAACATTACATTAAACATCAAAAATAATTATCACATACAATATTTCAAGACTCCAATCAATATATATATATTCCTACAGTGACATTACACAACCCCTAGGAACTACACCTATTGCATTTTACGAACCAAGTCTCAGTTGCCTTCAAATGAAATTGCAAAAAAATTTTAAATTAAAATAATTACCACACACAACTCTTCCAGTTTCTATTTGATATACTTAACTTCACAGTAATATACCATGACCCCTAGGAACTACCTCTATCATATTTAATGAATCAAGTATCACCACCCGTCAATTAAAAACGTCAAAAAAATGACAAAAATAATGATTACTACAAGCAGCTCTCTAAGTGTCTATTAGATATATCTATAATTACAGTAATATTTCACAACCCCTGGGAACTACCCGTATCAAATTGAAAGAATCAAGTCTCCGCTGCCTTGAAACATAATCGCCAACAAAATTTGAATTGAAAACAACAACCACACACAACTCTCCAGGTCTCTAGTTGATGTATCTACCGTTACAGTAATATTCCGCAACCACTAGCAGTTACAGAGTATTACTGTGAGGGTGGATATATCTACTAGATACTTGGACAGCCGTTCCTGGTGATTATTTTAAATTTGAAATCTTTTTTAACGTTTAATATTTGAAAGCAGAGACTTGGTTCGTTAAATGTGACAGGGGTAGTTCCTAGAGGTCGTGAAATATTACTGTTCAGATAGATATATTAACTAGTCTTTAAAAGTTGTTTTAGGTGGTTCTATTTAATTTTACATTTTTTGAGCGTATTTAGTTGAAGACAAGATCAGAGAGAAACTGTTGATTTTCTCTGACCCACCTCTCCCTCCGCTCTAGACTTCTCTTAGTGTCAGATAGTAACCGTATTCTCTCAACAATATGCTGCCTGATGGTCAGCAGCTTTGACGCGTACTGTCTTGCCCAGCCTATCTTTATGGCAAGTTGATGCATTCGTCTTTTGGTCTTATGATCAGCCGTTGGTTTTGTTTTACGGTTCGCATCAGCCAAAGCTCTCGCTGCATTATACGCACAATTATTAATAGCCCAGAGGTCGGATTCACCGGAAAAATGTCCACGAAGCTCGTCATCCATTTCAGCCAGATCTTTAGACTGGAGAGAAACCTTGGTGTTGATGTTTCTCCGGGTCGTAAAGCATCGCTCTTCATCTATTGGATGCCTGCCCGCGGTTGGTCTTAGTATCGCCTCTTTCTTTGTTGCCAGCTTGTTCTAGCTGTGGTAGAGTAGGCGTTCCGCTTACATAGTCTCCTTTTCGGAGTAGTTGGGCATGGTTTCGCAGACGTTGCTGCGAAAAGTGCGATAGCTCCGGGTGTTTCTCGAACCACAGAGCGTGCAGCCGTGCCATGTAACCCCGTTCAGGGGCCACACTCGCATTGTAGCACTCTAGCAAGTCATGAGTCAGTCAATTCGTCCACCCAAAGGTCGCGAGATCCAGCCGATCCATCGCAATGAATCCATTTTCATTGGCTTCCCCAGCTCTAGATTGGTCGGCATTGTTGGCCGACCCATTGTCGGGAGCCCTGCGCGTTCTATTGTTTTGAACCGCACTTACTACAACTATGTTTGGTGTTGTCATTGTTTTTCCCACGAGAAGCTAGGGAAAGGGGTTCGTCCATTCTTGTAGAGCCCCGCATGTAAGGATAAGGCTGCGTACTATGAGAGGTCGCCCGGTATCCCAGAGTCACCGTTCTAGACACCTCACCCAGGTGCCATTCAGCTTTCGGCACGGTTTTCACACCTCCGCTTGGGGGTTAATTCCTTCGGGACCACCCCTGGACAATTGTCCGCGATTGCCTATTTATTTTTGTCATCATATTCAGCCGAAACCCTTGGTACAGAGATCCTCTATCCGCAACTCGAGTACGCGTTCGGTGGCTTTGTCATAGGCCCTTCGGTTTTATTCTAGAGGAATCAAAAAATATACACATGTATATCATCTAGTGTTGAAATGTTGTCTGAGGTTATTCTTTATAATTTTTTCGCGTTTTTATTGAAGCCTGCTGAGACTGGGTTTGTTAGATGTAATAGAGGTAGTTCCTAGGGGTTTTGAAATATTACTGTGCCAATGTATTTATGAACTAGAGTGTTTGAAAGTTGTTTGGGTTAGTTATTTTTAATTTGAGGTTGTTCTGGAGGTTTTAGTTGATGAAGGGTAAAACTTAGTTCTGTAAGTGTGATAAAGGCTGTTCTCAATTGTTGTTTCATGTAACTTTGGGGATGAGGATATGAAATAGATTTTTGGGAAACTCTTTGTGGCAATTATTTTTAATTGAAATCTTTATGGATTTTTTAGTTGAATTTTTGAGTGTTTTTGGGAACCCAAAAATAGAACAATATTCGGGAAAGCTTACATTAAGGCTGGGTGCGTAAGTAATTTTTCCAAGATAGGGGTTGTTTTAAAAATAATAACTTTTGCATTTTTGAAGAGTCCAAAAAAGCCCAAAATTCTAACGCTGTTGATTTTATCAATTTTTCAAATTTTAGGTAGTGGAGGTGGTGACGACCAGCACCTTCACCAAAAAGTCTGGTTTTTTGACAGAAATAAGAGAACCCGAAAATCGGCATCGGTACCCAAAAAAAAGGCCAAAATTATGGCACGAAGAAAATATTCAAGTTCTGTTGTGTAGGTGCCAGCGGAACGCACCTGAAAAATCAAGTTCTTCTTTTCGAGCTGAGCAGGCTGTACTAAGGCTACAAAGTCCACTTTATAGTTCTTATAATCGGCTCGTTTGGAGGTATGAATACTTAATTTCTTAAACAAACGCAAAAAAATTCCGGCTTGCCAGCATCAGGCTCAGTCCATCGCGAGCCAGATGCAAAAGGCTGTTATTCTGGGATCACTTTATCTGCTCCGTCAACCGTGTTCCTCCTGGCATTATGCAAAGATTAATGCTCTAAAAAATTATCCACAGATGAAACATTCACCTCTATGGTAAACCATGACTAAGAAGAACGCCAAAACTCATACATGATAATAGAGAGTATTTTAAAGATTTTAAAACGCTTGTCGCTTCCCGAGGAACTTTGGAGCGCTCCTGGAGCCGCCGCTAGAGGCCACAGCATGCGGGATAGTGGTGATGGTGAGCTGCGAGATGGTCAAGTGAATCTCACTAATCAAACAGCTGGCTTGCAAAAACCTCTGCAACAAAACGGTAAGCAGTGGAACACCAACTGTGCCTGCTTAGGATGTTTTTGCTAGCCTTAGCTATTTGCAGTCAACCAACTTGACAGAAATACCGTGGGAGAGCATCAAGGGGGATACAACAAATAAATAAATAATTAGTTACGAATTAAAAACAATATAATACAATACTGGAATGTGTTCACAAAAATTCTCGGGACGTGGTTTCTTTGGGAAATTTTTCTAAAATCTTTGTTTGCGAAATCTTTTTTATTCGTTGAAATCATGGAATTATTTGAAATCTATAATTCGTAAAAAAAACTTCTAAAATGTTATGAAACCTTTTAAAATCTTCCAAATGTTTTAAAACCTTTGAAATCTGGTGAACTGTAACCTTTTAAAAATCTTTGAAACCCTTTACATCTTTTAAAAGTTTAAAAATCTTTGTGAAATTGTTATGAAATATTTAAAATCCGATAAACGAGCCTTTATAAAATGTTCAAAATCCTTTAAAATATTTTAAAATCTTTGAAACATTTTGAAATCTTTATTAATGTTTTGTAATATGGTGTATAGGTACTTAAAAACCGAGTGGTGAAACTCTTGAAAATTCCGTTATATGGCCATGGCTCATTCTAATAGACTTTTTTATTCTAGACGTCGGCAGTGCGCACGTGCCGAAATGTTACGTCATTTCCGTATTTTTCGAACAGTCTTATGTCGAAATGTATGGAAAATATTGTTAATAAAAATAACAACAAAAAATTAATTTGTAAATAACACCGATTTTTAAAGTAGAACATTTTGAAGTCTATTTAAAATAAAAACGGTGAAAAAAGTGCAGAGTGCGGCGACCAAGGCCATTATTTGCATCTGTTGGCACCTGTCATCTTCTAAAAATGCTTAAAATTCGGCGAAACTCACGGAAGATGATGTTCCAGGTGCAAAATCAGTGAACGAATCAGTAGAGGAGAACAGTATTGAGCAGCTGAAACGATGTCCTAAATGTAGAAAACCACCATTAAAAGGAAAAAACGTGATTTAGTGGAAAGGTTAGTTGAGGTTTTGTATGGCAGGTATGCATTTTTTCTTTTGTACAAGATTTGCAGTTCAGAACTTTGTTTGAGTAAATATTTAATATTCATACAAATATGAAATAACACAATATTATATTTTCTACTTCTCTTTCTCAAGTTTAGACAATGAAAAGCCATTTGTTAGTGATTTCCTGGTATAAGGAATGTACTAACAAATTTTCCTTCTTTCATATAAACTGGTTATAAATACATAAATATAATAGTTTTGCGTTCGCAAGTGAAAGTATTAAATAGGTTGTTGTCTTTAAACTCTGATTTATTTACACATTTTTCGTTGTTATTTTTATTTACAATGTTTTCCATACATTTCGACACAAAACTGTTCAAAAAATACGGAAATGACGTAAAACCCTGGCATATTGAAGATTTCAGCTAATAATCTTTATAATTTCTAAGTCAAATATCACAAAAAATGTATACTTTAACATTCTATAGTAACGGAGACGAAATTTTCGAGGTCGCTGAACGCCCATTTATTTTATAAGAATAATTCGCCGCTTCTTACCTCTAATCATTTGAATTTCAATTTATCGTTGCAATTTTTATAATCACACGGATTGCAATTTTCGTTGCTGTTAGTCAGAAGCGTTTGATTCCCATATTTTATTCAATAAGTAAAACAACAGATTTTATCCTACAACCTGCAGATATTCACTTTATTTATTTAATTAAGATCGAAGTACAAAACGATTTTGACACTGGTCAAACGTCAAATATCACTCACGTACCGTTCCATTAGTGAAATCCAACTCCAATTTTTAAGAAATTGTTGAACAAACAAATTGGTCAAAGGAACCTCATAAGTAAATATTCGTGGGAAGGGACTCTGTTTTCTAGTTACGCCAATGAATTGAGGTTCACTGAAATTTTGTTTTTAAAAGGAGGCATCTACTTTATCGACGTTCAAAGTTTCTTTCCTATCCCTATAGTTTTTGGCACAGATTCGAAGCACTGCCCTGGTGTGCTATGTAAGCGTATGTGTATTTTCAATACTCTAAAGTGTCCAGCGACTATCCCGCGTGGTTGCCCCCGTACGGAGCCTACAAGCGCATGAAGATCGCTGACACATTTTCGATTCTTCTCAAAATCAGCTTCGACCCCCAAGGTTGTGCCCCCGTGCGGAGTCCGTTTATCCTTGGTATGGCACCAGCTTTTTCTGAGGGGACCTACAGTTTAAGCTAGGTTCCGAACCACCGAAGCCCCGGTAGAAGTACATAGAAAAATTCCACTAGTACCGGCTCAGGGATCAAACCCCAGACATCCTGCAAGGAAGTCTGACGCGACATCCTCTGAGCCACCGAGGCCTCTAACAGAGATGTTATGTGCCTTTAATTTTTGGCAGATAAATGTGGGAAAAGTGTGAGGAGAGAATATCATAGACTCTTGTTACTTAAATACCCAGAGCTAGCCATGAGAGTAAATGAGCAGAATTTGGCAGGCCAAAAATGCTCAATATCTGTAAACAGATAGCTTTTGGCAATGTTGAAATAGCTACTATCAAAATGGAAGTGGAACAGTAGCTTCCTATTGATGAACTCCCCTTGGAAGATGTGGAAAACGAAAACTTGATTGAAGCTGATGGCATAGGTGCTAGAGATAATGAACATAAAGTACCGGATCCACTAGAACCACATCCGGATATTAATAACGATGATGTAAACAGCGAAATCTCAGAAACCTTTCAGCACATTGAAAGGAATTTTGGTCATGCTTTACTAGACTTCATATATGTAGAACCAACACAAAGGCATTTCTACCCGAGATGAACATCGCAAATGATCTGCGTACATTAATAGAACACCTCAACAGCAAGGTTTTACCTACGCATTTGAACATAACACAAACTGAGTTAGAAGTTAAAACTCTTGTATACTGTGCAGCTGTGGCAACCGTTAGAATGTTGGGCCACAGAACTAGGCCTACAAATACATATTTTTCCCAGCAAAGGATCGAGATCCACCATGGAAGATTAATTTGGATATGGAAGTCAGCAAAGTAAGACGCAAATGGGGTCGATTAACTCAATATGAAAAAGGAAACAGAACTAGAAATCCACCCTCAGCATATCCCCACTTTAACACCATCCATATTGGATGCTATTATAGATTCCCAACGGCAGAAACTTGATGTTCTTATTGTTAGGCTGCCTCGGTCCAAAAAAGCAGTGCACGAAAGCAACAAAATCAAATCTTTCATACAGAGGAAAGAAGGTTCTATCCTGAAGTAAGTGTAAAGCAAATAACCAGTAAGACACCGAACAGGGTTGCTACCAGGGTTTGATTACAAAATGTTGATAATTAAGAAAAAAGTTTTCTGGCGAAAAACTATAGGGATAGGAAAGAAACTTTGAACGTCGATAAAGTAGATGCCTCCATTTAAAAACAAAATTTCAGTCAACCTCAATTCAATGGCGTAACTAGAAAATAGAGTCCCTTTCCACGAATATTTATTTATGAGGTTCCTTTCATCAATTTGTTTGTTCTTATAAGTAAGCAATCACCTCACTTAAAAAATTATTGGAAATCTCCCCTTTATTAGTATTTCCTTTTGATTTCATTGAAAAAAATAAAACTTATCGGTTATGTGCCCCAGTTCGTTTTGAGGTTATGTCAGTGATTAAGAGTTTTTTAAATTCATTTTTAGACGTTATTTCAGGCCTCAGAAATAACGAAAGTATTTAAAATAATAAAAATATGGTACAGATTGTGCAAATGGTTATCCCGCGATGAATTTCATGGACTACACGCTGGATCGTTCGCGAAGAGCAATGTGGAAACTACCCTTTGCTAAAAACACCAATGTCAAAGAAGCCGGCGGTTATGTACCTGAAAATTTCTATAATCTAAGAGAACTTCCTCCAACCGGAACACTGGATTACAGCTGGGCTAGGGTAAGACTGATTGTTGTATTAGTGTACAGGCCTCAGATTCCCTATACTATTGACAAGATTTCACACTTTTTAAAAGAAGTTACACCATTTTAATATGGACTATTTGGAAAAATATCACATAAAGTATACTAGGCTTCCGTTTCCGGTACCGATCGCGAAAGAACTCTTTTTGTCAAGTGGTGTATTTTTGGCTTTGGTGGAGGAAATAAGGGTGAGTGGATGCAGAAAAGGCAGAAAGTGCGGAGATCGAGTGTAAAGGAAGAAGGGTGAGTGAAGGCAAAGGTGTGAAGGGTGAAAGTTTGTGGTTTGAAGTGAAAATTTGGAGCGTGTGAAGTTTTTGAGGTTAGGAGTGAAAAAATAGTTGCTTGGTCAGGGGGGCAAGAGGTAGGAAATAAAGGCGGGA
>NC_046657.1:174182655-174197693 GCF_010883055.1 Belonocnema kinseyi | reverse complement strand
GCGGTGATGAAAGTGCCGAGAAGTCGACCCGGGTGGGGAGGGTAGCGAATTCAGGTACGGGCAAGCAACGGGGAAGGCCCTCAAATTTATAGCGCCTTAACAAACTAGGCAACGCGGGTTCGAACAAAAGTCTGGACGAATGACAAAAAAAGGTAAGCTAAAGAGCATTGAGAATAGACACAAAGAGGTTGACGAACAGAGATCTAGAGAAATAAAGCAGTTGGAAGAGCGGGTATCCAGTCTAGAAATTAGGAATGAGCATATCGGGGAAAAAACAGAAAATGAGGAAATAGTTCAAGGGAATGAAAAGAACGTCCGAAGTGAGAATGAAAGATTGAAGAAAAAACTCAGTGAGATCGAAAGAAGATTAGAAGGGGAAGAAAGGGCAAAGAGGAAAAATAACACAGTAGTCAAGAGATTAAAGGTGGAGAGTGAAACAGGAGAAGTGGAAAAAACAAATCTTTTTCGAGATATTAGAGTGCAGGTAAGGGTAGAAGGAGTCAAGAAGAACAAAAGGATTAATTTTATACCAGAGAAGACGAATTTTCAAGAAAATACATACGTTTTAAACTTCTAAACCATATATGTACAGGGTGGCTGCTGGACCTATAAATGACAGTGAATTTATTTTTTTACTGAGAATTTTACAAATAGTTAGAAGAAAAATATATTCAAGTTCTATTTCCAAACTTTTCAAAATTATTAGTTGAATTGTTACATTTTTCAATTATGACATTAAGTTTGCAATACGTAATTCGAAAATCTTGCACTTCTAATGTTTGAGAAAACCCGTTGTTAGTTTATCAATTTCAAATGTAAATATTTTTAAAATAAAACAATAATTGATTTGTGACAATGATTCTAAATCTTTTTAAAATTAGGAATTTCCAGATTTTACCGTTAAAAATTAAACCTATTTATTTCGAAAGTCTTAGTCATTACAAAAATGGAAACATCCGATTGAAATTTTACAAACTAATTTTAACTTAAACATAACTTCATAATAATTTATTTGTAATTAAAGGCTTTTAGTAAATTTAAAACATTTTTTCAGCTTAGAACATTTAATTTTCAATCGATTCAATTTTTAATTTTTTAATTGAGAACAAAAAATAATTGTTTAATATTGAGCAATGTTTGAGTATTTATTTATGACGAATGAATTAAAACCATGTATTAAAAATTAAACAATTTGAAATTGAACTTTTTAAGAAAGAAAGCCTTAAATCGTTAAAATTTCTAAGAGCATTTAAATTTTACACGTTTCAATTTTGATTTTTTTTTTAATGTTTAATTTTTAAGTGAAAGTGTTAATTTTTCGTGCTTAAATAGCTATTGAACACTTATTATTAGTAGAAAAAATTGAGTAATTTCAAGAGGTATTTAGAAGTTTTGAGGAGATTCAAAGCTAATTAAAAACAAATTGTATATTTTTGCAGATTTATAAAAAAAATTATAAACTTTTTAAGAATTGTGAAAGGCTTTAAAAGAATAAAAACATTTTCATAAGATTCCTAGAAAAATTGGAAACAATTTTTCATTTTGGAATGATATTTTTAAAAATTATTCAAAAAGAATTAAAAAGATTTTCAACATTTTTAAAAATAAATCTGAAAGGTTTTAAGATCTTTTTTTTCAATTTGCGGGATTTTCTTTAAATTAAAAAAACTCTGTTTATTTCAAAAGATATTTAGAAGTTCTAAACAAATCTGAAAAATAATTATAACGTTGAATAAATTTAAAATAACTGATAGATTTGTCAATATTTTGAAAGAAAATTTTAAAGCAATGAAATCGAGGCGTCCTAACGGTAGAGTGCCAACGCACGCGACACGACGTGACGGTACTTAACTAAAAATAAAAGCAATAAAAATCTAACCGAAAAGTTACCGCTAGAAAGTCTTGCTCGCGTAATTGAGCAAATCAGACTAGAAGTTGGCCAAAACTAAAAGGTGCTCACTCGCTTCATCAAATCATGAAAGTGCTATCTCGGGCGAGCAAAGCATGAAGTTTGCCACTTCTCGCGTTTAGATTATAATCATGCTTGACTCGCTCGAGATAGCACTTTAATGTTTTGATGGAGCGAGCGAGCATCTTCTAGTTTTGGCCAACTTCTAGCTCCATCTTGTTCAATTCTGCGATCTAAAACTTTCTAGTTCTTTACTTCTTCGTTAGCTTTTTATTGTTTATATTTTTGGTTAAGTATCATCTAGTCGATCGCGTGCATTGGCATCCTATCGTTAGGACACCTCGAAATACAAAATTTTTGAATAAAAAAAATTTTTAATCTTCAATTTCAAAAGAGTAAAATTCAAGAGTTCCATTCTGAGTGCTTTAATTTGTAGATTATTTTCTATTACTGAAAATGTAAAAAGTTTAGCTTGTGAGTTTGAATTTTTTTATTTCATTGAGGGTGAAAAATGTTTGCGAACCGAAAAAAACGCGGGAAGTGACCGGGAATTTTTTCCAGTTGAATATTCGTAATTTTAGTTGAAAATGCAGCTGCTTGGTTGAAAATTAATTTATAAAGTGAAAATTTAGCTGCCATATTTTTAGTTGAACATTTGATTTTTGTTAGTTTAAAATTATACGATTCAACTGATAATTTATCTTTATTTATCAAAAACTCGACTATTTCATTAGAAATTCACGAATTTTGTTAAAAAATCGATATTTTTGTAGAAAATCTTTTTCTTTGAAAGTTAATCTCTTTGTTAAAAAAATCGTCATTTGTTTATAAATTAAGTATTCTATCCAAATATTTATCATTTCAGTAAAAAAACATCTTTCAGTTTGGAAATGAAATTACATGGTTGGAAATTAAGCTCTTTTTTAAAAATTATTTTTATTTATTCAAGATTTATCATTTTAATTACAAATTAATTTATTGTGTTGAAAAATCGCTATTCAATTGAAAACTTGTTTTTTCTTTAAATGGAAAGAAGTTTTTTGCCGAAACTGGAACTATTTTTTTGAAATTTTGTTTCTTTTTTTATTAAACTTTTTTTTAACTGAGAAGGTAACTTTTATTCCAGTTGAATATTCCATCATTTTAATTAAAAATTTATCTTTTTGCTTGAACATTTATTTTTTTGCAACAAATATAATTATTCAATTTTTGGTTGACAGTTTATTGTTTTGCCACATTTTGCCACGGAAGGGCCAGCTGTGCTATTGAATTTCAACTATCTCAAGGCGGTTGCATTCCCGATAAAATGAATCGCCCCGATTCTACCAGGCCTACTTGCTGTCAATTTATAGGGAATTATCAGTGTTGAGAAGTAAAGAATTACAGACAAGGGCAGATCGGGACAGTTTTTCTAAGGGCCTTTCTGGGAGCAGAAAGATTGAAAAAGATAGAAGTTGAGGTATAGGAAGAGATAGAACTATTCTATCTCTTTAGATGAGTCAATTAGCTTTTTAAAAGGCTATATTTTCTATTCATAATTTCAATAAGTAACAAAACAACACAGAAAAAAATAGCAAAATTAATTAATTTTCAACTAAAATTATAAATCTTCAACTGGAATAGCTGAATTTTAAACAATGAAATTGAGTTTTTTTATAAAACAATCAATCTACAACTTAAACAGTTGAATTTTCAACAACATATTTGATCTTTACTAAAAACAATAAATTATCAATAAAAAATTGAATAATTGTATTTATAGCTAAAAAATAAATGGTCAAGCAAAGAGATGAATTTATAATCAAAATTATGGAATATTCAACTAGAATAATAGTTACCTTCTCAGTTAAAAAAAATTTCAAAAAAAAAGTTTCGGTTTCGGCAAAAAAAATGTCTTTCCATTTAAAGAAAAAAGAAGTTTTCAGTTGAATAGCGATTTTTTAACATAAGAAATTAATTTATAATTAAAATGATAAATCTTGAAGAAATAAAAATAATTTTTAACAAAAGAGCTTAATTTTCTACCATGTAATTTCATTTCCAACCTGAAAGATAATTTGTAAACTAAAAAAAGAATTTTTCAACAAAGTGATTAACTTTCAAAGAAACAGATGATTTTCTACAAAAATATCGATTTTTTAACAAAATGCGTGATATTCTAATTAAATAGTGGAGTTTGTAATATACAAAGACAAATTCTGAGTCAAATAGTGGAATTTTGAACTGCCAAAGATCAAATTTTGAACTAAAAATATGACAGCTGAATTTTCACTTTATAAATTAATTTTCAACCAAGCAGCTGCATTTTCAAGTAACATTAGGAATCTTCAACTGGAAAAAAATTCCCGGCCACTTCCCGGGTTTTTTTCGGTTCGCAAACATATTTCACGCTTAATAAAATGAAAAAATTCAAACTCGTAAGATAAACTTTCTACATTTTCAGTAATAGAAAATAATCTACAAATTAAAGCACTCCGAATAGAACTCTTGAATTTTAAACTTTTAAAAATAAAGATTAAAAGTTTTTTTATTCAAAAATGTTGTATTTAATAGCTTAATAATGTATACGTAAAAATTAAAGGTACTAACACATTTCAATTAAATATTTAGATAAACTGCAAAAATTTAGAAATGTTTTAAATGAATAAGCTAAAAGATTCAGATTTAATTCTAAAACTATAAATCCACGTTACAATTTTGAATATTCTAGATTAAAGAATAAATGAACCTTAAAATTTTCACAATTGTATTATTTTGAACAATTTTTTGCTAGCAACGTTAGAAATTGAAAAATTAAATTCTTTTAAACTAAAAATATCTTTGAAAAGCTTTAAAACTTTCTTTCAAAATGTTGACAAACCTATCAGTTTGTTTTAAATTTATTCAACGTTACAATTATTTTTGAAAATTGTTAAGGACTTCTAAATATCTTTTGAAATAAACAGAGTTTCTTTTTTTTCAAGAAAATCCCGCAAACTGAAAAAAATGTCTTAAAACCTTTCAGATTTATTTTTAAAAATGTTGGAAATCTTTTAAACTCTTTTTGAATATTTTTTAAAAATAACATTCCAAAATGAAAAATTGTTTCCAATTTTTCTAGGAATCTTATGAAAATGTTTTTATTCTTTTGAAGCCTTTCACAAATCTTCAAAAGTTTCTAACTTTTTTATAAATCTTCAAAAATCTACAATTTGTTTTAAATTATGATGTGGCTATTTGCACCGAAATTGGTACGAACAGCAGAATCTTGTCGGTACAAACTTTGTTTGAATTATGTGAAATTTTTTAAAGTTTTTAATTAGCTTTGAATCTCCTTAAAACTTCTAAATACCTCTTAAAATTACTCAATTTTTTTTTACTAATAATAAGTGTTCATTTGCTATTTAAGCACTAAAAATTAACAATTTCGCTTTAAAATTAAACATTAAAAAAAAATAACAATCAAAATTGAAACGTGTGAAATTTAAAAGCTCTTCGAAATTTTAACGATTTAAGGCTTTCTTTCTCAAACAGTTCAGTTTGAAATTGTTTAATTTTTAACACTTGGTTTTAATTCATTCGTCATAAATAAATTCTCAAATATTGCTAAATATTAAATAATTATTTTTTGTTCTAAATTTTAAAATTTTAAATTGCATGGATTGAAATATAAATATTCTAGGCTGAAAGAATATTTTAAATTTATTAAAAGCCTTTAATTACAAATAAATTATTATGAAGTTATGTTTAAGTTAAAATTAGTTTGTAAAATTTCAATAGGATGTCTACATTTTTTTTAATGACTAAGACTTTCAAAATAAATAGGTTTAATTTTGAACGCTAAAATCTAGAAATTCATAAATTTGAACGGATTTAGAATCGTTTTGACAAATCAATTATTGTTCAATTATTATTTTTAAAGTAAAAGATTTTCGAATAACGCATTGTAAACTGAATGATGTCAGAATTGAAAAATATAACAATTCAATTAATAATGTTTAAAATTTTAGAAATTGAACTTGGGCAGATTAGCGGTTAATTGTAAAAAAATAGTGTTAGTGTGATATTTTTCCAAATAGTGCTAAATTAGTTTCATTTTTTTAAACTGTGAAATAGTGTAAATACTTCTGGTAGGTCTGATGCCTGTATAAAAACAATCAATCTTACTCTAAACCAGCTGTAATCCATGGGGACGATTGGAGGGGGAACTTTTTTTTGTATAATACTTGCTTTTCTACCTGCAAGTTGAACTATTCTAGTTTTGGTATGTAAATTTAATTATCTTTTATCTAAAAATTTAATTCTTCTATTTTTGGTTCAAGTATCATTTTTTTGTGGAAAAACAAACTATTTTCTTAAAAATTTGTTTTTTTCGTGTTTAAACATTTATTTTTCTAACATTTAAACTATTATAATTTTTGTTGTGAATTAATATTTTTAGATGAAAATTCATATACTTTGTTGAAAACGAGTCTTTTTGGTAGAAAATTAATCTTTTAGGTGGAAAATTCAACTATCTATTTTGTTGAAAATTCATATTTTGGTTGAAGGCTCATAATTTTAATTAAAAATTCATTGCTTAAAGGTTTCAAATTTATTGTTTGGATTTCAAACACTAAGTAAAAAATGTTTAAAATATATTTAGAAACAAATTTTTTTCGCATTAATATTACTAATCTTCTAGGTGTATGGTTGGTTTTATACATAGAAAACTTTAGAAATTGGGATATTGTAGCAAGCCTGAATAAAGCGTTGTTTAATGATATACTTGTCAGGGAAAAATGTTGACAAATAAAATGAGACATTGAATATGGAAAAATGATATAATACTCTTTTTAGTAATTTATTTTCCTTTTATTCATATTTATCTTTTTGTTCTGTAGTTGCTTCCTTAATAGGAATATATAGTTAGCTATACATTTTGCTATTTGTTTGAAAATTCAATAATTTTGTTAAAAAGTTATTCTTTTTGGACGAAAATTTAACTATTCCCAGTAGGCAAAAAAATTAAGGATGTCCTAGAGACGTCTTTGGGACATCCCTAAGACCTCTTTTCTAACATGTCTTTTGTACATCTCAGGGATGCTCTTAAAACGTCTAATGCCAGTAGGAAAAATTTCCCGAGATCGTCTATGTCTTTAAGATGTCCTCAGGTCATCTTTAGGACATTGGACGTCTTAGAGACGTTGATTGGACTGACATAAGACATCCTAAAACGTCCCAAGCACGTTCTTGGGATTTTCATAGTTTTGTGCCCACTGGGTTGTTCGAAAATATGTCTTTGCGGTTAAAAAATTGATGTCTTAGTAGAAATCGCATCTTTCTTACATAAAAATGCAACTGATTGGTTACAAATTCAACAATATTGTTTAAAAGTCGCCCTTTTTGGTTCAAACTTTAACTGTTTTGTTTAAAATTCGTCTTTTTAGGTAGAAAAATTCAGTATTTCGTAAAAAATTTACTACTTATTTCCCCTCTATAAGAAAAGGGCTACGTCGTTCTTGTAACCGGCCAATTACTGGTAATAAACCGTAGGTTATCACCCATACTCTTGAGTCCACAGGATTACGTACGTCAGAAAATAGCTGCAGGTAATGAGATCTTGGGATTGAGCCAAACGGATGTCTGTCGATCTCCTGTAGTTAAGGATATTCTAATCAACCATACATTTTTGCATGCGTATGAGTTAATACGGTATTGCATAATAATAAAATTAAGATTATAGCAGTACTGTCAGCCTATTGACACAGCAGCAGTTTTTACTAAAAGATACCAAATATTTGCACGTGCGGTACAAGTGATCCGTTCAAATTTTAGATAATGTTAAAATTAAAATGAAACAATTTTGTTCACATTAGGGGGGGGGGAGAACTCTCAAAATCCCCCTTGCATTCACCCCTGCTTTTTTTAAAATGCCGCACTGTAACGGGCTATATATCACGTCTCAAGGTCATTTTAGTCAATCATAATATTTTCATCATTTTAATTGAAAAAGTATTAAATAATAAGTAAGCTGAGAGTAAATTAACGCCATGTTACGTCATAAGAATATTTTCATCTGCAATATTGCTTACATGCATATTGGTTCTCAAAGTATTTAAAATTACAAAAAAAGAAAAGTATATGTGTGACTTCTATACAAGAATTGCACATTTTTTTGACTGTTAGATTGTAATTAACAAATTTTGAGGTTAGATTTAATTTTTTTTTAATCAAAACAAAAATAGCAGTTTTCCATTTTTGTAAAATATTATAATCCTTCTTTTTACCCGATTTATTTCCAGGGGACCTAAGCAAAGTTGCGCCTCAGGGCCTCGAGTGGACCTCATCCTGCACTGAAAGATCATAAGATCATTCCTCCTAGTGAATAGCTGACCATAAGATTGCATCAGCAGAGCATCGGTCGATCACGCTCCATATTATAATATTATATTATTATTTTATAAAAAAATTTTCTCCTCTCAACTCTGTGCATGGCCACACACTATCATTTTATATTTATTTACAATTTCCAAATTATTTCCTATTTATTTCAAGTTTATTTTTTCTATGTGGACAAAAAAAATTATAAGTGGAGCCTGGTTTAGTTGTGTAATTCGCGCAGAGCATGCCCTTAATTCTTACAGTTTACCTGATATTTGCCTTTCATTAAGTTTTCTTTTTTAATTTTCAAACAAAAAATTCGTTAGAAAATACTAAATTAATAAGACTTTGAAATAGAGACCATTAAAAAAGTTCCAGTCATTTTTTTCAATATTACATGACTTTTCCAGGTTTATCCGTATTTTTTTAATTCCATGACTTTTTGAGGTTTATTAAACACTTTTTTTTAATTCCATGACTTTTCTAGGTCTTCCAGGTTTTCGAGATCTTGTATCATGACTAACGACTGGTCGAGTGTTTGAGGAAAAATGAACAGATGCAATTTGGACAGTGCGTGGTTTAAACTGGAGAAAGCAAGTGCAAGCAACAGCCTTAAAATGCAGCTGACAAACATCACACCTCTAGATGTTTCAGCGGTCTTCAAAACGGCAAATTACTGGAAAGCTCCAGGTCCAGACATGGTGTACAACTTCTGGTACAAACAAGTACCTGACGAATGTGCATTTTGCGTTGGCAAGGTGTTCGAAGATGACATCGAGACAATAGCTGCGGGCAAGTCATATAAATATCTAGGTATTCCTGAATCTAAGGGTATCCAGCATACGTTGTAGATGTAAAAAAACGGTGTAAGTCACGAGTTATACAGTTGTGAGACTATTTTAACAGCAAACGATATGACGCGCTTTACAGCACCATCTTTAGGGTATCCAGCACCATCTTTAGGGTATCCAGCACCATCTGAAAGTATCTGTAGGGTATTAGCAGCAGCTTAGAAGGCAATTTTATTGAACACCTGTTGCATTGTAAGAAACTTTCTCGACTATCAGGAAGCAAGCGACTAAAAACATGTGTATTAGCGGATAGTAGTTCTAATCAAGCATCCAGATGTGACTATTGTCACCTCCAATACTCATGGCCGCTGCTTGAGTATGGCAGCGGTAAGGGACAGCTCCAAACTACACCATGCTCGTAACTATATACCTACAACATCATCGCAGGAGGTTTCAAGCATCGCATTAAATTAACTTATAACGTCCTTATATCATCAGTCACTTGACTTAATCTATGGCTATGATGTAAAACCGGGTTCACCCAAGTAGATGTTTGAAAAACAAAATAATAGGGGGAGTCGGGTAATACCGGCCGCTTTAACCTTTTTAATAATAATGTAGCAGGTATCGATGAAAATAGCAATATGAAACGTCAATAATAATTATATTGCTTTTACTAACACCTCGACAGCAAATATTCAGAGAATAGTCATATTAGATAGGAAAATAAAGGAATGACTTGAGGAACAAAGAAAGTTATTCAAAAAGAATGTCGGGTACTTCAAAATGAGTAGTATTTAAAAGTTACACAAAAACTGCAATAAATAAGAATGTAATTGAAATTGTTAAACCAAAATTACAAGTCACATATTTCGTGAGCAAATTTATTTATTCTAATGAAAACTAATACAAGGTGTTTCGTAGTTTCATGACATTTGTTAATAAGGTCAGATTCTCTTTCAAAAAATGCACCTGTTTTCTAGAGACCAAATATATAGATCGGATATTTTTTTAAGCTAATGAAAAATAAGTCTATTTTTTAAATTATGCTTCGGAAGAATATTGAAAGTTCATGGGACCAACGAAAGGCAACCCCAGTTGAAGATGCGGCTCAACCGCTCAAATGCACGTTGAACCTGACCTGTTCCAAAAAATTTGACACTTCTCATTTTGGACAATTGACTCTATCTTCCCCTGAGCGTTCATCACGCATTGTGTCTGTAGATATACGTCGTTTCCGCGTGAGTGGGACACCTGGATAGCATGGGTTCTAGATACTCAGCGTGTGAAAGATACGCTCTGTACCTATCAATGGGAACTTTTTGACGTAAAATTCGGTTATGATATGTAATGGTGGAAATGAGACCATCCGGACAAGCGAAAATGAAACTCTTTGTGCCTTACATAAGTCAGGAAGATCTGAGGAAAGCAAAAGTTAGCTCCTTCGACAAGGGCTGTTTTTGTACATTTCTGTAAAAGTTTCTCTGCATTTTCTTGACAAGCAGCTTTAGGAATTTTACAAACCTTGACTTCTGTACTTGAGCTTTTATAAGTAAAATATCTAGATGGAGTAAAGCACTTCGCTCACTTCTAATGTTAAGATTTAGGCCACGGGACTCAGCTACCTGCTCCGCGACTTTGGAAATGAACGTTTCTTTGCCAATCATAGTGTTTTCTGACCATTTTTAGGAGAGAATCTCTTTAATTTGTAACTACGTAAGCTGTACCCACGGAACAACCCCAAGCTAGTAGCATAGCACCGGGACGGCAGTGCATGTTAGTCACAGATACCCTGTTCAACGCCGACAGATTGACAGACCAAATCTGTCGAAGGAGACTCTTGTATCTGCTTTGGGGTGACTCCTTTACTGATGTTATTTCCTTAATGCGGCTCTCAGGCACGTCTAGGTACGTATAGGTCTCTCCAATGCCAAGTTGTCTTATAACACTCATATCCACAAACTGGTGCTTGGGTACGAGAGGTAGTGACAGAAGTGTAATGCAAAATAACAGAGGGCTCATGGTGTCGCCCTGAAAGACGCCCCTCTGGAAGGTAGCGCTGTTCGCTTTTACACGATAATTTCCGGATAAGATAGTGAATCTGGTTTTCCAAAGAGCATCAATCTCTGTATGGATCTCATAATGTGTGGATGAATCTTCAAGCTTTCTAACAGACAGATAAGTCTATAAGAGGTTGAAATAAAAGCTTTCCGGTAGTTAATCCAGGCCATCGAAGGGCTGCGCTGGTGGACTGCTATGCCTGTGCAGGCGCGCCTGTCAATTCGCGGGTTCTCCCGCCAATTGAACCACTCCAAATGAATGGTGAACTGCCGGGACGAAAAGCATGTTCCTTGCAGATACTTTATTCCTCACCGACAGTTCGGAGGACCAAATCTATCGAATAAGACGTTTGTATCTGCATCGGAGAGCATTATCTATAGATGTTACGCCCTGAATGCGGCTTCGTGGCACGCCCAGGTATGTATAGTTCTCTCCAATGCAAAGGTGTCGAATAGCGCTTCTGTCGAAGAGCTCAGGGTCTTCGAGGATATCATTAGTGCTGGTCGATTTTGACATTCAAAACGTCATAAACTAAGCTTAGATATATGGTAAAAAGACCGTGTTGACACA
This sequence comes from Belonocnema kinseyi, assembly GCF_010883055.1. Taxonomy (NCBI): domain Eukaryota; kingdom Metazoa; phylum Arthropoda; class Insecta; order Hymenoptera; family Cynipidae; genus Belonocnema; species Belonocnema kinseyi. Next base: position 174,186,020 of record NC_046657.1, on the reverse strand, counting down.
TAAGTGATTTTATTTTGGCGTCATATACTTTTGGTTGTGTGAAAACATTTGATTTTATAACAAATGATCGTTATTTGCGGGAAGTGTTGATTTTCTTCTTCCATTCGAAGAAAATGGCAGCTGGAGCGGATAGAGAGCACCAAAAAGTTTGCGAAGATGCTGCTCTAAGTGAAACAACGTACCGTCCGCGTGAAGAAATGCTAAAAACGGTCAATACGGTTTTTTTAACATATGTCTAAGCTTGGTTTATGACGTTTTAAATGTCAAAATCGATCAGCACTTACTGCTGGAGCCATTTATTGGCAAACAGAGGGAACTTAGTTGCGCACCTAATAGATCCATGTAAAATACAACAAAGATCTTTCGAATCCAAAAGAGTGCGTTACAATAAGAACAAATAACTGTTCTTTTTTCGAAAGTCAGTGATATGCAAAACTATATATAAAAGCCACGCCACCTAGGGACTATTTAATCAACAGCTAGCAATTCTACTGATTCATCAGTGGAAAGTCTACTACTTTTTCACGAGCAGTTAGGGAAAAGGGTTCGCCCATTCTTGTACAGCCCCGCATGCACGGATAAGACTGCATAATCAACTTTCCCACAAATCTTGATCAGGTCCTACCAGACCTAGAGGGTTATCCTTCGCCCACAGATCTATCCACCTTGGAGAAAGAAGAGTTTATGCCCCCCGAAATGTTGCGGGACCTAGACATCGATCTTCCGCCCGAGGAGACATCCCCGTCATCTTCCAAATTGCAGAGCCTATCTGCGGGAACTGCAGATATTCATCCCTTAGGGGAAGAGGACCTACTGGCGCTGCGTACTTCACCAATCGAGTTTTCTCCGCCTAAACCTATCGAGCTGTCACCACCCAAGCTGGTTTATTTCCTCTCAGCCATAGCAAAGCCCACTCCTAGGACCACTATAAGGGAAAACTCTAGCCTTCCGCCCACGAATGCAGCAAACACTAAGGAGCGGATAAATGAGCCCAGGATGAGCTCGATATTTTGTGTCCTATTAGAAAATGTCTTCAACATAATTTGTAAATCTTGTTACAATCTACTAAAAATAACGCACGCTTTAAATTTCCAGATATCTTCAAAACAGAAATTGCATATTTTTTTAAATGATCCAACTTTTTGAATTTTTTGTCAAATTAACAAATTTCATGAAAATAGTTTCGAAATACATATAAGTTATATCTGGTAGACTTTTGTACAGATTTTTTTGAAAAATTTGAAAAAGCATATAACTTTTAATTTGTATCGAAATTAAAAGTGTCATTAATATATTTGCAAGTATTTTTGTCGCGTACCAGAAAATTTGACAACAATTTCTAAAACTCATTAAAAAGTTTTACAAATTTTGAAAAAGCCTAAACTTTTGTATTTAGGTCTAAATGAAAAATGTTATTGAAATAGTTTAGAAATATATTTTATTTCTATTAAAGAATTTAAATGAAATTTCCTAATCTATCAAAAAAGTATTTTTTTATTTTTCTGAACCTTTTAAAAACATTCAAAAGTATATAACTTTTCTAATTTTCATCAAAATTAAAAATTTCAGTTACATAATTGTCAAGTCTTCTACCCATCTATATGAAATTTTCACAAAAATTTCTAGAATTTGAAGGGGAAAAAAATTCAAATTTTGATAATGGTCTAAATTTTTTAATTGTTGTTGGAAATATCTGGTTAACAAAGTTAACCTTTATTCTGGGACCCTTAAGAATTGCATCGGAGGCTTACTCGATTGGACAAATCCTTTTAAAGTTAGCGTGGCTACAACATTCAGGTAACCATAGATATAGGCATACAAAGACACCAACAAAATTTTATGATTTTCGGACTCTGTGAGTGCCGTAACGTAAAGATCCGCTAAAAACTAGAGATCGAAAATTTGAAAGATTACATTACACTCTCATGAATGAGAATGTAAAAATTGAATAGTTTGGACGTTCGTCATAGTTTAGAGAAATATTTCAATTGTCATTTCTTTTTTAATATCTTCAGCAAATAACAAAAATGCTTCACCTCGAGTACATTGTTGCTAAATCTTGTCCATGTTTACGCTGTTTTAAAGAATAAAAGCGTAAAAAAATTAAGGGGGCTTGCACTTTATTTCCGAAATACATGTCTCATATCCTATATGATATAGATAATAGACTATTTGAAAGCAGTTACTTTTATCTTAAATGAAAACTTGCATATGAACCAATTACCTACAAAAATTGTATTGGAAGTAGCTTGGCATAATATATTATTTTCTATTTAACATAAGAGAAATTAAGACATTTTTAACCAAATTGCTAATAGACGCATGTATGAAAACTTCACGATTTGATTTTTTATATACAGGGTGTTTTTTATCTAGACACACGGAACTATCTCAAGAAATACGGATCCAACAAAAAAAAATGGCCGTAATAGAAACTGTTTATTTGGGAGGAAGAGCGAATTCGTAGAAATATACCCCACATGTCTCAAGTTATTTCGATTTCTCAACACACACTAAATACACCCTGTATATTACAATTTCTAGCAATATAGTTTTTCGATTTTCATTCATGTAAAAATCAGCTGTTTCTTAAATCTTTTTTATCATGCCACTGCCATCTTATTTCAACAATAAAATTTAATTTTACCTCTATAGGAAGCGAACAATTTCCACAATATTGCACTTGAATTGGATAAATGGCATGAGGATCAGGTCCTAGTCGCAAATCCGTTTGTTTTTCAAGTTCGGCCATTCTGTCGATTCTAACCTAGTTTAGAAAATGTAAAATGATAGTGAAATTTAATGTCGCAACAATTCAATTCAAGCACTTTTATAGAATTTTCTGAATACTAGACTTCTCTATTTTCAATCAATCGTTTAGTATTTGAAACCGAGGTATTGTAAAAACCGATATCAATAAAATTGAGGATATGAGAGGTTAGAACATTCTCTGCATTCCTCTCACAGTTCTGAACTCAATGTATTTTAGAGGGGTCACTGATACCCGAATCAACGCGCCCTCCGGGAGTCCCCAGTAACTAAACGTAAAGTGAAGCTAGAGATGGGAGAGTGACCGTCAGATGACTGATTTCCGGTAATCTGACGGTCACCTGACCGGACAAGTGGAAAAAGTGGGAAACGTGTTATTACACAAAAAATTGAAGTGATATCACAGTTATGAACTACAGGAACCTTTTTGTTAGTGAAACAAAATTTGTTTTCTAAACAAAAAAGACAAGGAAAAGGAATAAATATATGCAAAATGATCGTATCCAAAGATATTATAAACGTAGAAGCGGTGCGGGCTTAGTTGCCCGCCATAAATATAGACGGCGCGTGCAGCGAAAAAAGTCACTTCCTCTCTA